>NW_024096460.1:9475000-9650000 GCF_016545835.1 Crotalus tigris | reverse complement strand
GCTGGATAGGTATAAGAAAGTATGTGAACCACAAAGAAATTTAATCAAGTTTAGAGTCGTGAGCAAATCTTTAAATTTTCATGGGATATCTATTTAACAGAGAGCCAGTTTGGTCTAGAAATCAAGAGACTTTGAGTTTTAGCCCCTCTTGAGGTATAAAAACTGATTGGGTGACTTTGGGCCAATCACAGGAGATTCTGAGTTCTAGTCCTGCCTTAGCCATGAAAGCCGACTGGATGACTTTGGGCCAGTCTTTCAGCCCAATCCACCTCACAGGGTTGTTGTTGAGGGGAAATAGGAAAAAGAAGGAGGATGAAATTTGTCAGCCACCTTGAATTACTTATAAAGTAATACAAGTGGGATAAAAATCAAATAAATAAATAAAATTCTTGTACTATTTTGTTGTTGTTAATTGCGAAGTCGTGTCCGACCCATCGCGACCACATGGACAACGTTCCTCCAGGCCTTCCTGTCCTCCACCATCTTCTGGAGTCCATTTAAGTTCACACCTACTGCTTCAGTGACTCCATCCAGCCATCTCATTCTCTGTCGTCCCCTTCTTCTATTGCCCTCAATCTTTCCCAGCATTAGGCCCTTCTCCAGTGAGTCCTTCCTTCTCATTAGGTGGCCAAAGTATTTGAGTTTCAACTTCAGGATCTGGCCTTCTAAAGAGCAGTCGGGGTTGATCTCTTCTAGGACTGACCGGTTTGAACGCCTTGCAGTCCAAGGGACTCGCAGGAGTCTTCTCCAGCACCATAGTTCAAAGGCCTCAATTCTTTGGCGCTCAGCCTTTCTTATGGTCCAACTTTCACAGCCATACATTGCAACTGGGAAAACCATGGCCTGGACTATACGTACTTTTGTTGGCAGGGTGATGTCTCTGCTTTTTAGTATGCTGTCTAGATTTGCCATAGCTTTCCTCCCCAGGAGCAAGCGTCTTTTAATTTCTTGGCTGCAGTCCCCATCTGAGGTGATCTTGGAGCCCAGAAAAATAAAATCTGTCACTACCTCCATTTCTTCCCCATCTATTTGCCAGGAATTGAGAGGGCCGGATGCCATGATTTTGGTTTTCTTAATGTTGAGTTTCAAGCCAACTTTTGCACTCTCCTTCTTCACCCGCATCAAGAGGCTCTTTAGTTCCTCTTCACTTTCTGCCATTAGAGTGGTATCATCTGCATATCTTAGGTTGTTGATATTTCTCCCGGCAATCTTAATTCCAACTTTTGATTCATCTAGCCCTGCCTTTCTCATGATGTGCTCTGCATATAAGTTAAATAGGCAGGGCGACAGTATACAGCCTTGCCGGACTCCTTTTCCAATTTTGAACCAATCAGTGGTTCCGTGTCCGGTTCTCACTGTTGCTTCTTGACCTGCATATAGGTTTCTCAAGAGACAAATGAATGGTCTGGTACTCCCATCTCTTCTTGTACTATAATAATAATAATAATAATAATAATAATAATAATAATAATAATAATAATAATAATAATAATAATAATAGTACTGAATAACTCAGGACATGGCTATCAAACATCAAAAACATCTGCCAGACTATCCCACCTCCTTTATACATGGATGATCTGAAGCTGTATGGAAAAACATCATCTGAAATAGAATCGCTGCTCAACACTGTCCGTATATATAGCCAAGATATTGTAATGGAGTTTGGCTTGGACAAGTGTGCCACACTTACTATCAAACAAGGAAAAATAGTGAAAACTGAAGGAATCAAGATGCCCCACGAAAATAACATTAAGAGTCTGGATGAGGAAGAGTACTACAAATACTTGGGTATCCTTCAAGCTGACAACATCAAGCACACTGAAGTCAAGAAAAAGATTAGAGGTGAATACATCAAGAGAGTGAAGAAGATCTTAAAGTCCAAACTCAATGGAGGAAATACCATAAAGGCAATCAACACCTGGGCAATCCCAGTTATTAGGTACACAGCTGGAATAGTGGACTGGACTCAAAGAACTAAAAGCAATGGATAGGCAGACCAGAAAAATAATGACAATGAATCATGCCCTTCATCCACGCAGTGACATTGATAGACTTTATCTACCAAGGCAAATAGGTGGGCGTGGAATGCTACAAGTACATCAGATGGTTGAAGAAGAAAAAATGGCTTTGGAAGAATATCTGAAGAACTATGATGAAGATGCACTGAAATTAGTATATCAGGAAGGCTTACTGACTACTGGAGAGACCAAACTGGCCTACAAGAAAGACCAAATGAAGAACAGAATAGAGGCATGGGAAGACAAAGCACTACATGGCCAATACATGAAAAAAATAGCTGGGAAAGCAGATAATAATAAAACCTGGCAATGGCTAAGAGCAGGAAAATTGAAGAAAGAGACCGAGGGACTAATTCTGGCTGCACAAGACCAAGCCTTAAGGACAAATGCATACAAAGTCAAAATTGAGAAGACAGCAACAGACAGTAAGTGCCGCCTATGCAAAGAAGCTGAAGAAACAGTGGACCACTTGGTAAGCTGTTGCAAGAAGATTGCACAGACTGATTACAAGCAGCGGCATGACAAAGTAGCAACAATGGTGCATTGGAAGATCTGCAAAAAATATCATTTGCCTGTAAGCAAAAACTGGTGGGATCATAAAATAGAGAAAGTCATAGAAAATGATAAAATTAAACTGCTCTGGGACTTCAGAATTCAAACAGACAAGCACCTGCAACATAACACCCCAGACTTAACAATTGTCGATAAGAAAGACAAAAAAGTCTGGATAGTGGACGTGGCAGTGCCTGGAGACAGCAGAATAGAAGAGAAAGAACTGGAGAAGATAACAAAATACAAAGACCTACAAATAGAAATAGAAAGACTGTGGCAAAAGCAAGCAAAGGTAGTACCAATAGTCATAGGCTCCTTGGGTGCAATCCCAAAACAACTGGAACACCACTTGAACACCATTGGCATTGACAAATTCGCTATTAGTCAATTGCAAAAGGCGGCCTTACTAGGAACTGCTTCCATCCTGCGACGATATCTGTAATACCATCAAACATCCACATCTGCCTATCCCAGGTCCTGGGTAAGGACTCGATAGGTAGACAAAATGCCAAATCCAGTCTGAACATCTGGCTGACTGTGCGATGATCCATAATAATAATAATAATAAAGTTGGAAGAGACCTTGGACGTCATCTAGTCCAACCCCCTGCTCAGGCAGGAAACCCTATACCATTTCAGACAAATGGCTGTCCAGTCTCTTCTTAAAAACTTCCAGTGTTGGAACATTCATGCTTCTGGAGGCAGGTTGTTCCACTGGTTAATTGTTCCAACTGTCAGGAAGTTTCTCCTTAGTTCTAGGTTGCTTCTCTCCTTGATTAGTTTCCATCTGTTGCTTCTTGTCCTGCCTTCAAACGCTTTGGAGAATAGCTTGACTCCCTCTTCTTTGGGGCAGCCCCTGAGATATTGGAACACTGCTATCATGTCCCCCCTCGTCCTTCTCTTCATTAAACTAAACATACCCAATTTCAGCAACCGTCCCTTGCATGCTTTAGCCTCCAGTCCCCTAATCATCTTTGTTGCTCTTCTCTGTATTCTTTCTAGAGTCTCAACATCTTTTTTTACATCGTGACGACCATCGAGCTGACCCAGGTGTCTTGGATATTGTCTCTGGAAGTGACTTTTCATAAATACCTTTCATTCAGGAAGCTGCCAGTGTCAACAAAGGACAATGAGTGATGCTCATGTCTAACTGAAGGACCGTCTTCTCCATGCCACCAGATGCGCCTCCATCCTTCTTCCCTTTGGTGATGACGTTCTTACAGGTGGGTGGGCAGCCAGCCTTCACATCGCTGCCAAATTCTATCAAGGCAAAGAGGTGAAAAACAGAGCGAGTGATTCTGCATTGCCTCCCCTTTCATTAGAGCCAGGTGACTTGGTACTTTGACAAGCCTTTCCGTTTGTGACGAGGATCGCAAGGATGCAATAGGCCAGAGAAACAATATCCTGCACGCTCTGTTTTCTGTGCTCCTTAATCTCCAGAGGTCAATAGAAAAGGTTTCTTTTCTTTTCTTTTTAATTTATTGATGCAACACTTAGCTGCTGATTGGTGCCCGAGGCTGCACGGTTTCCATTTGCCTCAGAACAAAGCTAAATATTTCGTTAGCTCCCTAGCAACAAGCTATGTGGGCGGTTTGTCGTAGACTAGTGTCCTAAATCAATTCGCTCCTTTTCTTGTTCAGGTGTTTTCTGGAGCACGCCGGTGGGACGCCCATCTCATTCTTGATTCAATCTTTGCCTGTCTAATTTTTGGAACAGGACATTATCAGGTCACTTGGACACACTTAACAAAACAGTCTATTCCTCGCTGGAAAATCAGTGTGCAGCGCTGATACAATTAGCAGAGTCTGCATGAGATTATTGCCTATTAGCTGTTCTTTCAATTACCCGAGCTGCTGATTGTGCAGGTTGAAGCCCTACAAACCTCTGGGTCAGGCTATGCAGGGTCCAAGGAAACAAGGAAAACACAATGAATTCAGAGTAGTTTCTTTATTGCTGTCCACCTACAGACAGAAATCATAGAATCATATGGCTGGAAAGGACTTTGGAGGTCCTCTAGTCCAATCCCTTGCTCAAAACAGGAGCCTTATGCCATCCCAGTGAAATGGTTGTCCAGTTTACTTTTGAAAAGCTCCAGGGATGGAGCACCCACAACTTCTGAAGGCAAAGCCGTTCCACTGATTAATTGTTCTCACTGTCAGGAAATTTCTCCTTAGCTCTAGGTTGCTTCTCTCCTTGATTCATTTCCATCCATTGCTTCTTGTCCTGCCTTCAGGCACTTTGGAGAATAGCTTGACTCCCTCTTCTTTGGGGCAGCCCCTGAGATATTGGAGCACTGCTATCATGTCCCCCTCGTCCTTCTCTTCATTAAACTAGACATACCCAATTCCAGCAGCCTTTCCTTATATGTTTTAGCCTCCAGTCCCCTGATCATCTTTGTTGCTCTTCTCTGCACTCTTTCTAGAGTCTCAACATCTTTTTTACATCGTGGTGATCAAAACTGGATGGTTCAACTGTGGGGTCCTTGTTGCTCTCTCCGCTTGTGGTGTTCTTAAGTATAAGAGTATACAGGTAGTCCTCAACTTACAATAGTTTGCTTAGTGACTGTTCAAAGTTACAACAGCACTGAAAAAAAGTGATTTAGGACAGCCCCCCCCCCTCCATGGCCAATGTTTCTGTCCAAATGTCTGCCTCCTCAACAGGGTTGCCCAAACCATGGTTTCTCCTTGGACAAGCTTGGAATAGAATAGAATAGAATAGAATAGAATAGAATAGAATAGAATAGAATAGAATAGAATAGAATAGAATAGAATGGAATGGAATGGAATGGAATGGAATGGAATGGAATGGAATGGAACGGAACGGAACAGAACCGAACGGAACGGAACGGAACGGAACAGAACAGAATAGAGAGTTGGAAGGGACCTTGGAGGTCTTCTAGTCCAACCCCCTGCTCAGGTAGGAAACCCTATATGATTTCAGGCAAATGGCTGTCCAGTCTCTTCTTAAAAACTTCCAGTGTTGGAGCAGTCATAGCTTCTGGAGGCAGGTTGTTCCACGGGTTAATTGTTCTCACTGTCAGGAAATTTCTCCTTAGTTCTAGGTTGCTTCTCTCCTGGATTAGCTTCCATCTGTTGTTTCTTGTCCTGCCTTCTGGTGCCCTAGAAAATAAGTCAATATCCTCTTCTTTGTGATAGTCCTTCAAGTACTGGAAGGCAGCTACGTCACCCCTAATCCTTCTCTTCTTTAGGCCAGACCTACCTGCAACTGTTCATCCTATGGTTTAGCCTCCAGACCCCTAATAAACTTTGTTGCTCTTCTCTGCACTCTTTCTAGGGTCAAAGCATTCATTCATTCATTCATTCATTCGTTTGTTTGTTTGTTTATTTTTGTATCATGGTGATCAGCACTGGATGCAATATTCCAAATACAGTCCCATTAGCGTGGTGTAAAGGCATACTGTCAGTTGACAGTGTCTCTCTTTGATGAAGCCTAGGTGTCAACGCTGCAAATATTGTATATTCTTGCTTTGACAATATGCAGAACTGTCTGGTATTTTTGAGGTTAATACAGAGCAGAAGGGGGTGAGGGCAAAGCCGGGGGAAAGAAAGAGGAAGGAAACCTTTGACCTTCACATTAATTGGATAATGTGATATATGACAGCTAATTTAGGGAGGGAACATGCTGATAATTAGACTGCTCAGAGGAAGAGAACTTAGATCTTAGCATAGACACCATTATGCCTGTGCCGACATTTTGTAACAATAAAAGACTTTTAGGGAAATCTATGCCTGGAAGTTCTTTGAAGTGTTTCATTAGCCGGAACCATAACACCAGGATTGCATTGGCCTTTTTGGCAGCTGCATCATCCTGCCGGCTCATATCTAAGTGGTGGTCCACTAGGACACCTAGATCCCTCTGATAGTTACTGCTATGGAGCCAGGCACCACCTATTCTCAACCTTGGCCGTTTGAAGATGTGTGGCCTTCAACTCCCAGAATTCCCCAGCCAGCACAGCTGGGTCCACACATCTTCAAACTGTCAAGGTTGAGGAACATCAGCCTATTCTATAAACTGTGCATTTGGTTGACAGACGAATGCACTTATCGCCATCACTATTAAATATCCTCTGTGAACTGCTGGGGAGAGGGGGGTCCACCTTTGCCCTCTTCCTGAATCCCAAGGATTTCAAGTTTGTTTGTCTCTTTGCTCCCTAGAAAGAGCCCCTCCCTTCTCTGGATTACATTTGACTACAGGCTAGTCTGAATGAGATTGGGGATATTTTTGCTTCAGAAGCTGGAGACACCATGAACTGATCAGAGTTGTTCCTTTATTGTTGCATGTCTATTTAAAAGAATCTCACCAGACTGGCTGCGTTCTGTTGGGAAAAGCCGGACAAGGACTTTACGCTTCCTGAAGGAAGTCAGGCCTGCATCTTTTCCTATTAATGGTATGCAAGGGCTCTATGCTTGCCCGTCTCCTCACCCTCCCCTTACTCTAGCTGGAAATTCCACCTTGTAGGCATAGGGCAAAAGTGGGCAAACTCTGACCTATTGAATGGATGCTACAGGTGGCTTTCCCAGTGAGCTGGCAGAATTCTCTTCCTTTGTCCTTTCATTCTCAGTAATGGTCTAACTGGGCTTGGAGAATGACATTCTCAAGCCAAACCACACAGTAGGGCTAATATTAGCAAGGAAGCAGAGACAGGATAAGAAAGGTGAGGGAGGGAGGGAGGGAAGGAGGGAGGGAGGGAGCAGAGAAGGAAAGAAGCAAAGAGGATAAGGAAGGGAGGAAGAGAAGGAAAGAAGGAAGAGAGGAAGGAAGGAAGGAAGGAAGGAAGGAAGGAAGGAAGGAAGGAAGGAAGGAAGGAAGGAAGGAAGGAAGGAGAGACAGAATAAGGAAGATGAGGGATGGATGGATGGAGAGAGGGAGGGAGGGAGGGAGGAAGGAGCAGAGAAGAAGAAGAGACAGGATAAGGAAGGAAGAGAGGAAGAGAAGGAAGGAAGGAAGGAAGGAAGGAAGGAAGGAAGGAAGGAAGGAAGGAAGGAAGGAAGGAAGGAAGGAAGGAAGGAGAGACAGGATAAGGAAGGTGAGAGAGGGAGGAAGGAAGGAAGGAGCAGACAAGGAAAGAAGTGGAGACAGGATAAGGAAGGAAGAGAGGAAGGAAGGGAGGAAGGAAGGAAGGGAAAGAAAGAAAGAAAGAAAGAAAGAAAGAAAGAAAGAAAGAAAGAAAGAAAGAAAGAAAGAAAGGAAAGAAAGAAAGAAAGAAAGAAAGAAAGAAAGAAAGAACTATAGTCCCAGGACCACTTTTTAAGCACAGTATTTCAGCACCTTGGAGAGCTGCCTCTGCTATTTCCCTATCTGCAATGTTCCTAGCTGCAGCTAGCCCTGTCTTCTCCAATACCGTGTTCTCCAGTTGGATCCTGCCTATGACTCACACACACACACACCCATCTCTTTCTCTGGGTTGGAGGGCATTTCGGGCAAATGCATCAGGCAGGCTACAAAAGACTGGTCTAGAGAATTCAGCGCCTATTTAACTTCAACCGAGTAGCAAAGAAGAATAATGGTCTTTATCAAAAACTCATCCGGGGTGGTAATGAAATACAAACCAAGCACTCTTTGTAAGATTCCTTGTAAAGGGCTTGTAGAGGCACAATGCACCAGATCAATAGCTGCCTCTCTGTGTGAGTTGGGAGGGAGATATTACAATCTTTCTGGTGTTATTACTCTGTTCCAATTTTCTCAATTTTCACCTGCTTTTTTTCTTTCTCACCTGATAGAAATAACCATCCAAGGGATGAAATGAAATATTTTATATCTTCGAGAACCGCGGGCTTGATGAAAGCCTGATCCAAAGCAGATATAAGGCTGAAGATGACACATAATTTAGAAGGCTTTCATTACGGTAGGTTCGTAACTTTTCTGCGGTTGCTCTGATTTATGATGCTACAGCACGAACATTTCTCACGTAAATGGTTTTACAGGCATGAACTGGAAACCAAGATTCATCTTAAAGAAATTTGGACAAGCAGACCAAACAGGCATATCATTTCTGGAAGCAATGGGCAGAGATGGATATCAAAGTGAGCTAAAGTGATAGCAATATATTTCACTGTGTGAAATTAGACTCTTTGGGAACCTAATTCTTGCCACAGTTGTTAAGTGAATCACTGCAGTTTATAAGTTAGTAACTCAGTTATTAAATCAATCTGGTTTCCCCATTGATTAGGTTTGTCAGAAGGTCACAAAAGGGGATCACATGACCCCGGGACACTGCAACTGTCACAAATATGAGTCAGTTGCAAAGCAACTGAATTTTGATCACATAACCATGGGGATGCTGCAATGATTATAGGTGCAAAAAAACTGTCATAAGTCACTTTTTTCAGTGCCTTTGTATCTCTGAATGGTCATTAAACCATCTGTTGTAAATCGAGGGCTACCTGTATTGGCCTGTACAATCACCTATCCGGCATAGGTTCTCCTGCTTGAGCAGGGGGCTGGACTAGAAGACCTCCAGGGTCCCTTCCAGCTCTATTCTATTCTATTCTATTCTGTTCTATTCTATTCTATTTCTTTCCATATATTCTATTCTCTATTTTCTTTTCTATTCTGTTCTGTTCTGTTCTTCTTCTATTCTGTTTTCTATTCTATTCTATTCTATTCTATTCTATTCTTTCCATATATTCTATTCCCTATTTTCTTTTCTATTCTGTTCTGTTTTCTATTCTATTCTATTCTGTTCTGTTCTGTTCTTCTATTCTGTTTTCTATTCTATTCTATTCTATTCCCCATTCCATATTCTATTCTATTCTATTCTATTCTATTCTATTCTATTCTATTCTATTCTATTCTATTCTATTCTATTCTATTCTATTCTATTCCATTCCATTCCATTCCATTCCATTCCACTCCACTCCACTCCATTCCATTCCATTCTACAATCTGTCTATTCTATTCTATTCTATTCTATTCTATTCTATTCTATTCTATTCTATTCTATTCTATTCTATTCTATTCTATTCTATTCTAGGTAAAAAATTCGAAGTGAATTAAACTCTCCATAAACTCTAATTTTGTACAATTTCACCCTTCCAATCCAATGTCCTTTTCTTCTACTGTTGCAATATTTGGGCAGAATGTGCTGTGACAAACCATGGTGAGATAATAAGTAAGGTTTTACGCCTAGGTAGGAAAACCCTAATGCATAGGTATAGAATAGGTCAGTGGTGGCGAACGTATGGCACGCGTGCCAGAGGCGGCACTCAGAGCCCTCTCTGTGGGCACGCGCACTGTTGCCCCAGCCCCACCTCCCCCCACGGCACCAGCAGCCCCCCTGGAGGAGAGTCGCCCCCAGGCACGGCCCGCATGGAGCAACATAGTCAAGTACATAGCCGGGCAACAGGGACAAGACTCCACCCTCGCACTCCATAGCATGCAGATGATGCTGAGGGGTGTGGGTGGAGGGCGTAGCTGCCATGGCGCTGCAGGGCTACCTGGGCAATCTGCTGTGGCAGGCCATGGACGTGGTGTGTGGCCTGCGGGCGGGTGGGGCAGGGGGCAGGCAGGGTCGGAGCAGGCAAGGCGGGAGGTGGAGCGGGGGCAGGGGGTGGGTTTTGGGCACTCGGTCGCTAAAAGGTTCGCCATCACTGGAATAGGTGGTACCTGACTCAACAATACTTACTGTGACAAGGATCTAGAAGTCCTGGTGGACCACCACTTACATATGAACTAACGATATGCTGCAGCTACCAAAAAAGCCAACACAGTGCTAGGCTGCATTAACAGAGGAATAGAATCAAGATCACGTGAAATGTTAATACCACTTTACAATGCCTTGGTAAGGCCACACTGGGAATACTGCATCCAGTTCTGGTCGCCATAATACAAAAAGGATGCTGAGACCATAGAGTGCAGAGAGGAGCAACAAAGAAGATAAAGGACCTAGACCTAGAGGCTAAAGAATCGAATCGAAGGGAAGGGAAGGGAAGGGAAGGGAAGAGAAGAGAAGAGAAGAGAAGAGAAGAGAAGAGAAGAGAAGAGAAGAGAGCTGGAAGGGGCCTTGGAGGTCTTCTAGTCCAGCCCCCTGCTCAAGCAGGAGAACTATACCATCTCAGACAGGTGATTGTCTAGTCTTTTCTTAAAAATCTCCAGTGATGGAGCACAATTTCTGGGGTAAGCTGTTCCACTGGTTGATTGTCCTCACTGTCAGGAAGTTTCTCCTTAGTTCCAGGTTGCTTCTCTCCTTGATCAGTTTCCAACCATTGTTTCTCGTCCTTCCCTCTGGTACTCTGACCCCTTCTGCCTTATGGCAGCCCCTCAGATACAGGAATAAACCATATGATCAACTAGGTATTTCTAGCAGTCCAATATTTGATAGGCTGTCACAGAGAAGATGGAGTTAACCTACTCCCTATAGCATGGATGGAAACGTATCAAAGTGAGATCCCACCTAGAACTAAGTTCTTGACAATGAGAACCATTAATCAGTAGAACAGCTTGCTTCCAGAATTCCATCACTGGAGAGCTTCAAGAAAAGATTGGACAATCATTTGTTCAGATGTCAACACTGCAAATACTGTATATTCTTGCTTTGACAATATGCAGAACTTTCTGGTATTTTTGGGGTTAATACAGAGCAGAAGAGGGTGGGGGTAAAGCCCGGGAAAGAAAGAGGAAGGAAACCTTTGACCTTCACACTAATTGGATAATGTGATATATGACGCCTAATTTAGGGAGGGAACATGCTGATAATTAAACTGCTCAGAGGAAGAGAACTTAGATCTTAAGCATAGACTCCGTTATGCCTGTGCCGACATTTTGAATCAATAAAAGACTTTTAGGGAAATCTATGCCTGGAAGTTCTTTGAAGTGTTTCTTTAGCTGGAACCATAATACCAGGATGATGCAAAGACTCCTGCTTGGGCAGGGGGTTGGACTAGAAGATCTCCAGGGTCCCTTCCAACCCTATGATCCTATGACCGGGGAATTAAAGTCCACACATCTTAAAATTGCCAAGTTTGAGAAACACTAGTCTATATTACATTACATCTTCTATTAGGTGGTAATAATAGACACCAAAAACATTTTATGTACAGGTAATCCTCAATTTACAGCCATTCAAAGTTACAACGGCACTGAAAAAAAGTGACATAACTACTGTTTTAGATTTAGGACCATTGCAGCAAACTCATGGTCACATGATCAAAATCTGGGCACTTGGCAACTGGCGGGTATTTATGATGGTTACTATGTGATCACCTTTGATGACCTCCTAAGAAGCCAAGCCAATGGGGAAGGCAGATTCATTGAGCAACCCTATTCCTAACTGAACAGCAGTGATCCACTTAACAATTGTGGCAAAAAAGGGCAAAGCTCACAACAAGTGTCTCAATTAGCAACGGAAATTTGGGGCTTAGTTGTGGTCATAAGTTGAGGACTACCTGTATTGGTTCCTCCACTTATTTTAGCCCAGAAATTCTATCCCCCATTGTTAAGTTCATCGATTTGGATTTTTGAGCAGGAGTGAATTTTAATTCTACTGCAGTCCCATTGCTGTTGGGATCACTCTTTTTTTTTTTTAAGAACAAAGTTTATCCATCCGTTGCTCTTTTCAAATGAGATTCATTCTTTTTTGTTCTCCACATCCGAGCATTAGCCTATAGACAGCAAAGCCCATGAGTCAATGTTTTTTCCAATTTTTCATGGAGTGGTTTATCATACCCAGAAGGAGGGTGCTCACACTTTGTGTTAGTCTTTCATCAAGGTTTTTATTCCCATCCCTCCATTTAAAGCCTTCCTAATCAAGCTCACCACGGTTTGGCCAAATGTCATGGTCCCAACAGATGAAACTCTTCAAAAGAACTTCGAGGCATTGCTTACCTTAAAGAATCTTTATTTTGAGTAGCATAATATCGGCACTGCATAGTGGAAGCCAAAAACTGAATTCCCCTCCCCTGAGCACATAGTATCAAAGCACAATTCTCTCCTCCAATTAACAGTCATAAATCACATTCCCCAATTAGCTTGAAGCCCCGGCTTCCTATCCAGTTCTCCAGCCGCCAATTCCTTATCAGTTCTGGTTACAATAACCTTGTTTCTCACGCTAGGTTTAGTGTTGTTGTTTCTAGCTGGACTCTCGTTCACATCCCCCTCCCTCCCAGCATCATCTAACTCTAAAAGCAAAAGGTAAAAGATGGCTACATTTCCATCTGTTGTCAAAGCAAAAACATGTTGGCAGTGTTTATCATACCCAGAGGGAGGGTACTCACACTTTGTGTGAATCTTTCATCAAGGTTTTTATTCCCATCCCTCTATAGGTCTCCATTTAAAGCCCTCCTTATCAGGCTCACCATGGTTTGGCCAAACTCATTCCCACTGTTTCTTTGTAAGAAGCTGCAGCCATTCTCAGACCAACAGACCATGACCAGGAGACTGGGAATTCTAGTCCCACTTAAGTATGAAAGCCAGATGGGTGACTTTGGCTCAATCACATGATAACAGTATTCCAATATCTCAGGGGCTGCCATAAAGAAGAGGGAACTAAGCTATTTTCCAAAGCACCTGAAGAAGCAACGGGTGGAAACTAATCAAGGAGAGAAGCAACCTAGAACTAAGGAGAAACTTCCTAACAGTGAGAACAATTAATCAGTGGAACAGCTTGCCTCCAGAAGCAGTAAATGCTTCTGGAAGTTTTTAAGAAGAGACTGGACAGCCATTTGTCCGAAATGGTGTAGGGTTTCCTGCCCGAGCAGGGTGTTGGACTAGATGACCTCCAAGGTCCCTTCCAACTTTACTACTATTATTACTATTATTATCACCAGGAGACTGGGAGTTCTAGTCCTGCCTTAGGCATGAAAGCCAGCTGGGTGACTTTAGGTCAATCACCAGAAGAGTGTAAGTTCTAGTCCCACCTTAGGCATGAAAACTGGCTGAATGACTTTGGCTCAATCACCTGGAGACTGGGAGTTCTAGTCCTGCCTTAGGCATGAAAGCCAGCTGGGTGACTTTAGGCCAGTCTCTCTCTCTCTCTCTCTCTCTCTCTCTCTCTCTCTCTCTCTCTCTCTCTCTCTCTCTCTCTCTCTCTCTCTCTCTCTCTCTCTCTCTCTCTCTCTCCCTCTCCCTCTCTCTTTCTCTCGCAGCCCAACCAACCTTACAGTGTTGTTGTTGCAAGGAAAATAGGAGGAAGAAGATGTTTTGGATAGGTTCACTGCCTTGAGTTAAAATAATAAAGGCGGGATGTAAATAAATAAAAATGAAATGAAATTTTTTTTCCAAGTTGCCAGACTTGGTTGGTAAGACTTGGCTCAGCCTGCACTGACGTTACAAGGCTGCGTTGGGGCCATCTGCTTCACATCCCTGCTCTCTTTGGCTTCACTTTTCTTAGCTCTTTTCGCCAACATTAAGCAAAGATGCACCAGGCAGAGGGCAACATGACGAACCAATTGTTAATGCAAAAAGCGAGCTGCAGTGCGCAGCCTTCATTTCTTCTGATCTTTACTTGGGAGAATTAGCTGTCGTCATGGTGTAAATTGATATCGAAAGTCATTGTTTTCCTACTGGATGGAACAGGAGAGGGGATACGAAAGGGCACAGAAGCAGCACTAAGTTGATTCTTGTTACTGTTTTTGCTATTTTTCTCAAAGCTGCCAGCATTCAATGAGAACGTGAGAAGAATGCTGAAAACACTCCACAACACAGGAAGATGAGCCGAGGTCCGTGAACAGCCTCAAACTTTTGTCGTGACTAGCTGTAGGGGTTTTTTGTGGGGTTTTTTTTTTTTAGTTTTCAAGGTTTTAACAAGTCCTTCCTATGAATTGAGCACAAAGACTTGGCTGATAACATAATAACTGTTATTGCCTTAATATTTTCGCAGCACGTATAGAGGCTTGCTGTAAACATTTCTGGCAATTATCATCTTCCATAACAGCACGTAGTTGTTGTTGTATGAAGAAGTTAGATCTGGCCTTGGGAAAGGAACAGTGAACCCTTAAAAGGGGGGGGGGGGAGAAAAGATTGCTCAGATGAGAAACACCAAAGAAGCTCACAATCACTTCACTTTAAAAAAAAAATGCTATAAAAATCTCCAAGAGATTTTCAAGGATCCTTTCCTCGACCCTGCAACAATAAACTTGCATTCCTAGAATATCTGCAACTTCTGTTTCTTGAAGGAGCAATATAATGATTAATGTTGAAAAACTATCCATGATTCGTGTTACTCCTAATGTGTGAAAAGCTGGCATTGTATAGAATGTATAGAATGCCTAGAATATGTGATGTTTTTAGGCAAACAGTGAAATGTCTGTGTTATTTTAATATGCTGCATACTTTCCCTAGGCATTGTATATAATATCTAGGACTAGAAATTATGCTGAATAACAAGAACTGTTTAGGTAAAATAATAATATTATTAATAATAATAATGCACTACCTTGACGTGGTTGTGGGGCTTGTGTACTCTGAGGAAGATGAGAGCTATGCCAGAGGTTCAACCATACTGGACAGGTCTCATCAGAGGAGTCAGACAAAGAGTGTCTCTCCCATAAAAAATATGGTGAGACGCAAATTTCAGAATGCCATACCGGCTCGGACGTCGCCCGGGTTAACAAGGTCCGCACTAGATATTGGAGTTCCTGGATATCTGGTGAAAAATGGGTTACAGGACTCAGGACTGTTGGCTGAGCAACCAGGGCTAGCAGCTGCAGAACTACTGGAAGAAAAGGTGTTTACCCGTCGCAGATACACAGTGATGGAAAACAAAGAAATAATGATCTGTTACTACAGATCAAGTCCAACAAGGCGAGGATATCTAAAACGAATGCACCAATTCTGGAAAGAACAACATCCAGAATCAGAAATAACAGAACAGAGACTAGCAGATCAACGCCGATTTATAACACGAAATAAAGTATTTACAGAAACAGAATTGGACGAACTGCAAAGGTTTACCCAGGGCAAAGAAATCAAAGCCTTACCAGAAGTAATTCAGAATGTAGAGGCAAACCAGGGGGAGTTGGCAGTGAAGGAATCCAGCAGAGATATACAACTGTTCTCATTTGGAAACCAGGCACCTCTTCCTCAGGAAGAACAAAACCCTCTAACTAAAGAAATAAAAGAATTGAAACAAAGAATAACTGAGCATCTAGAACAGCACAAAAACAACAGAATAAGGCTGCCTGCATTGAAGCTTGTTCCAAAGAAACAGCTAGCACAAGCATTAAAAGATGCAAATACTGCAATAGCAAGTATAAGCACCAATTCAAGCACACCAATTAATGTACAGCACAGCTGCAGTTATAACAGAATACCTGGGATGTAAAATCAACAAAAAAGAAAAACAAACAAACAGTGCACCACAAAAATGGAAGGTTAGACTAGAAAATAAGATCAGCAAGTTAAGATCACATGCAAGCAAGCTAGAACAGATGAAAGAAAAGAAGCTGAAGAACAAGAAGACCAAAGAATACCTAATCAAGAAATACCACTTAGAAACAAGGAAGATCAAGGAAGCACTGGAAATAATAAAGCAACAAATAACAGCTATAGCCAGGAAAATCAGTAGATATGAAGCTCGAATTGCAAACTATAGGCAGAACCTCCAATTTCAATCCAATCAGAAACGTTTCTACCAATCCATCAATGGAGAAACTGCAAGGAATCAGTCAGTACCTGACAAGGAAGAAACAGTGCAGTTCTGGAAGCAGATATGGGATAACCCAAAGAAATACAACAAGGATGCAGCTTGGTTAAAAGAGGTGGATGCAAATAAAACAGAAGTTGAAATGAAAGAACTAGTAATAACAACAAAAATGGTAGAAAAAAGAGCAAAGAAAATCAAAAATTGGTCAGCACCAGGTGAAGATGAACTGCATGGGTTTTGGTTGAAACATCTAACTGTTATACACCCACTCATTGCCACAGCAATTCAACAATATACTACAAGGAGGAGAAATTGAAAAGTGGCTAACAACTGGGAAAACCTACCTAATAATGAAAAATCCAGCAAAAGGGGCAACACCAGGTAACTACAGGCCAATTACCTGCTTACCAACAACTTTCAAATTACTAACTGGTGTGGTAGCTGATGCAGTACAACAGCATCTAGTTGAAAACAATCTCTTTCCACCTGAGCAGAAAGGAAACCGCCCCAATAGCAGAGGAACAAAAGATCAACTCCTAATAGACAAAATGATCTTGGAAAACTGCAAGAGAAGGAAGACCAACCTGAATGTGGCATGGATTGACTACAAAAAGGCATTTGACTCTCTGCCACATGATTGGATAATCAAGTGCCTAGAAATAACAGGAGTAAGTAGAAACATCAGAAAATTTGTGCAAAGATCGATGGCACAATGGAAGACACAGTTGCAGATCAATGGTGAGAAGCTGGGAGAGGTTAATATCAAGAGAGGAATATTTCAAGGAGATTCATTATCACCATTACTATTTGTTATTGCACTGTTTCCTCTGTCAACAATACTGAATAACTCAGGACATGGCTATCAAACATCAAAAACATCTGCCAGACTATCCCACCTCCTTTACATGGATGATCTGAAGCTGTATGGAAAAACATCATCTGAAATAGAATCGCTGCTCAACACTGTCCGTATATATAGCCAAGATATTGTAATGGAGTTTGGCTTGGACAAATGTGCCACACTTACTATCAAACAAGGAAAAATAGTGAAAACTGAAGGAATCAAGATGCCCCACGAAAATAACATTAAGAGTCTGGATGAGGAAGAGTACTACAAATACTTGGGTATCCTTCAAGCTGACAACATCAAGCACACTGAAGTCAAGAAAAAGATTAGAGGTGAATACATCAAGAGAGTGAAGAAGATCTTAAAATCCAAACTCAATGGAGGAAATACCATAAAGGCAATCAACACCTGGGCAATCCCAGTCATTAGGTACACAGCTGGAATAGTGGACTGGACTCAAGCAGAACTAAAAGCAATGGATAGGCAGACCAGAAAAATAATGACAATGAATCATGCCCTTCATCCACGCAGTGACATTGATAGACTTTATCTACCAAGGCAAATAGGTGGGCGTGGAATGCTACAAGTACATCAGATGGTTGAAGAAGAAAAAATGGCTTTGGAAGAATATCTGAAGAACAATGATGAAGATGCACTGAAATTAGTATATCAGGAAGGCTTACTAACTACTGGAGAGACCAAACTGGCCTACAAGAAAGACCAAATGAAGAACAGAATAGAGGCATGGGAAGACAAAGCACTACATGGCCAATACATTAAAAAAATAGCTGGGAAAGCAGATAATAATAAAACCTGGCAATGGCTAAGAGCAGGAAAATTGAAGAAAGAGACCGAGGGATTAATTCTGGCTGCACAAGACCAAGCCTTAAGGACAAATGCATACAAAGTCAAAATTGAGAAGACAGCAACAGACAGTAAGTGCCGCCTATGCAAAGAAGCTGAAGAAACAGTGGACCACTTGGTAAGCTGTTGCAAGAAGATTGCACAGACTGATTACAAGCAGCGGCATGACAAAGTAGCAACAATGGTGCATTGGAAGATCTGCAAAAAATATCATTTGCCTGTAAGCAAAAACTGGTGGGATCATAAAATAGAGAAAGTCATAGAAAATGATAAAATTAAACTGCTCTGGGACTTCAGAATTCAAACAGACAAGCACCTGCAACATAACACCCCAGACTTAACAATTGTCGATAAGAAAGACAAAAAAGTCTGGATAGTGGACGTGGCAGTGCCTGGAGACAGCAGAATAGAAGAGAAAGAACTGGAGAAGATAACAAAATACAAAGACCTACAAATAGAAATAGAAAGACTGTGGCAAAAGCAAGCAAGGGTAGTACCAATAGTCATAGGCTCCTTGGGTGCAATCCCAAAACAACTGGAGCACCACTTGAACACCATTGGCATTGACAAATTGCTATTAGTCAATTGCAAAAGGCGGCCTTATTAGGAACTGCTTCCATCCTGCGACGATACCTATAATACCATCAAACATCTACTTCTGCCTATCCCAGGTCCTGGGTAAGGACTCGATAGGTAGACAAAATGCCAAATCCAGTCTGAACATCTGGCTGACTGTGCGATGATTGATATAATAATAATAATAACACAACAACAACAACAACCCCCAGTGAGGCACTACCTTGACGTGGTTGTGGGGCTTGTGTATTCTCAGGAAGATGAGAGCTATGCCAGAGGTTCAACCATACTGGACAGGTCTCATCAGAGGAGTCAGACAAAGAGTGTCTCTCCCATAAAAAATATGGTGAGACGTAAATTTCAGAATGCCATACCGGCTCGGATGTCACCCGGGTTAACAAGGTCCACGCTAGATATCGGAGTTCCTGGATATCTGGTGAAAAATGGGTTACAGGACTCAGGACTGTTGGCTGAGCAACCAGGGCCAGCAGCTGCAGAACTACTGGAAGAAAAGGTGTCTACCCGTTGCAGATACACAGTGATTGTCTTCTCTCCCCCCCTTTCTGCCTACTACGTCCTTCGTTAGGGGGGTGCCGTTCTCTCCTAATCTCACCATACGCCTCATCCTTACTGCGATCGGATCTCTTCACCCTTTGTGATCATAACTGGGGTACTCTGCCCCCTTCCCTACAGTCCGCACTCCCATCTTCCTCCACGGGTACCACCCCCATCTGATTGACATCCAACTCAACAGCCCTAACGAAGGACGTAGTAGGCAGAAAGAGGGGGGGGGGGAGAAGACAATTACCTTCTGAAGCAAAAAGAACCCCACTTAGCCCCAGGGTCAACGAGGAAAATACTTACAGTAGAGTAGGGAAAAGGGATGGGAAAGAACCACACATTGACGTAAATGGTGTATCTAAGATACGGCACGATCCGCTGTGCCCGATGACACGTTCTAGAAGCCGGATGCAGGCAGCTAACACCTTATATAAGGCTTCTCCCCGGTGACTACTTTTAAACCCTGACGATGTCGGGTGTCCCCGACGAAAGCTTGGTTCATTAAACTTTTTTTGCTATTTATTCTCTTGGTAATCAGTATTTATTGTATCTTACCATATTATATTTATATATATATATATGTTTTCTGAGGTTTTCGCGGGTATTTGTATGTAGGTCTTTGGTTGTTCGGGTTTTCTCCCGCGTAAAATTGGAAGTGTCTTGGCAACGTTTCGACGAAGTCTCATTCGTCATCTTCAGGCTGGTGTTTTCAGCTTCGTGCTTTGAGCAGCAATGTGTGGTCTTAGCTGTTTCTTCCTTTTAACTGCCAGTGGGGGTATGAACTGATTGGGTGGGAGCTTGGCTGTGTTCTGATTGGGTGGAGGTGTGTTCTGAATGGTTAGGGGCTTGGCTGTGCTCTGATTGGCTGGGGGAGTGTTCTGTTTGGTTGTGCTCAGGTTAGTCTGAGTTGCAGAAGGGTTTAAGATTTTGGGCTGCCTTGCTATTTTTTGGCTTCGCGTTCGTGGTCGTGCCTCATCTTCATGGAGGGTGTCAGTTTGCTTCATGTATGGATTGGAGGGGTTTAAAGTGGCTAATGATGCAGCTGTGGTCTGGCTTCTGGTTTGTGGTCGTGCCTCATCATCGGTGTGGCTTTGGGTTTGTTTTTTGCGTGGATGTGTGGTGGTGACATCCTGTGTGGTTTTTGTGAGTGTGGGTCTGGTATCATTTTTTGTGTTAGGGAGTCGTTTGTCAATAAGGGCGGGTTTCCAAATGGCTGGTAGGCGGGAGGTTCATGTTCACGCGAAGCAAAAAAATAGCAAGGCAGCCCAAAATCTCAAACCCCTCTGCAACTCAGACTAACCTGAGCACAACCAAACAGAACACTCCCCCAGCCAATCAGAGCACAGCCAAGCCCCTAACCATTCAGAACACACCTCCACCCAATCAGAACACAGCCAAGCTCCCACCCAATCAGTTCATACCCCCACTGGCAGTTAAAAGGAAGAAACAGCTAAGACCCACACATTGCTGCTCAAAGCACGAAGCTGAAAACACCAGCCTGAAGATGAACCCGAACAACAAAGACCTACATATATATATATATTATATATATATATATATATATATATATATATATATTATATATATATATGTAGTCTTTGGTTGTTCGGGTTTTCTCCCGCGTAAAATTGGAAGTGTCTTGGCGACGTTTCGACGAAGTCCCATTCGTCATCTTCAGGCTGGTGTTTTCAGCTTCGTGCTTCGAGCTGCTCGAAGCACGAAGCTGAAAACACCAGCCTGAAGATGACGAATGGGACTTCGTCGAAACGTCGCCAAGACACTTCCAATTTTACGCGGGAGAAAACCCGAACACCCAAAGACCTACATACAAATACCCGCGAAAACCTCAGAAAACATATATATATATATATATATATATATATATATATATATATATATATATATGTGTGTGTGTGTGTGTGTGTGTGTGTGTGTGTGTGTGTGTGTGTGTATGTATATATGTATTTATATATTTACAGCAAATTAGCTAGACAGGTCCATCATACATCATGAGGTAAATTGTCAGGTAAATCACAGAACAGCATACAGAGCACACAGAAGGAAAAAAAAGGCGGGAAAAAGGGAAACGCCCCCTCCACACCCACAGCAACCAATCACGGTGCAGATTGCCTCACGCAGGAGCCAGCCCTCTCCAATCAATCAACTACAACTGTGTGTTCTGGATCATTGTACAACCCCAATGTTCCAGCTACTAAATTTAAATATCTTAACACTTCGTAAGCAAAGAAATGGGAAGACAATGCAACAATTGCTCCGGACTGGACATTCGAAGAAGATTTGTATATTTTTGCCAGACAAAATTATTCTAGGGTCCTGCTTATCATCTCATGAAGAAGGACCATGGAGTTCTAGTGGATGATCACTTAAATATAAGCCAGCAGTGTGCAGCAGCAGGCAAAAAAAGCTAATATAATCCTTGGTTATATAACAAGAGGCAAAGAATCAAAATCCTGTGAAGTATTAATACTGCTTTATAAATCCTTAGTAAGGCCACACCTGGAATAATGTATCCACTTTTGGTCACCACATGACAAAAAAGATGTTGAGATGTTAGGAAAAGTGCAAAGAAGAGCAACTAAGATGATTAAAGGCCGGGAGACAAAAATATATGATGAATGGTTGCAGGAATTGGGTGTTGTTGTTAATTGCGAAGTCGTGTCCGACCCGTCGTGACCCCATGGACAATGTTCCTCCAGGTCTTCCTGTCCTCTACCATCTTCTGGAGTCCATTTAAATTCACACCTACTGCTTCAGTGACTCCATCCAGCCATCTCATTCTCTGTCGTCCCCTTCTTCTATTGCCCTCAATCTTTCCCAACAGTAGGCTCTTCTCCAGTGAATCCTTCCTTCTCATTAGGTGGCCAAAGTACTTGAGTTTCAACTTCAGGATCTGGCCTTCTAAAGAGCAGTCGGGGTTGATCTCTTCTAGGACTGACCAGTTTGAACTCCTTGCAGTCCAAGGGACTCGCAGGAGTCTTCTCCAGCACCATAGTTCAAAGGCCTCAATTCTTTTGCGCTCAGCCTTTCTTATGGTCCAACTTTCACAGCCATACATTGCAACTGGGAAAACCATGGCCTGGACTATACGCACTTTTGTTGGCAGGGTGATGTCTCTGCTTTTTAGAATGCTGTTTAGATTTGCCATAGCTTTCCTCCCCAGGAGCAAGCGTCTTTTAATTTCTTGACTGCAGTCCCCATCTGAGGTGATCTTGGAGCCCAGAAAAATAAAATCTGTCACTACCTCCCATTTCTTCCCCATCTATTTGCCAGGAATTGAGAGGGCCGGATGCCATGATTTTGGTTTTCTTAATGTTGAGTTTCAAGCCAACTTTTGCACTCTCCTTCTTCACCCTCATCAAGAGGCTCTTTAGTTCCTCTTCACTTTCTGCCATTAGAGTGGTATCATCTGCATATCTTAGGTTGTTGATATTTCTCCCGGCAATCTTAATTCCAACTTTTGATTCATCTAGCCCTGCCTTTCTCATGATGTGCTCTGCATATAAGTTAAATAGGCAGGGCGACAGTATACAGCCTTGCCGGACTCCTTTCCAATTTTGAACCAATCAGTGGTTCCGTGTCGGTTCTCACTGTTGCTTCTTGACCTGCATATAGGTTTCTCAAGAGACAAATAAGATGGTCTGGTACTCCCATCTCTTTAAGAACTTGCCACAATTTGTTGTGATCCACACAATCAAAGGCTTTTGCATAGTCAATGAAGCAGAAGTAGATGTTTTTCTGGAACTCCCTAGCTTTCTCCATGATCCAGCGTATGTTGGCAATTTGATCTCTAGTTCCTCTGCCTCTTCGAAATCCTGCCTGTACTTCTGGTAGTTCTCGATCCACATACTGCTGGAGTCTAGCTTGTAGGATTTTAAGCATAACTTTACTAGCATGTGAAATGAGTGCAATGGTGCGATAGTTTGAACATTCTTTGGCATTGCCTTTCTTTGGAATTGGAATGTAAACTGACCTTTTCCAATCCTGTGGCCACTGTTGAGTTTTCCAAATTTGCTGGCAAATTGAGTGTAGCACTTTTACTGCATCGTCTTTTAAGATTTTGAATAGCTCAGCTGGAATACTGTCACCTCCACTAGCTTTGTTGTTGCTCAGATTTTCTAAGGCCCATTTCACTTCACATTCTAGGATGTCTGGTTCGAGGTCAGTGACCATCTCATTGTGGTTATCTGGGATGTTAAGCTCATTCTTGTATAGTTCTTCTGTGTAGTTTTGCCATCTCTTCTTAATCTCTTCTGCCTCTGTTAGGTCTCTGCCATTTTGGTCCTTTATCATGCCCATCTTTGCATGAAACGTTCCCTTCATATCTCCAATTTTCTTGAAGAGATCTCTGGTCCTCCCTATTCTGTTGTTTTCTTCTATTTCTTTGCACTGTTCATTTAAGAAGGTATTCTTATCTCTTCTAGCTATTCTCTGGAATTCTGCATTCAATTGGGTGTATCTTTCTCTTTCTCCTTTGCCTTTCGCTTCCCTTCTTTCCTCAGCTATTTGCAAAGCTTCCTCAGACAGCCATTTTGCTTTCTTGCATTTCTTTTTCTTTGGGATGGTTTTAGTTGCTACCTCTTGTACAATGTTGCGAACTTCCATCCATAGTTCTTCAGGCACTCTGTCTATCAGATCCAGTTCCTTAAATCTATTTGTCACCTCTACTGTATATTCATCAGGAATATGATTTAGTTCATACCTGAGTGGCCTAGTGCTTTTCCCTACTTTTTTCAATTTAAGCCTAAATTTTGCAACGAGAAGCTCATGATCTGAGCCACAGTCAGCTCCTGGTCTTGTTTTTACTGACTGTATAGAGCTTCTCCATCTTTGGCTGCAGAGCACATAGTCAATCTGATTTCTATGTTGACCGTCTGGTGATGTCCATGTGTAGAGCCGTCTCTTGGGTTGTTGGAAAAGAGTGTTTGTTATGACCATCGTATTCTCTTGACAAAATTCTATTAGCCTGTGCCCTGCTTCATTTTGTACTCCAAGGCCAAACTTGCCTGTTATTCCGGTTATCTTTTGGCTTCCTACCTTAGCATTCCAATCCCCCATGATGATAAGGACATCATTTTTTGGTGTTAATTCTATAAGGTGCTGTAGGGCTTCATAGAACCGGTCAATTTCATCCTCTTCAGCACCAGTGGTTGGGGCATAGATTTGGACTACTGTGATATTGAATGGTTTGCCTTGGATTCGAATTGAGATCATTCTGTCATTAGGAATTGGGTATGGCAAGTCTAAAGAAAAGAAGGACTAGGGGTGACGTGATAGCAATTTTTTTTTTTGAGGGGCTGCTCCAAAGTGGAGAGGTCAACATATTTTCCAAAGCACCAAAAGCAAGATAAGAAACAATGGATGGAAACCAGTCAAGGAGAGAAGCAACCAGGAATTAAGGAGAAACAGCGAGGACAATTAACCAGTGGAACAACTTGCCTCCAGAAGTTGTGGGTGTTTCATCACAAGAGGTTTTCAAAAAGAGACCAGACAGCCACCTGCTAGAGAAGGGGGTTGGACTAGAAGACCTCCAAGGCCCCTTCCAGCTCTATTCTGATTGAACTTCCTTTTTCCTATGCATATTGCATTGATGCTTGACCCTGGGGTTTTATCTTTACTGAAGGCTACACTAGGTCATCTATGAAGCCTAGTTTAATTAATTTCACCTGCTGTTTTTCTGCCATCCTCCTAACTGCATTAATCCTCCTGTCAATTGATGTATTAACGGAATTTTAAAAAAAATGGATGAAAAGAAAATTGAAATATTTTATACACATTGTCCTCAACTTATGACCACCAGCCCTAAACTTCTGTTGCTAAGCAAAACATTTAACTGCATTTCGCTGCCTTTTATGACCCTTCTTGCCACTGTTGTTAAGTCAATCACTGCAGCTGTAAAGTTAGTAACAACGGTTGTTAAGCGAATCTGGCTTCTCCACATTGGCTTTGCTTGTCAGAAGGTCGTAAAAAGGGATCACGTGACTGCTGGACACTGCAATCGCCATAAACATGAGTCAGTTGCCAAGGGTCCGAATTTTGATCACATGACTGCTGTGTGAAAAATGGTCCCTTTTTTCAGTGCCATTGTAACTTTGAACGGTCACTAAACAGAACTGTTGTAAGTCAAGGACTACCTGTACAAGTGACATTGGCCATTACATTGACTTTGCTTTTCAGAAGGTCGCAAAAAGGAATCACGTAACTCCGGGACACTGCAATTGTCAGAAATATGAATCAGTTGCCAAGCATCCAAATTTTATTCACCTGACCATGGGGAGGCTGCAGTGGTCATAAGTGTGAAAAACAGTCATAAGCAGTGGTGGGATTCAAGCAGTTCGCACCGGTTAGGCAGAACCGGTAGCTAAATTTTGCTGAGTTCGGAGAACCGGCTGAATGCACACTGCTTCCGGAAGTCCAGTCTAGGCCTTGGAGGTCTGGAGAAGGCCTCCCAGGCCTAGAACGGCCCACCAGAAGCACATGGATGCCACTTCCGGAAGTCCGTTCTAGACCTCGGAGGCCCAAGCCTGCATCCAATAGGGGAACTGGTCATTCAGGTATTTGAATTCCACCACTGGTCATAAGCCACTGTTTTCAGTGCCATTGTAACTTTGAAAACGGTCACTAAATGAACTGTTGTAAGTTGAGGACTACCTATAACTACAACCTGCTGCAGAACATCAAAAAAAGATAATACAACAGTTGTTGGATTAGTCGATAACTCCTTTAAATCAAGCCTATCCAAAAATGATACAAGAATTCTAAATTTGTGGTATTCTCTGAGCTTGGTGGTGTTCAAGGATGCTGCAGCGCATTTGTGCTTGTCTGAAATATGTTCTTACACAATTCCTTCTGTAGGTAGTTGGGTTGTTACTTTGATAGGGGAGCACTTGGTTGGCATTGATTGTTTTTTGGTAGACTTGCATTCCTAATTTGCCGTCATTTCCTCTGAGGAGCTCCTGAATTTAAGTTTTACATGAAGCCAAATGAGACATTTTGAGATTGCTATTTTCCTAAGTGTGTTACACAGCTTGACATAATCAACACAATCAAAGGCCTTTATATAATCAGCGAAGCACATAATAATTTCCTTTGGTATTTGTTCCCTGGCTTTCTCTAGTGTCGATCATCTAACACTCTCTGCAGTTCCTACAGTTCATTTAGGAACTGTTTTAAGTTATAACAGCACTGGAAAAAGTGACTTACGACCATTTTTCACACTTATGACCTTGGTAGCATCCCTACGTTCATGAGATCAGAATTCAGATGCTTGGCAACTGGTTCATACTTATGACCGTTGCTGGGTCCCAGGATCACGTGATCCCCTTTTGCAACCTTTTGACTAGCAAAATCAATGGGGAAGTCAGATTCACTTAACAACCGGATTACTAATATAGCAACTTTTCAGGGCTGTTTGTAAGTTCAGACGGTCACTAAACGAATGAGAGTAAGTCAAAAGTTGTTGGCCAATGTCGCTTGTACAGATAGTTCTTAACCTATAACAGTTCATTTAGTGACCATTCAAAGTTACAATGGCACTGAAAAAAGTTACTTATAACCATTTTTCACACAGCAGCCCCACAGTCACATGATCAAAATTCGGACACTTGGCAACTGACTCACGTTTATGATGGTGGCAGTGTCCTGGGGTCAGATTCACTTAACAACAATATTACCAACTGAACAATTGCAAATATTCACTTAACAACTGTGGCAAGAAAGGTCATAAAATGGAGCCAAACTCACCAAACAAATGTCTTACTTAATAACAGAAATTTGGAGCTCAGTTGTGCTCCTACGTTGAGGACTGCCTGTACATATGCTCGGAAACACACCCTGTAACTGAGCATATGCTGCTAAATTTCAGTTGCAAACTGTCAGCATCATATCGCTTCCTTTACACACACACATGCACAATTAAGATTTGAAACAGGAGAATATGTTGAAATGTTCATCTCTCACATACAAACACCAATATACTTCTGGTCTTCACGAATAAAAAATTTGGATGAGCAGGAAAATTGTTATAATATATAAAATTAATTCCGTACATTAGTTGGGAAGGCTGAAGAAAGTCTAGGCCAGGGATAGGCAACCTTGGCCCTTTCATGACTTGTGGACTTCAACTCCCAGAATTCCTCAGCCAGCCATGCTGAGGGGAAAGGGAGAGATTTCCAAGCTGAGCCATGCTGGCTCAAGAATTCTGGGAGTTGAAGTCCACGAGTCATGAGGGGGCCATAGTTCCCCCATGCTGGCTCAGGAATTCTGGGAGTTGAAGTCCACGAATCATGAGGGGGCCATAGTTCCCCCATGCTGGCTCAGGAATTCTGGGAGTTGAAGTCCACGAGTCATAAAAGAGCCAAGGTTGCCTACCCGTGGTCTAGGCCTTAACATGGGATCATTGCCAACAAAATACAGGTAGTCTTCCACTTACAACAACAATAGCCCAACATTTCTGTTGCTAAGCGAGACAGTGGTTAAGTGAAGTTTTCCCCATCTTATGACCTTTCTTGCCACAGTTCTTAAGCAAATTATTGCATTCGTTCAGTTAGTAACACACGGTTGTTAAGTGAATCTGGCTTCCCCATTGATTTTGCTTGTTAGAAGTTCTCAAAAGGGGATCACATGACCCCGGGACACAGCAACTGTTGTAAGTACATGACAGTTGCCAAGCGCCCGAATTTCGATCATGTGACCATGGGGATGCTGCAATGGTTATAAGTGCAAAAACGGTCATAAGTCACTTTTTTCAGTGCCTTTGTATCTCTGAACGGTCACTAAACCAACTGTTGTAAGTGGTAGACTCCCTCTAAAACAGGGGTGTCGAACTTGCAATGTCACGTGACGTGTCGCAACATATCGTGACTTTTTTTACATTGCCGGCAATGGGGTGGGCACAGTTTTGGCATGACGGGCATTCGGCCAGCGGGCCGGCATTTTGACACCCCTGCTCTAAAATAATTTGTGCTGTATAAAAAAAAAAAAAATGATAAAAATCACAAACTACATTTCACCAACAGGGGGCAGAGCGTGTACAATGAAGGATTCTTTTATACCAGCAAAGATAGGAAACAACTCTCAAAACCATTTTTCGAGAGAAAATAAAAATGTATAATTAAAAATAATAATAATAACTGAAAGTGGGAAATAAACGAGGCAAATAATCTGTGTGCTGTTTCTAAGAGAACAACAAAAAAATAACGTGAGGAGAATGTCCAACATACTTTCTTAATATTCTAATCCGTAACAAAGGACATATGACTATCCGTCTGCATACAAGTGGTCCTCTACTTACCACAATTCATTCAGCAACTGTTCAGAGTTACGACGGCGCTAAAATAAATAAATAAATAAATAAATAATTTAAGACCCGGTCCTTGCACTTATGAGCTTTGCAGCATCACAAGGGTCCACAGGATCAAAATTCAGTTGCTTGGCAACCAGCATGTATCAAGGATGGTTCCAGCATCCTGGGGTCAGGTGATCCCCATTGGCGACCTTCTGACTAGCAAAGTTGACAGTGGAAGCTGGATTTGCTTAACGACCCCATGATTCACTTAACAGCAGTGATTCGCTTAACATTTATGGCCAAAAAAAAAAAGCTTATAAAATTGGTCCAATTATTGTCATGAGTCAAGAAATACCTGTTTAGGACTTTCAAACAGCTTCAGGAGAAAAGCCTGAAATAATGATACTGATAGATTCTAAGCTTCTAGAAATCAGTGATCACTTGATTCTACTTTAATTATGTGCCCATTTCTGACTTTTAGCAAACATATAGATAGGGAACTGAGTCCATCCACCCAGCTGTTGGTCACCTTTTTGTTTACTTTCCTTCCACCATGCCCAGCATTAATGTCCTCCCCAGAGATCTGTGTCTTCCAATAATGTATCCGAAGTCTAATAATTTGATCCTCAGTGCCTCAACTGTGAACTCTGGCTGTTTAATGATCCATTGGTTTGTATGTAAAGAAGGACTAGGGATAAGATGATAACAGTCTTCCAGTATCCATCCCAAAGAAGAGGGAGTCAAGTTATCCTCCAAAGCACCTGAAGGCAGGACAAGGAATAATGGATGGAAACTAATCAAGGAGAGAAGCAACATAGAACTAAAGAAAAACAGTGAGAACAATCAATCAGTGGAACGGTTTCCCTTCAGAAGTTGTGGGTGGTTTATAAGAAGAGACTGGACAGCCACTTGTCTGCAATGTTACAGGGTTTCCTGATTGAACAGGGGGTGGACTAGAGGACCTCCAAGGTCCCTTCCAGCCCTATGATTCTATCTTCTAACCAGATGGAAGATCATTAAAAAAGAGAGATCCTAGAATTAAGGAGGAATTTCCTGACACTGAGAACAATCAATCAGTGGAACGGCTTGCCTCCAAAAGTCGTGGATGCTCCATCACTGAAGGCTTTTAAGATGAGATTGGATGAGCATTGGTCTGAAATGACACAGGGCTTCTTGCTTGAGCAGGGTGTTGGACTAGAAGACCTCCAAGGTCCCCCTTCCAACTCTGTTATTCCGTCATTCCGTATTCTTTGTTGTCCGTGGTGTTCCCAGGTCCAAAACATCAAGAGTCTTTTCTGCTTCTTCAAGACTCACTTTCATAGAGCATCACAAGGAATACAATGGCTTGCAGAGTTCTGATCTGTATAGCTATAGACATAACACAAGATCTGAACATCTTTTTTCAAGACCTTGTTTAGGAAAAAATGACCACTAACAGCGAGAGGTTGCCCATCTATTGTCCACTGGTATTTTGCAATTGCCAGCAGAAAATAAACCATCTGTGCTGGCGGGCTGGACTGTTTTTTGCCATCAAGCAAGAATGAAGCAGTCCTTTTGTAACTTCGACTGGAGGCTAAAACATACAAGGAATGGTTGCTGGAATTGGGTAAGTCTAGTTTAACAAAGAGAAGGACTAGGGGAGACATGATAGCAGTCTTCCAATATCTCAGGGGCTGCCCCAAAGAAGAGGGAGTCAAGCTATTCTCCAAAGCACCTGAAGGGAGGACAAGAAGCAATGGATGGAAATTAATCAAGGAGAGAGGCAACCTAGAACTAAGGAGAAATTTCCTGACAGTTAGAATAATTAACCAGTGGAACAACCTGCCTCCAGAAGCTCTGAATGCTCCAACACTGGAAGTTTTTAAGAAGAGACTGGACAGCCATTTGTCTGAAATGGTATAGGATTTCCTGCCTGAGTAGAGGATTGGACTAGATGACCTCCAAGGTCCCTTCCAACTTTATTATTATTATTATCGATCATCGCACAGTCAGCCAGATGTTCAGACTGGATTTGGCATTTTGTCTACCTATCGAGTCCTTACCCAGGACCTGGGATAGGCAGATGTGGATGTTTGATGGTATTACAGATATCGTCGCAGGGTGGAAGCAGTTCCTAATAAGGCCGCCTTTTGCAATTGACTAATAGCAAATTTGTCAATTCCAATGGTGTTCAAGTGGTGCTCCAGTTGTTTTGGGATTGCGCCCAAGGAGCCTATGACTATTGGTACTACCCTTGCTTGCTTTTGCCACAGTCTTTCTATTTCTATTTGTAGGTCTTTGTATTTTGTTATCTTCTCCAGTTCTTTCTCTTCTATTTGCTATCTCCAGGCACTGCCACATCCACTATCCAGACTTTTTTGTCTTTCTTATCGACAATTGTTAAGTCTGGGGTGTTATGTTGCAGGTGCTTGTCTGTTTGAATTCTGAAGTCCCAGAGCAGTTTAATTTTATCATTTTCTATGACTTTCTCTATTTTATGATCCCACCAGTTTTTGCTTACAGGCAAATGATATTTTTTGCAGATCTTCCAATGCACCATTGTTGCTACTTTGTCATGCCGCTGCTTGTAATCAGTTTGTGCAATCTTCTTGCAACAGCTTACCAAGTGGTCCACTGTTTCTTCAGCTTCTTTGCATAGGCGGCACTTACTGTCTGTTGCTGTCTTCTCAATTTTGACTTTGTATGCATTTGTCCTTAAGGCTTGGTCTTGTGCAGCCAGAATTAGTCCCTCGGTCTCTTTCTTCAATTTTCCTGCTCTTAGCCATTGCCAGGTTTTATTATTATCTGCTTTCCCAGCTATTTTTTTCATGTATTGGCCATGTAGTGCTTTGTCTTCCCATGCCTCTATTCTGTTCTTCATTTGGTCTTTCTTGAAGGCCAGTTTGGTCTCTCCAGTAGTTAGTAAGCCTTCCTGATATACTAATTTCAGTGCATCTTCATCATTCTTCTTCAGATATTCTTCCAAAGCCATTTTTTCTTCTTCAACCATCTGATGTACTTGTAGCATTCCACGCCCACCTATTTGCCTTGGTAGATAAAGTCTATCAATGTCACTGCGTGGATGAAGGGCGTGATTCATTGTCATTATTTTTCTGGTCTGCCTATCCATTGCTTTTAGTTCTGCTTGAGTCCAGTCCACTATTCCAGCTGTGTACCTAATGACTGGGATTGCCCAGGTGTTGATTGCCTTTATGGTATTTCCTCCATTGAGTTTGGATTTTAAGATCTTCTTCACTCTCTTGATGTATTCACCTCTAATCTTTTTCTTGACTTCAGTGTGCTTGATGTTGTCAGCTTGAAGGATACCCAAGTATTTGTAGTACTCTTCCTCATCCAGACTCTTAATGTTATTTTCGTGGGGCATCTTGATTCCTTCAGTTTTCACTATTTTTCCTTGTTTGATAGTAAGTGTGGCACATTTGTCCAAGCCAAACTCCATTACAATATCTTGGCTATATATACGGACAGTGTTGAGCAGCGATTCTATTTCAGATGATGTTTTTCCATACAGCTTCAGATCATCCATATAAAGGAGGTGGGATAGTCTGGCAGATGTTTTTGATGTTTGATAGCCATGTCCTGAGTTATTCAGTATTGTTGACAGAGGAAACAGTGCAATAACAAATAGTAATGGTGATAATGAATCTCCTTGAAATATTCCTCTCTTGATATTAACCTCTCCCAGTCTCTCACCATTGATCTGCAACTGTGTCTTCCATTGTGCCATCGATCTTTGCACAAATTTTCTGATGTTTCTACTGACTCCTGTTATTTCTAGGCACTTTATTATCCAATCATGTGGCAGAGAGTCAAATGCCTTTTTGTAGTCAATCCATGCCACATTCAGGTTGGTCTTCCTTCTCTTGCAGTTTTCCAAGATCATTTTGTCTATTAGGAGTTGATCTTTTGTTCCTCTGCTGTTGGGGCGGTTTCCTTTCTGCTCAGGTGGAAAGAGATTGTTTTCAACTAGACACTGCATCAGCTACTACACCAGTTAGTAATTTGAAAGTTGTTGGTAAGCAGGTAATTGGCCTGTAGTTACCTGGTGTTGCCCCTTTTGCTGGATTTTTCATTATTAGGTAGGTTTTCCCAGTTGTTAGCCACTTTTCAATTTCTCCTCCTTGTAGTATATTGTTGAACTGCTTGGCAATGAGTGGGTGTATAACAGTTAGATGTTTCAACCAAAACCCATGCAGTTCATCTTCACCTGGTGCTGACCAATTTTTGATTTTCTTTGCTCTTTTTTCTACCATTTTTGTTGTTATTACTAGTTCTTTCATTTCAACTTCTGTTTTATTTGCATCCACCTCTTTTAACCAAGCCGCATCCTTGTTGTATTTCTTTGGGTTATCCCATATCTGCTTCCAGAACTGCACTGTTTCTTCCTTGTCAGGTACTGACTGATTCTTTGCAGTTTCTCCATTGATGGATTGGTAGAAACGTTTCTGATTGGATTGAAATTGGAGGTTCTGCCTATAGTTTGCAATTCGAGCTTCATAGCTACTGATTTTCCTGGCTATAGCTGTTATTTGTTGCTTTATTATTTCCAGTGCTTCCTTGATTTCCTTGTTTCTAAGTGGTATTTCTTGATTAGGTATTCTTTGGTCTTCTTGTTCTTCAGCTTCTTTTCTTTCATCTGTTCTAGCTTGCTTGCATGTGATCTTAACTTGCTGATCTTATTTTCTAGTCTAACCTTCCATTTTTCTGGTGCACTGTTTGTTTGTTTTTCTTCTTTGTTGATTTTGCATCCCAGGTATTCTGTTATAACTGCAGCTGTGCTGTACATTAGTTGGTTTGTTTCTTGCAATGAATTGGTGCTTATACTTGATATTGCAATATTTGCATCTTTTAATGCTTGTGCTAGCTGTTTCTTTGGAACAAGCTTCAATGCAGGTAGCCTTATTCTGTTGTTTTTGTGCTGTTCTAGATGCTCAGTTATTCTTTGTTTCAATTCTTTTATTTCTTTAGTTAGAGGGTTTTGTTCTTCCTGAGGTAGAGGTGCCTGGTTTCCAAATGAGAACAGTTGTATATCTCTGCTAGATTCCTTCACTGCCAACTCCCCCTGGTTTGCCTCTACATTCTGAATTACTTTGGTAAGGCTTTGATTTCTTTGCCCTGGGTAAACCTTTGCAGTTCGTCCAATTCTGTTTCTGTGAAATACTTTATTTCGTGTTATAAATCGGCGTTGATCTGCTAGTCTCTGTTCTGTTATTTCTGATTCTGGATGTTGTTCTTTCCAGAACTGGTGCATTCGTTTTAGATATCCTCTTCTTGTTGGACTTGATCTGTAGTAACAGATCATTATTTCTTTGTTTTCCATCACTGTGTATCTGCGACGGGTAAACACCTTTTCTTCCAGTAGTTCTGCAGCTGCTGGCCCTGGTTGCTCAGCCAACAGTCCTGAGTCCTGTAACCCATTTTTCACCAGATATCCAGGAACTCCAATATCTAGTGCGGACCTTGTTAACCCGGGCGGCCCCGGGCCGGTATGGCATTCTGAAATTTACGTCTCACCATATTTTTTATGGGAGAGACACTCTTTGTCTGACTCCTCTGATGAGACCTGTCCAGTATGGTTGAACCTCTGGCATAGCTCTCATCTTCCTCAGAGTACACAAGCCCCACAACCACGTCAAGGTAATGTCTCACTGGGGGTGGTTATTATTATTATTATTATTATTATTATTATTATTATTATTATTATTGATCATCACACAGTCAGCCAAATGTTCAGACTGGATTTGGCATTTTCTCTACCTATCAAGTCCTTACTCAGGACCTGGGATAGGCAGATGTGGATGTTTGATGGTATTACAGATATCATCGCAGGATGGAAGCAGTTCCTAGTAAGGCCACCATTTGCAATTGACTAATAGCGAATTTGTCAATGCCAATGGTGTTCAAGTGGTGCTCCAGTTGTTTTGGGATTGCACCCAAGGAGCCTATTACTACTTGGTTGCTTGCTTTTGCCACAGTCTTTCTATTTCTATTTGTAGGTCTTTGTATTTTGTTATCTTCTCCAGTTCTTTCTCGTCTATTCTGCTGTCTCCAGGCACTGCCACGTCCACTATCCAGACTTTTTTGTCTTTCTTATCGACAATTGTTAAGTCTGGGGTGTTATGTTGCAGGTGCTTGTCTGTTTGAATTCTGAAGTCCCAGAGCAGTTTAATTTTATCATTTTCTGTGACTTTCTCTGTTTTATGATCCCACCAGTTTTTGCTTACAGGCAAATGATATTGTTTGCAGATCTTCCAATGCACCATTGTTGCTACTTTGTCATGCCGCTGCTTGTAGTCAGTCTGTGCAATCTTCTTCCAACAGCTTACCAGGTGGTCCACTGTTTCTTCAGCTTCTTTGCATAGGCGGCACTTACTGTCTGTTGCTATCTTCTCAATTTTGACTTTATATGCATTTGTCCTTAAGGCTTGGTCTTGTGCAGCCAGAATTATTATTACTACTATTATTATTATTACTATTATTATTATTAAATATTATTATTATTATTACTATTATTACTATTATTATTACTTCTGAGGATGCACAGTCAGGATGTCAGTTCAAAAACTTTGCCCTGCAGTTGTGTAACAGAAGGGCCCACCAGGACTTCAGTCCGAGATGGGACTTGCCATATCCTACCTTGCTTCACTGATGCCTGCATGTACATGCTATCATTCCTCTAAACTCTGTTCTAGGAACGTCCATAAGTCAAGCAGCAGAAAGAGCTTTTTTTCAGTCAAGTACATATGTCTGATCCAGAGAAATGATAACATGCATTTAAAATGAGAGCCAGTTTAGTCTAGTGCAGTGGTTCTCAACTTTTTTAATGCCGTGACCCCCAACCGGTCGTAAGTCGAGGACTACTCAACCGGTCATAAGTCGAGGACTACTCAACTGGTGCAGCACCGTTTGCAGAATGGGACTTTTGGCGGGCTCAGCAGGGCAGAGACAGCCTGGACAATTCCTATTGGCTTTTGCAAGCCAATAGAATTAGATTCTATTCAAGAGAGTCTATTCTATTGGCTTTCAAAAGCCAATAGAATAAAAGGGAGTAGCACAGCTAAGGAAAAGGGGGAAAAATGGCAGACTGCATTGTTTGGCAACCCCCGTGAAATGGTCGTTCGACCCCAAATGGGGTCCCAACCCACAGGTTGAGAACCACTGGTCTAGTGGTTAAGGCACCAGGCTAAAAACCAGGAGACCATGAGTTCCAGTCCCGCCTCAGGCATGAAAAACTGACTGATGATTTTGGGCCAATCACCAGGAGACAGTGAGTTCTAGTCCCGCCTTAGGTATGAAAGACGGCTGTGTGATTTAGGGCCAATCACTAGGAGACTGGGAGTTCTACTCCCGCCTTAGGCATGAAAAACAGCTGGGTGACTTAGGCCAGTCCCTCTTTCTCTCAGCCCAACCCACCTCACCGGGTTGTTGTTGTGAGGAAAATAGGAAGAATTCACTGCCTTGAGTTATATGTCAAAATAATAAAGGCGAGGTACAAATAAATAAATCACCCCAAAAGGCTCCCCACAGGATTGTTTGCAAAAAAAATTGCTATTGGTCCGGCAGCAATTCTCTAAAATTGTTCAAAAGTTTGACTCTTTGCAGACGTTTTTGCCCCAGTCTCAAAGCACACATTAAAACATAGGGCTGTGTGTGTGTGTGTGTGTGTGTGTGTGTGTGTGTGTGTGTGTGTGTTTGCCTCTTTGGAACTGTTGACTCAAAAGTGTGCAGCAAAGCCTTCAATTGCTTCTAATTGGAGGGTCTATCCTCACTAAATTGCAGCTTTGGTGCCAGCCATAGGCAGAGTTGATAGTTGCTGAATTGCATTTCAGTTCCTCCAGGCTCAGTTCTTTCTATTTTATTTTACTTCATTTTGCCTTCTTCTTTTCCCCTTTATTTGACGTTCTTATAGCCCACCCGTATTCCAAGGGGCTCAAACAGTATCAAACAGAGAAAAAGAAAACAAAGCAAAATCCAGAATAATCAATAGCTAAACCCAGAACAATGTCAAAAAACAAAAAATAACCACAGAAAGCAAAGATAAAATCCAATATGAATTTCAGAATGCTCCGTCATCTGGGACCCAAAGCAATAAATAAAATATTTTTAAAAAGAATTATCTTTCCAGAAGTGTGACAAGATATGGATGACAGGTAACAGAGTCACAGAGTTGAAAGGGAGGAGGTAGTGGTAATAATAATAATAATAATAATAATAATAATAATAATAATAATAATAATAATAACAACAACCATGATAATAATGATAATAATGATAATAAAGTTGGAAGGGATCTTGGAGGTCGTCTAGTCCAGCCCCCTGCTCAAACAAGAGACTCTGTACATTTCCGACAAATGACTGTCCAGTCTCTTCTTGAAAACCTCCGTTGATGGAGCACTCACAACTTCCGGAGGCAATTCATTCCATTGATTAATTGTTCTGTCAGGAAATTTCTCCTTAGTTCTAGGTTGCTTCTCTCCTCAATTAATTTCCATCCATGTCTTCTTGTTTTGGCTTCTGGTGCTTTGGAGAACTGAATAACTAAATAACCAAATAACTGAATAGCAGAATAAACAGATCAGAAGGGATCTTGAAGGTTTTCTAGTCCAACCCGCTGCTCAAGCCGGAAACCCTATACCATTTCCGTCAGATGGTTGTTCAATCTCTTATTAAAAGCCTCCAATGATGGAACACCCACAACTTCTGGAGGCCAGCTGGTCCACTGGTTAATTGTTCTAACTGTCAGGAAGTTTCTCCTTAGTTCTAGGTTGCTTCTCTCCTTGACTACTTTCCATCCGTTGCTTCTTGCCCTGTCTTCAGGTGCTTTGGTAGTTAATGTCCAGGTTCTTCTAATGGTGCAGTTCACACAACATAGTTAACAACATCTTGGGAAGGTCCTAAGGTCTTGGGAACAGCCTAATCCAGAAATTAAGCAGATATTTATCTCAGAACGATTAGAATTAGCCCACAACAATGTTGGCTGTTGCTAAACAGAGTTCTTGGGCATCCAAAAACTTATAAAGGAATTAGCTGCCTTTTTCAGAGGTCCCCAGAAATGAAATATTTCTAAGGATGTCCAAAAGATTCTCAAATAAAGACTATACAGATAATCCTCGACTTACTGCTGTTTATTCAGTGACTGTTCAAAGATACAACAGCACTGAAAAAAGTGACTGATAACCATGTTTTGCAGTTACGACCATTGCAGCATCCCCACTGTGAGCCTGTGATCAAAATTTGGACCCTGGGGCAACTGATTACGATCACAACATTTCTGTTGCTAAGCGAGCCATTTGCTAATTGAATTTTGCCCCGTTTTACGATCTTTCTGGCCACAGTTATTAAGTGAATCACTGCAGTTGTTAAGTTAGGAATACGGTTGTGAAGTGAATCCGGCTTCCCCATTGACTTTGCTTGTCGGAAGGTCACAAAAGTGAATCTCGTGACCCCGGGGACAGTGCAACCGTCATAAATATGAGTCAGGCATCTGGAGTTTGATCATGTGACCAATGCAGCAACAGTTGTGTGAAAAATGGTCATAAGTCACTTTTTAATAATAATAATAATAAAGTTGGAAGGGACCTTGGAGGTCATCTAGTCTAACCCCCTGCTCAGGCAGGTAACTCTATACCATTTTGGACAAATGGCTGTCCAGTCTCTTCTTTAAAACTTCCAGTGTTGAAAAACTTCCAGTTTTTCCATGTTGTAACTTCCTATGGTCACTAAATGAACTGTTATAAGTTGAGGACTACCTGTATTTATGACGGTCTCAATGTCCCGGGCTCGTGTGATCCCCTTTTGTGACCTTCTAATGAGTAAAGTCAGTGGGGACGCCAGATTCACTTAACAACCCTGTTACTGAGTTAACAACTGCAGTGATTCACTTAGCCACAGTGGCAAACAAGGTCATAAAATGGGGCAACACCCACTTAACAACTCTCTCGCTTAGCAACAGAGACGATGGGTTCAACTGTGGTCGTAAGTCAAGGACTGCTCACTTTTTTCCTGCAAGATGTCGTTCCGTGGTGCAAAAACTAAGATCTGCAGTTGGGGAGCTTCCTCAACTGTCTGAAGGATAAAATCTATTTGCTTCAGACACTGGTGAATCCCATCCCTAAAGCACGTCTTCAAAGCTCATCTGTAGCAAAGTGGGTTAAAACAGGGAAAGGCCTGGAACACACTCTTGTGTGAGCCCCTCTCTTGTGGGTCTCCATTATGAAGCTGTGGGACAAGGCGGCTTTGCATAGGGAAATCACCGCACATGTTCGGATGCTGAAAAAGCACATTTTGCCCCTTGCTTGTCGGTAATGGTTGATTGCTGGCTAAGCAAAGACTAGCTGCAGCCGGGTGTTTCGTCAGCAAGGCGTAACTAAGTTATCTGTCTTTCCAGGTCTGTCTGTGTGTCTGTCTGCTGCCTTCTGCTTGGATTTGGACAATTGGTTGGGGTTTCATTTTGTTTAAACATTTTATTTTTAATAAAATAAATACAATTTTAAATAAAATAAAATAAATTTCTTGGAGCCAGTTTGGACTCATGATGAAGGTACCAGGCTAGAAACTAAGAGACAGTGAGTTCTAGACCTGCTTTAGGCATGAAAGCCAGCTGGGTGACTTTGGGCCAATCAGCTGGAGACAGTGAATTCTAGTCCTGCCTTAGACATGAAAGCCAGCTGGGTGACTTTGGGGCAATCCCTAGGAGACTGTGAGTTCTAGTCCTGCCTTAGACATGAAAGCCAGCTGGGTGACTTTGGGGCAATCACCTGGAGACAGTGAGTTCTAGTCCTGCCTTAAACATGAAAGCTAGCTGGGTGACTTTGGTCCAATCACCTGGAGACAGTGAGTTCTAGTCCCGCCTTAGACATGAAAACCGGCTGGGTGACTTAGAGCCAATCACCTGGAGACAGTGAGTTCTAGTCCCGCCTTAGACATAAAAACCGGCTAAGTTGACTTAGAACCAGTCATTCTCTCTCAGCCCAACCCACCTCACATAATTAAAGGCTGTAAAAAAAAAAAAAGTTAGGACAACTGATCCGCTGACTTTCTTAGAGGCGCTCTGCATAAGCCCCTAATTCACTCTGGTGCCTCTTTATTAACAATGCCAGCGATGGAAAAATGGAATTTGAAACTCCAGTTTAATTTGGTGCGAAGGATGGTGCGAAGGTTGTGCTAATGGCTTCATTAAAGCTAACGGTGTGTGAAACCATGAATGCAGAGAGAGCAGCGATGATTCATCCAATGTAAAACCTCAAGTTTCACGTCTGTCTGTATAGTCTGCACAGTCCCCCATATTTAGACATTCCTCCGAGAATTGCTAATCAGCGCAATCATCTGTCTTGAATTCTACCGCTGCTAAAAACAGTTAATTAACCAAGCCCATCAGTGTCAATATTTGGGATAAATCATCTTGACTTGTTTTGCTGACTTTCACGGCTAAATAACAAAGCCCTGTGCAGAAATCCGAAAGGAACACTGTATAAAGCAGTGGTTCTCCACCTGTGGGTCGGGACCCCATTTGGGGTCGAACGACATTTCACGGGGGTCGCCAAACAACGCAGTCTGCCATTTTTTCCCCTTTTCCTTAGCTGTGCTCCTCCCTTTTACTCTATTGGCTTTTGAAAGCCAATAGAATAGACTCTCTTGAATAGAGTCTAATTCTATTGGCTTTCAAAAGCCAATAGGAATTGTCCAGGCTGTCTCTGCCCTGCTGAGCCCGCCAAAAGTCCCATTCTGCAAACGGTGCTGCACCAGTTGAGTAGTCCTTGACTTACGACCGGTTGGGGGTCGCAGCATTAAAAAGGTTGAGAACCACTGGTATAAAGGGACATCGTATAAGAGGCATAGAATCAAAATCGCTTGAAGGGTTAGTACCGTTTTACAAAATCTTATAAATTCAGTTTTGGTCACAAGTAAGTAGAAAGATGGAGGAGAGAGGGAGGAGAGGAGGAGAGTGAGGAAGAAGAAGGAAGGGGGAAGTGAAGAGATGAGAGGGGGATGCGGTCTGGGGGGAAATGGGTGAGCAATGTCGGAATCTGTGTGTTGTATTTTAACTTCTTATGTATCTGAATTTTTTTTCTTGTGATTGTAATGAAAATAAAATAATAAAAATTGAAAAAAAAAAAAGAAAGAAAGATGTTGAGGTTTTGGGAAAAGTGCAAAGAGCAACTAAGATGATGAAAGGCCTGGAGACAAAAACACATGAAGAACAGTTGCAGGATTTGGGTTTGGCTAGTCTAGAGAAAAGAAAGACTAAGAGTGACATGATAGCAGTATTCCAGTATTTGAAGGGCTGCCGCAAAGAAGAGAGGGGGGTCAACTTATTTTCCAAAGCACCAGAAAGCAAGACAAGAAATAATGGATGGAAACTAATCAAGGAGAGAGGCAATCTGGAATTAAGGAGGAATTTCCTGAGAACAATTAGCCAATGGAACAGCTTGCCTCCAGAAGTTGTGGGTGCATCATCATTGGAGGTTTTCAAGAAGAGACTGGACCACCACCTGTCTGAAACCATATAGAGTCTCCTGCTTGAACAGAAGGTTGGTCTAGAAGACCTCCAAGGTCCCTTCTAGTTCTATTTTGACTGGTTGAGTAGGCTTAATTCATCATATTGAACTCATGACAGTAAATCTCAGCTTCCAAAAGTTTTAACTACACTGGGATGAATTATTTTTTTAAAAAAAAAAATCCCCTGGTATGAATTAAAAAAAAATTTAAATCCCTTTTGAAGATCAAAGAAAAACAGTTCCACCAATTGCTCACCTGATGCTTCTGTCTTCTGAAAATCAACAAACAGGGCAACCTTCGAAGTTATGATCTCCTATTCTATGAATTGCACTATTTAAACGTACGACCACAAGCGAGCCCAAATTTCCATTGCTAAGCGAGATCGGTTGTTAGGTGAGTTTTGCCCACTTTTTCCACCTTGCTTGCCACAATTGTTAAGTGAATCACTTCGGTTGTTAAGTTAGTAACACAGTTGTTAAGTGGATCTGGCTTCCCCATTGACTTTGCTTGTCAGAAGATCGTAAAAGGAGATCACGTGACCCCGGGGGACACTGCAACCGTCATAAATACCTGCCAGTTGCCAGACACCCAAATTTTGATCATGTGACCATAGAGATGCTGCGGCGGTCATAAGTGTGAAAACAGTCATACGCCACTTTTTTCAGTGCTATTGTAACTTTGAATAGTCACTAAACAAATGGCTGTAATTTGAGAACTCCTTCTAATGTCAACAATGATGTCATAATTCTCTCACGCATAGCAGAATGCTTAGCAAACGCTAATCTTCCCATTCAGAATGTTTTCCTTGCAGACATAGAATAGAATAGAATAGAACAGAACAGAACAGAACAGAACAGAACAGAACAGAACAGAATAGAATAGAATAGAATAGAATAGAATAGAAAGATTGTAGAATAGGAGTAGAATAGAATAGAATAGAATAGAATAGAATAGAATAGAATAGAATAGAGTAGAGTAGAGTAGAGTAGAGTAGAGTAGAGTAGAGTAGAGTAGAGTAGAGTAGAGTAGAATAGAATACAATACAATACAATACAATACAATACAATACAATACAATACAATACAGCTGGAAGGGACCTTGGAGGTCTTCTAGTCCAGCCCATTGGCTTTGCTACAGATGCACTCTGGGAAATCACTGTATATAGAACAGAACAGAACAGAATAGTTGGACGGGACCTTGGAGGTCATTTAGTCCAACCCCCTGCTTGGGCAGGAAACCGTATATAACATTTCAGACAAATGGCTATCCAGTCTCTTCTTTAAAACTTCCAGTGTTGGAGCATTCACAGTTTCTGGAGGCAGGTTGTTCCACTGGTTAATTGTTCTAACTGTCAGGAAATTCCTCCTTAGTATGTTGGTATGTTGGGCTATAGTTTCTTTTTGTGTGAAGATTGATGAGAAGTATGAGTTAAGCAGTTCTGCTTTCTCCCTGTTGCCTGTTATTTCCTTGCCATCTTCTCTCTTTAGTAGACCTACAGTTTTCTTTACTTTTTTCTTGTTGTTAATGTGTTGGAAGAAACTTTTTATTTTATTATCCTTGATTTCTTGCAAGTCTTTGTTCGTTCTGAGCATTTGTTTTCCTGACTTCTTTGCGTGTTCTGGCTGTCTGCTGATAATCAGCTTTAGTTATGTGCCTCTCTTTCCATTTTTTGTATTTGTCCTTTTTATCTTTCAGTTTGTCAGAGAGATCTTTGTGCAGCCATGCTGGTTTCTTCCTGAATTTCTTGTTTTTCTTTTTAGTGGTATTTTACTGGTCTGGATTTTTATGATTACATTTTTCAGAGTTTCCCACCCTTCTTGGGTTGTTTTCCCCTTTAGGATTTTCATCCATGGGATCTTTCCTAGGTTCTCTCTGAGTTTGTTAAGTTTAAGACACTGGTGGGATTGTTTTCTATTACTAGTTTTTGCATTATATTAAATTCCAATATGACATGGTCACTTTCACCCAAGATTCCGGCAATTTCAATCCCCTCTATTACTTTTTCTCTATTAATAAGAATTAAGTCCAGTATAGTTTTATGTCTAGTTCCCTCTTCCACCTTTTGGGTGACAAAGTGGTCAGGTTGGTTAAGAATCTGTCTGATCTCCCACTCACTGCAGAGTTTGTCTCCCAGTTGATATCTGGATAGTTGAAGTCTCCCATTACTATTGTGGTATGCTTCCTACATACATTTGTTAACTGGTTGGCAAAGAGTTCATCTATTTCTTCTGATTGGTTGGGTGGCCTGTAATATACACCTATGGCAATGTCACTTTTTTCTCTTTTATATTGACCCATACGCATTCTGGAGAGATGTTATTTTTATCATGTGCATTTCTGTAGATATGTAGTGTTCTCTTACATATTGTGCAACTCCCCTTCCTCTTTTTGTAGACCTGTTTCTTTTAAACAATTTGTATCCACCCATCAGTCCATTCCATTCATGGATTTCGTCCCACCAGGTTTCTGTAATGCCAACTATGTAATAATAATAATAATAATAATAATAATAACAATAACAACAACAAAAACAACAACAACAACAACAATGTTGGAAGGGACCTTGGAGGTTATCTAGTCCAACCCCCTGCTCAGCCAGGAAACTTTATACCATTTCAAACAAATGGCTGTCCAGTCTCTTCTTAAAAATTTCCAGTGTTGGAGCAGTCGCCATTTCTGGAGGCAGGTTGTTCCACTGATTAATTCTTTTTATTATTATTATTAAAAGTGTTTACAATTTTACAATAAAATCCCCCTCCCACTACCTCCCTACCCTCCCAAAAACCCTCCCCCCTTCTTCCCAGAGCTGAATACAGGGTTAACTAGAACTAAGAATACAAAACATTTAAACTTAAATAAACCTCAAACAAAAGTTACATAAAAAAAATCCAATATATATATATAATAAAAAAGTCCAATATATATATACAATAAAAATACTTATTATCTTAAACTTTAAACTTTAAACATAAATTATTCAAAAGCTAAATAGTATCTTTTAATATCATACTTATACTGTATAAAGTTTATCCATCTTTTCCACACCAAGAGATATTTCTCTTGCGATTGATCTTTCAAATAAGCCAAAATTTTTGCCATTTCAGATAAATAAGAAACTTTAAAAAACCATTCCTCCAAAGTAGGCAAAAATTCCTTCTTCCAATATTGTCCTATCAACAACCTTGCCGCTGTAATTAAATTTAACATTAAAATAATTTCTTTATCATCACAATCAACAATAATACCTAACAAAAACAATTGTGGAGTGAATTTTATCCTTCTCTTAAAAATTTTTTGAATATTCCACCATATCTTTATCCAAAAAGCTTTTATGCTTTTACATGACCACCAAATATGATAATACGTTGCATCCAAACAACCACATCTCCAACATTTAGGTTGCAAATTTGAATACATACAAGACATCTTTTGTGGATCAAGGTGCCATCTATAAAACATTTTATAAAAATTTTCCCATAAATTTTGAGCTTGCGTGAATTTAACATTCCTCACCCAAATTATCTCCCATGTTTCTAATAAAACCGGCTCATCAAAATTTTGAGCCCATTCAACCATGCAATCATTAACTAATTCTGTTTCTGAATCCAATTCCACTAATACATCATAAATTCTTTTTATGTGAGATCGACTTTGATCTTTAATTTGTTTCAACAAATTTTCATCCTCTCTAATCAAACCCACTTTATAATCTATCTTCCACCTTTCCAATAATTGTCTATACTGAAACCACGAATAAATAATATTTTCTTGTGCTAATTCATCTATATGTTTTAATTGCCAATTCTTCCCATCCCAATTAAGTAATTGTTTATAAGAAATACTGTCCATCTTCACTCCTTTCCTTATTCCTTCTATTGCATGCCCCGGAATGGCCCATAATGGAATTCTTGAATCTATCCTGTAATATTTCTTCCAAATTCGAAGTAAAGAAATTCTTAAAATATGCTCAGGCAGGAAACCCTATTTCATTTCAGACAAATGGCTGTCCAGTCTCTTCTTAAACTTCCAGTGTTGGAGCATTCACAACTTCTGGAGGCAGGTTGTTCCACTGGTTAATTCTTCTCACTGTCAGGAAGTTTCTCCTTAGTTTTAGGTTGCTTCTCTCCTTGATTAGTTTCCATCTGCTGCTTCTTGTCCTGCCTTCAGGCACTTTTGAGAATAGCTTGACTCCCTCTTCTTCATGGCAGCCCCTGAGATATTGGAAGACTGCTATCATGTCCCCCCTCATCCTTCTCTTCATTAAACTAGACATACCCAATTCCAGCAACCGTTCCTTATATGCTTTAGCCTGCAGTCCCCTAATCATCTTTGTTGCTCTTCTCTGTACTCTTTCTAGAGTCTCAACATCTTTTTTACGTCGTAGTGACCAAAACTGGATGCAGTATTCCAAGTGTGGCCTTACCAAGGCCTTGTAAAGTGGTATTAACACTTCACATGATCTTGATTCTATCCCTCTGTTAATGCACCCTAGCACTATGTTGGCCTTTTTGGCAGCTGCAGCACACAGCTGGCTCATATTTAAGTTACTACTATTGAGCAAGATACTCCCTATACTATACCTATACCGTCGTGCACTATTGCTTCTAATTCGCCCTGTTTGTTTCCCAAGCTTTGAGCATTCGTGTATAACCATTTAAGACTTGCATGCCTGTCCGTGTGTATGTTTCCTGCATGTCCTGATCGTTGTTTGAGTTTTTCTTTTTTTTCTCATCACTGCCTACCTCATTGTTTGATTTGTTTTCTTGGCATTTGTGATTGGTTTTGGGTTCTAGAGATTCTAGAGATTGGTCACCCTTCCCCCTTGATTTTAGTTTAAAGCCTTCCTGATGAGTTGGGCCAGTCTTTTTCCCAGTACATTTTCCCCTGTTTTCAGGAAGTTCAGTCCATTCCTTGCCAAGAGTCTTTCGCGTAGGAAATGCATAATCCAAAATCCAGGAAACCAAAGTTTTCTTGGGGACACCAACTCTTTAGCCAAAGGTTTATTTCTAAAATTCTTTTTTCCCCTCAGTGGGTGTTAGCCTTTCGTTGGGAGTACTGATGAGAACACTACTTGTGCTCCTAGCTTCTTGACTTTATTGCCTAGTTGTTTGTAATCTCCCACTATTGTACTCAGGTTCTTTGTTGTGCCGTCGGTCCCAATGTGGAGGAGGAGGACGGGGTAGTAATCTGTGGGCCTAATTATTTTGGTTAGGTTCTCCGCCACATCTTTGATTTTTGCTCCAGGGAGACAACATACCTCCCTGGATTGTATATCCAGGTCTGCAGATGGATGATTCTGTTCCTTTGAGGATAGACCAGTGGTTCTCAATCTTTTTAATGCCGCAACCCTCAACCGGTCGTAAGTCAAGGACTACTCAACTGGTCGTAAGTCAAGGACTACTCAACTGGTGCAGCACCGTTTGCAGAATGGGACTTTTGGCGGGCTCAGCAGGGCAGAGACAGCCTGGACAATTCCTATTGGCTTTTGAAAGCCAATAGAATTAGACTCTATTCAAGAGAGTCTTTTATTCTATTGGCTTTTGAAAGCCAATAGAATTAGACTCTATTCAAGAGAGTCTATTCTATTGGCTTTCAAAAGCCAATAGAATAAAAAGGAGTAGCACAGCTAAGGAAAAGGGGAAAAAATGGCAGACTGTGTTGTTTGGCGACCCCCGTGAAATGGTCATTCGACCCCAAATGGGGTCCCGACCCACAGGTTGAGAGCCACTGGGATAGAGTCTCTTATTACCAACGCTCTCTTTTCTTTTGGGGGGCCTGCAGTCTGGGGTGCTTTTCTGTTTTATCTCAGGTGTGTTTATTGATGTGGCATTTTTAGGCATATTTGAATTGACATTTTTAGGGATATCTGAAGCTGTCTTTTTGCTAAGTGTCTGCATGTCTTCTTTGAGGGGGAGTTGTGGGTCTGTGTGTTTCTGTCTAAGGGGAGAAATCGATTGGTCAGTTGGGTAGGATTGGGCAGAAGGGATTGGTTGTTGTATGCTGTTTCTTTCTTTGGGTATCTTCTATGTGTGGCATTCCTCCATTTGTCTTCCTCCAACGGTTCATCAGTAGGGACAAGTCATCTGGGAGTTATTTGTTCGTTGTTTGGTTCAGTTTGGGTGGAGCTTCCTTTTGTATGTTGGCGTTTGGCTAGAGTTGCTTCTAAGTTCCTAACCTTTTCCTGTAATAGTTCACATAAGTTGCATCTGCTTCTGGTTGTGTTGGACTGGGCAGAAGGGGTTTGTTAGTTGCATACTGCTTATTTCTCTGAGTATTGTGTTTGAGTGCATGACCATAATTCAGTTTTGATTTTTTTAAATGTTTCTAACTCTGCATTGTTTTTATTACATATTCTGCACTGGTATTAGTTTTCACTTCTATTATTTGCTTTTAACATTCAAACATTTACAACTGTCCTCCCAGTGTTAATGCTTTGATTTGATGTCGTTCCATAGTTCAATTCCATCTGAGTATTCTATTTTTTTTTTCATTTTTTATTGAGAGTTCAGTACTTTTATTCAATTCCAATTCCATCCTGATGGCATCACTAAAAATTCAAACCTGATGCTTGATTGAATTTCTCTAGAAAACTTTGCATATAATTTCAAGCCAACCACCCATCCATCCATCCAATCACGGAAATGTGAGACTTTAATCCCTTGCTTGTCTAATTCGTAGCCTGATGATGTTTTCCTTAAAATTGGCACCGATGGAATCGGTACCAAATAAAAAGCAAGTTTTGTTATTCTACCTTATTATTATAAAGAGCATTCCTCAAATCCCTGCTACAGTAAGCGTTTTTCTTGACCTGGTCTAACTCAAAGGGCTGGCCTGAGTTGTCAAAGCCTCTACACATATTCCTGCTTCATTTCGCAATCTTTTTCCTTCCTCTTCTGCAAATGGTTTTCTTGGGGGGGGGGGGTTGCCTTTACATGTTTTTTACTGAAAGGCAAATTAAGGGAAGGAAGGAAGGAAGGGAGGGAGGGAGGGAGGGAGGAAGGAAGGAAGGAAGGAAGGAAGGAAGGAAGGAAGGAAGGAAGGAAGGCAGGAAGGAGAGAGAGGAAGGAAGAAGGAAGGAAGGAAGGAAGGAAGGAAGGAAAGAAAGAAAGATGGAAGGAAGGAAAAAAGGAAGGAAATGAGGGAGGAAATGAAGAAAGGAAGGAGAAGGAAGGGAGGGAGGGAGGGAGGAAGGAAGGAAATGAGGGAGGGAGAAAATAAAGAAGGAAGGAGAGGGAGGAAAGAAAGGAAGGGAAGGAAGGGAGGGAGGAAATGAGGGAGGAAATGAGGGAGGAAAGAAGAGAAGGAAGAGAGAGGAGAAGGAAGGGAGGAAATGAGGGAGGGAGGAGAGGAATGGAAAAGGAAGGAAAGGAGCAAGGGAGGGAGGGAAGAAAGAAAAAGAAAGGAAGGAAGGAAGAAGGAAGAAAGGAAGGAAGGAGGGAAAAAAGGAAGGAAATGAGGGAGGGAGGAAATAAAGAAGAAAGGAAGGAGAGAAGGAAGGGAGGGACGGAGGGAGGGAGGAAATGAGGGAGGGAAGAAATAAAGAAGGAAGGAAGGAGCAAAGGGAGGGAGGCACGGAGGGAGGGAGGGAGGAAATGAGGGAGGAAAGAAGAGAAGGAGAGAAAGGAAGAGAGAGGAGAAGGGAGGAAATGAGGGAGGGGAGGAATGGAAAAAGAAGAAAAGGAGCAAGGGAGGGAGGGAAGGAGAGGGAGAGAGGGAGGGAGGAAGGAGTCAGTTTCCTATCTCCTTTGCATCAAATAGAAGCGCAGTTACACAATCGTCTCTCGTGGCAAGTGGCTTTTTGCACAGAATTACACACAGGCTGTTTTGCCAACAGGCTCTGGCTTGCCCCGGCCTTCTGCTTCTCCCTGCCTCGATTTCCTCCCCCGCAATCCATCCAGGCAGCCTCTCCTGAAATGTCATCCTGGCTGTGTGTGCAAGCAACAGGAGACAATAATGCCTGCAAACAGTTCCAAGCCGCAGAACCCCATGGAAACAGTTGCTGGCACATTTTGAAAAGCCAGCTCGGGAAGCCAATTGTTTTATCCCGGCCTCTCCACCATGGGCTTTTCATTGCAGCTGAAGGGAAGGGTGAGTTTTGTTTCAATGCGGCGCGTGAAACCTGAATTATAATGTTCAGGGACTTGGGGCGATCGTCCCCTTGGAAGGCTGAAGGACATTCAGCTAGTAAAGACGTATCAAATTGGGGGTGCTGGCCTCTCCGTTTCCCTAAAGCAGTGGTGGGAACCTATGGCACGGGTGCCAGAGGCGGCACTCAGAGCCCTCTCTGTGGGCACGCGCGCCATCGCCCGAGTCCTAGGCCTTCAGCTGGGTTTTATAAAAGCTTTTCGCTTTAGGCCTCTGCCGCCGTGTGCAAAAGAAAAAAGAAAAAGGTTCAATCAGTCAGTTTCAACTTCTCGTGGGAAAAAAAAAGATCTTGCAAAGTTGGAATGGATTGATTGAACTTTTTAGTCCCGCCCAGTCTGCCGTTACCACTGCAGCCACACCCACCCAATGGGCCACACCCACCCAGCACTCGACGATGCATAAGTGGGTTTTGGGTTGCAGTTTGGGCACTCGGTCTCTAAAAGGTTCGCCATCACTGCCCTAAAGGCTGCCAGCTCAGCGGTCAGTGGGTGGGCTGGCAGCTGAGGAAAGAGGGGAGGGCTATTTCCCCATTGTCTGGGTTGCTTGGCAACTGCGTTCCCATGGAGATATTTGTACACTCAAAACCTGGGGACCAAGGGACAGGAGAGCTGACCCTTCAGAAGAGCAGAAAGGGATGTTGGGCTGGAAACAGGTGAGACTCAGCCCCGGGATGGGAGGGACACGAGTGGGGAGGTGGGTGGAAAGAATGGGGGGGGGAGCCGAGGCTCTCGCTCTGGCCCAGGAAAAACACCTGGAGCCTTCCAGATGTTGCAGAACTGCAGTTCCCAGAATTCCCCGGCCTGTGTGGGGCTGCTGGAAACTGTATTTCACAATATCAGATATTGATTTGGGATCCAAGCCGTCTCACGCAACTGATCTTTGCCCCAATGATCTCTTTGGACCATCTTTCCCCAAACCATGGGTGAAAAAAAATTCTAAATGGTAAAATGTTCTACTTGATAAATGGGGGAGAGCTAGCTTGGTCTCCGCTCCCCTTTGTACCCTCCCTATCCTTCCTCCCTTCCTCCCTTCCTTCCTTCCTTCCTTCCTTCCTTCCTTCCTTCCTTCCTTCTATTCTTCCTCCTCCTCCTCCCTCTTTCCCCCTACTTCCTTATCTATCTAACTTTTTCTCCCACCATCTCTCCCTTCCTTCCTTCTTCCCTCCCACCCTTCTACCTCATCTTCTTCCTCCTCCTCTTCCTCCTGTTTCCCTCCTTCACTTCCTTATCTACCTAACTTTTCCTCCCTCTCTCCCTCCTTTCCTTCCTTCCTTTCTTTCTTGTTTCCTTCCTTCCTCCCTCCCTTTTTATCCTTCCTTCCTCTTTCCCTTTTTTATTCTTCCTTCCCTTCTTCCTTCCCTCCCTTTTTATCCTTCCTTCTTCTTTCCTTCCTCCTTCCCTCCATCCCTTTTTATTCCTCCTTCCTTCCTCTTTCCCTCCCTTCCTTTTATCACCCCTTCTTACCTTTCTTCTTCCCTCCCATTCTTTCTTTCTTTTCTTTCTTTCTTTCTTTTTCTTTCTTTTTCTCATCATTGCTGGCTGTCAGACTGCATCTTGATAAAATTGACACAGACATTGCATTTTACCTGGTTACTGAGTCTCCCCCCCCCCAGGGGAAGGACTCGTATGTAAACTATAAACTAATCAAAACATCTGGTTCATCCCACAAGCTGAGGCACCTACAAAATTATCTCTACTAGCCAAAGGTTAATATTAACCAAGCTTAATGTTTTGCATGATTACCACATCTTATAATAATTTGCTTAAGCATGCTGGGTGAACATATTCATAAACTGAACTATGTTTTCTGGGCTGTAAGTACAGCACAATCTAGAAGGGCATAAACTTCTGAAATTTAGTGAAATATGTTGATTGAGCAATTCTACAAATGGCAGTTGATTTAAAAAAGAATAAACCCCATGAATGAAGCCATAAGGTGGCAGCCTCCGCAATTCCTTTAGTTATACTTGAGGAAAATTAGTTTTTAAAAAAAAATTGGGGGGAAATTTTTAAGGGGTAAGTGCTTGTTAAGGCTTTGCTTCCTGTTTCTTAATTCATTCTTCCCAAAGGATTTCAATTTTAAAAAAAGTTAATTGTGTGGTTGGTTGGTTTGTCAGTCAGATGGATAGATGGATGATGGATGGATGGATGGATGGATGGGGAGATGGATAGATGGATGATGGATGGAGAGAGAGAGAGAGAGAGAGAGAGAGAGAGAGAGGTGGATGGATAGACACACAGACATGGTTGTTTGGTCAGTCAATTAGCTAAATGGATGGATGGATGGATGATGGATGGATGGATGGATGGATGGATGGAGAGATGGAGAGATGGATGATGGATTGAGGGATGGATTGATGGAGAGATGATAGATAGATGGATGATGGATGGATAGAGATAGAGATAGAGAGAGGTGAGAGAGAGAGGGAGGGAGGGAGAGAGAGAGAGATATGAGAGAGAGAGGTGGATGGACGGACACACAGACATGGTTGTTTTGTCAGTCATTAGATAAATGAATGGATGATGGATGGATAGATGGATGGATGGATGGATGGATGGATGGAGAGATGGATGATGGATTGAGAGATGGATTGATGGAGAGATGATAGATAGATGGATGATAGATGGAGAGAGATGAGAGAGAGAGACAGGTGGATGGACGGACACACAGACATGATTGTTTGGTCAGTCAATTAGATAAATGGATGGATGGATAGAGAAATAGATAGATGGATGATGGATTGAGAGATGGATTGATGGAGAGATGATAGATAGATGGATGATAGATGGAGAGAGATGAGAGAGAGAGGTGGATGGACGGACACACAGACATGATTGTTTGGTCAGTCAATTAGATAAATGGATGGATGGATGGATGGATAGAGAAATAGATAGATAGATGGATGATGGATTGAGAGATGGATTGATGGAGAGATGATAGATAGATGGATGATGGATGGATTGAGATAGAGAGATGGGTGGAGAGGGGGGGGGGTTGCTTGGTCGGTTGATTGACTTTTGAGCTACCTAGACCAGGGCATAAGCACATAAACAATGACCACCATTTCCCACCTGTCAATCCAACTAATCCAACTGGCTCAAACTGAGCAAGTCACAAAAGGATTAGCATCTTAGAATCAGAATGGAGCAGAAGAGAAGGAATGTTTACTCTGCTCAAACATGGCTTGGCCGCCACAATTCACCCATGTCCACCAACACAAACATTACAGTCTCCTAGAAAATAAAAGAAAAGGGCTTCTAGCCCAACCATTGTGAATAATAACACAGCACTGTGCACTGAGCATTCTGTGTTAGGTATTCATTGTTGCATATGTAATGAATGAATTCAGGTTTGAGATGCCGCAAAATTCTTGTATTATCTTTGCCTCCCAAAGTTGATTGACAGCTTGTGCCTTTCTGACAACGTGATACTTATGAACTTTCCTTGGATTCCAACAAGCAGCTAAAGGAGACTGAGGCTTTCGTAGACAGCAGCAAAAACGTCACTGGATTTCCCCAAAGGTAGCGGCTGTTTCAAAAATATACGAGCATTTATAATGGCAAAAGCTTTGAATATGTCCATTTGTTCATCCCTGGATTTCACAGAGTCTAGCAAGCGTCATCTAGCTTTGACCTGGTGACCTTATATGATTTTTTTTTCTGCTGAAAGAAGGGGGGGAAACCCCAAATGGACAATTTCAGGATTTGGGGATTAAAAAGAGATGAAGAGGTTGAGGAAAGGTTTAAGAGGATAATTACTCAATAGATAGAAGGTCAGGAGGCACAACTGTATGCCTTTTTGCCTTTTTTCTTTAATTCCTTTCCAGTTTCTCTATCTTAATACATTGAAAAAAAATCACACACAGAGATGCATATGTAAGATAGATAGATAGATAGATAGATAGATAGATAGATAGATAGATAGATAGATAGATAGAGACGGGGTGAAAGAGACAGAGAGAGGGATGAATGGAGAGAGAGGGATGTGTTTGTGTGTGTGAAAGAGAGAGAGAGATAGGGGTGAATGGATAGATAGATAGATAGATAGATAGATAGATAGATAGATGTATGTGTGTGTGAAAGAGAGATAGGGATGAATGGATAGAGAGAGAGAGATGTGTGTGTATGTGTGTGTGAGATAGGGATGAATGGATAGAGAGATAGATAGATAGATAGATAGATAGATAGATAGATAGATAGATAGATAGATGATAATTTGTGTGTGTGTGAGAGAGAGAGAGAGAGAGAGAGAAAGAGAGAGAGAGATAGGGATGGATGGATGGATAGATGGATAGATAGAAATAGAGATAGATAGATTGATAGATGAGAGAGAGAGAAAGAAAGAGAAAGAGAGAGATGCAGATAGTCCTTGACTTACAAGCACAACTGAGCCCCACATTTCTGTTGCTAAGTAAGACATTTAGGTGAATTTTGCCCCATTTTATGACCTTATGAGACTGCAACCATCATAAATATGAGCCAGTTGCCAGGCATTTGAATTTTGATCACGTGACCATAGGGGGATGCTGTAACAGCCGGAAGTGCGAAAAATGGTCATAAGGCCCTTTTTTCAGTGCCATTGTAACTTCAAACGGTCACTAAAGGAACAGTTGTAAGTTGAGGACCACCTGTACATTGCACACGCTGATGTTGGAGCCGGTTGGAGGAGATTTTCCGCCAGTCGCTTCGACCAGTCAAGCATCTCTGCAAGAATTTAACACACTTCCAGGTACACTTCTGTAGAACTGTATCAATAGCTCCTGGGGTAGCCAGAAGTTCCTAAGTTGAAAACAATTCTTTGTTGTGCCTTTTTAAGGACGGTTCTAATGTTAAGTGTCCATTTCAAGTTAGTTTCAGGAAAGCGTATTTATTTCTGTGCTGTAATTCTATTAGCCTGATCAACAGCTTTGTCTGGACGACTCAGAAACAAACCCCCCAAAACACTGGAATGCAATTAAAATAGAGTATAAAGATGCAATTACAGGGCCATTATCACACTTGCCATTAAACCACTTGCCATCTCAGTGATTTCCTGCAGAGCAAAAAAATAAAAAATAAAACCAACGACCAAATGATTTCACAATAATTAAGCAGTTTGCAGAGAATCCCTTTGAACTAAATGATGGGAGAATTTCAGTCTTTTTCATTTTTAACCCATTGTGAAATGTTAGGAGAAGTCATGAAAACAGCAGCTCGCTTTCCTCTGTTGCATTTGGGTTTACATGCCCGCTTAAACATTCCTAGTCAAAGGAGCAGATTGTCGGGGGCAACAATATCTGGGTTGCAGAAATCTGGCCTCCCAGTTAATGGCTTCAGTGTATTGATTTTTGCAGTCCAGTTTTAGGATCAGAAGAGTTAAAAATTGTCATTTTATTGGGTTAGGGCAGGGGTGTCAAACTCAATTTCATTGAGGGCCGCATCAGCATTGTGGTTGCCCTCAGGGGGGCGGGTGGGTGCGGCCTACTGGGTGGGTGTGAATGGAGTGGGTGTGGCCTACTGGGTGGGTGTGGCCAGCTCTACACCATTTGCGTCAAGGGTACCTGTGGGGGCCTGGGCAGGAGTGGGATAGATCTGAGGGTCTCTGGCAGAAGGGGGTGAGACCAGGACAAATGCCAAGGCATGGTCCACTGGAGGAGCCTCACTGTTCCTCTCAGGCCAAGCGGGGGGGGGGGGAGAGCTTATGGAGCTAAGACTGAATGCGTTTCAGCATAGATGGCCACCACAAAATTGTACATTGGCTCCCGGCCATCCTGGGTCAGGGCCAAGGCAGCGGGGGCCATTCCCTCACTGTTTCCAGGATGGCTTCGCGGGCCACATGAAACCACTTCGCGGGCCGCATCCGGGCCCCGGGCCTTGTGTTTGACATGTCTGGAACAGATTGTCGGGGCAACAATATCTGGGTTGCAGAAATCTGGTCTCCCAGTTAATAGCTTCATTGTTTTGATTTTTGCAGTCCAGATTTAGGATCAGAAGAGTTGAAAATTGTCATTTTATTGGGTTAGGGATATATTTTTTTATGATTTTAATGTTTTGGTGATGTAATAGTAATAGTAGTAAAGTTGAAAGGGACCTTGGAGGTCATCTAGTCCAACCCCCTGTAAGCCACCCACAGTCATTTTGAAATGAGATGGGCAGCAAATACATTTAAGAGAGAGAGAGAGAGAGAGAAAGAGGGAGGGAGGGAGGGAGGGAGGGAGAGGGAGGGAGGGAGGGAGAGAGAGAGAGAGAAATGGATGGATGGATGGATGGATGGATGGATGGATGGATGAAGTTGAGTTTTTCCTTGGTCGAGTAGAAATACAAGCAATCCTCGGCTTATGACCACAATTGAGCCCACAATTTCTGTCCTTCAGTGAGACATTTGTTAAGTGAGCTTTGTCTCATTTTACAACATTTCTTGTCTCAGCGGTTAAGTGAATCACTGCAGTTGATAAGTTAGTAACTTGCTTGCTAAGTGGCTTCCCCCATTGACTTTAATAATAATAATTATAGTAAAGTTGGAAGGGACCTTGGAGGTCATATAGTTCAACCCCCTGCTCAGGCAGGAAACCCTACACCATTTCGGACAAATGGCTGTCCAGTCTCTTCTTAAACACCTCCAGTGGTGGAGCATTCACCACTTCTGGAGGCAGGTTGTTCCACTGGTTAATTAATTGTTAATTGTTCTAACTGTCAGGAAGTTTCTCCTTAGTTCTAGGTTGCTTCTCTCCTTGCTTAGTTTCCATCCGTTGCTTCTTGTCCTGCCTTCAGGCGTCTTGGAAAATAGCTTGACTCCTTCTTCTTTGTGGCAGCCCCTGAGATATTGGAACTTTGCTTGTCAGACGGTTATAAAAGGTGATCACATGATCTTAGGACACAGCAACGGTCATAACTATGAATGGGTTGACAAGCATCTGAATTTTGGTCACACGATGATGGGGATGCTGCAAAGATTGTCACTGTGACAAATGGTCAAAAGTCCCTTTTTTCGGTGCCGTTGTAACTTTGAATGGTCATGGGGAAAGTCAGCCCCCCAGAGAAGAAAATATTAAAAGGGCAAAATATTATATTTCCTCAAAGGATCTTAAAGAGGCAGAAAAGCATGCCCAGTTTTTCTTAATGATCCCAAGTCTCCCTCCCCCAAGCAGAAACCAGCTCTGTAGAAATGCAGATGTAAATAATCCATTCAGGAAGGTTGGAGGCCCCCAGCTAGAAGATTAGGAAGACAAAAACACCTAGAATCTACATACCCCACCCAAACTCTTAAGACAGGACATAATAGGATTAACCTACAGATGCCAAAAGGCGCACTCAGACACAGGTCAAAGTTTATGCCACAGGAACAACTCCAAACAAAAGGCTCCAGAGGATATAAAAACCCACTCCCTACATGTGCTTGGTCTCTCTTTTCTTCCAGAGCCATCTGTCTGTCTGGCTCTCCTTTTCAATAAACTGCAACGTTCTTTCTAAAGCAGTCGCCGTGTTGTTTATTCCCAGCTTGGACTGAACCATGATGAAGACTTTTCCTTCAACAGTTACTGTTGTTGTAGTCGAGGACTACCTGTATCCATAAGCTGAAGCCCCCAGAACGTCAGGGCACCCTCACAGTTTTCTCATGCATGGGATTTCCAGTGATAATGACTCACAGATCCCAAAGGTTTCCACTCCATGGCTTAAACCCCCTTGAATGTTTTTCCCTCAGCAGCTTCCAAACCTGGCTGAGAAGTGAGCCAACATGGCCGACGCTAAAACTCTTCTGAGGAACAAGCCTGCCCCACGATTTCGGAAATCTTCCTGTGATGCGAGCAAGATGACGCCCGAGCAAAAAGCACGCTATTTGGCCTTTGCCGATCCAACCAAGCCGGATGTGAAAACGATGCTGGCCGCAGCTCTTATGAAAGAGAGGAAAGCCCTGGACAATCGGCAAAAGGAACTGGAAGATAAAAACCTGATTGGGGTCCTCAAGGCTTCTGAAGCACGGAACCGCCTTCGAAACACAAGGCTCCAGTACCAGAATTTGCGAGTGAGTGGGCTTGGCTTTTCGGCTTAGAGCAGGGGTCTTCAAACCTGGCCCTTTTATAACTTGTGGACCTCAACTCCCAGAATTCCTCAGCCACCGTGGCATGCTGGCTGAGGAATTCTGGGAGTTGAAGTCCACAAGTCATAAAAGGGCCAGGTTTGAAGACCCCCAGCTTAGAATAACAGAACAAGAGAATTGGAAGGGACCTTGGAGGTCTTCTAGTCTTCGAGTCCAGAGGTCCCACTACTGAGTCATGAGCCGTTCAGAACCGGGCTGCGGAAGTGACAGGCATGTGCATCCCCACTTGCGTGAGCAGTGAACCAGCAAGTGTGCATGCCTGCCGCTCGCGCAAATGGAGCATTTGCTGGCCACTTGTGCGAAACCATCCCCTCTCCCCCCCACCCCCGCAGGTCCACAAAGCTGGAAAAGTTGGGGAACTCTGTTCTAGTCCAACCCCTGCCCAATCTGGACATCCTATACAATTTCAGACAAATGGCTATCCAAACTGACTAATGACACCTAGAACAATTAATCAGTGGAACAACTTGCCTCCAGAAGTTAGGAATGCTCTAACACTGGACGTTTTTAAGTAGAGGCTGGGCAAGCATTTGTCTGAAATGGTATAGGGTTTCCTGCCTGAGCAGGGGGTTGGACTAGATGACCTCCAAGGTCCCTTCCAACTATTCTATTCTATTCTATTTTATTCTATTCTATTCTGTATTCTGTATTATATTCTATTCATTCCATTCTGTATTCTATTCTATTCTATTCTATTTCTATTTCTAAAATCTCTTCATTGGTTGCCGGTCTGCTTGGCCCGTACCATTCCTGCCGGCATTTTCAAACTTTAGATTAAGACTTTCTTTCAGTTATGAATATCACACCAATAAAAATCCATCCTAATTCCAACTGACTCATTAGGTTTAAGTCCCTCCTTCCAGCTTTTCCTCATGGAATAAAATATTTTTCTTGTCTGGACTGTTTGTCAAATAGTTATAAGCTTCTCTTTTTCTCATGGATTTTTCAACCTTATTAATGTCCAGGAAGAAAAAAGTCCCAAACCTGTCCTTTTAAAAGTTGCAGATTTTCCTGGAGCTCTTATTTCAATTATGTTGGCAGGTTTCTATTTAAACCATCATAATAAAGATTGGTATCAGGTTTATATTCCTAAATTACACTTAACTCCTCTGCATTGTCAGCTACTTGTAAAAATGCCTCAGTGGTTTGGTAACTCTCTACACATATTTGCAGTAGTTTGAGAAGTTGTAAGGGTGAGGATTACTTGTAAATCACATTTCAGGGCTGTTTGTAAGTTCAAGCAGTCACTAAACGAATGGGAATAAGTCAAGAGTTGCTGTAATGGCCAGTGTCACTTCTACAGGTAGTCCTCGACTTACAACAGTTCGTTTAGTGACCGTTCAGTGGCACTGAAAAAAGTGACTTATGACCCTTTTCACACAGCTGCCTCACGGTCACATGATCAACATTTGGATGCTTGGCAACTGACTCACGTTTATTTTATTTTTATTTTTTTAAACAAATTTTATTTTCCAATTTTACAAAGCTCCACGTATTAAGGAAGAAACATGGTGGTTGGGTAATCCATAGTCCAATAACAAGCTCTTTCATACATATGTCAGGTTACATCATCAAAAATCTCCTCTCTGTTTCTCTTGGTTATTATATCACATTCAAATTAATACATTGCTAGTTATAACTCAATCAATTGAAACATCTATCAATATCTTTTGACTTATACGCCTCCATATCCTGTTTTTAACTTTTATCTGATTTCAGTTACAGTATTCCAGTTGGCTTAATGTCCATAGTATTTAGATTTCGGATAGCCCACAGTTCCCTTAGTTCATTATGAAATAGTTCTTCTTCTTCTTCTTGTGCCATATCTGTTATCGGACATTGGCCATCATGTTGGCGATCCTGTTTTTATCAGCAGCCGCACGAAAAAGTGCTGCTGAGTTTTGTCCAAACCAGTGCCTTAGATTTTGAAGCCACGATGTTCTTCTTCTGCCTGGACCTCGTTTGCCTTCAGTCTTTCCCTGGAGGATTAAATGGAGTATGCCGTATTTTTCTGGGTGTCGCATCACATGTCCGAAATATTCTAACTTTCGTTTTTTAATTGTTTTGATGATTTCCCTTGGCTTTCCCAGGCGGCTTATCACCTCCTCATTTCTGATCTTGTCAACCGAGCTTATACATAACAGTCGCCTGAAAATCCACATTTCAAATGCTTCTAGTCTCTTCAGGTGGCCTTCTGTCAGAGCAGGATAGAGAAAATGTAGCATCTGACAAGCCTGATTTTCAGTCTTAGGCTTATGTCGTGACTGCAGAAGACCTTTTTCATTTTGAAGAATGCTGTTCGAGCTTTCTCTATCTTTGTCTTTACTTCAGTGGTCATGTCACAGCTTTCATGTAAACAGTTATATCTAAAATACACTTATTATTTATTCAGATAAATTCTTACTTTATTTCACAAGCATTTTCTACTTCTCATCCTAATATCATCACTTACTAATAATATAACCTTTCTCATCTGAATCCATCTTCTATAATATAATTCAAAACTATTATTCTAGTAACTCATTTTTATTTCCCTTATGAGTCTAAATCCTAAATATTTGATCAATTAATGTCTTTTAAACTTTCCTTAGCCCATTAAGTGAAATTTTAGGCTCTTCCATTAAAGGTCGCATAAAAAAACAACCTTTTAAGTCTAACTCTGGCCTTCCTTTTGTGCCAAACAGGCTTCCATAGCAGAGCTTTTAAATCCTCAGGTGACTCACATTGATGACGGTGGGGTCCTGGTGTCACATGATCACCTTTTTCCCAACTTCTGACAAGCAAAGTCACTGGGGGGGAAGCCAGATTCACTTAACAACCAGATTACCACCTGAACAACTGCAATGATTCACTTAAGAACTGTGGCAAGCCAGGTTGTAAAAGGGAGCAAAACTCAGTTAACAATTGTCTCACTTAGCAACAAAAAAAAATGGGGCTCAGTTGTGGTCGTGAGTCGAGGACCACCTGTAGTGTGCCAAGTCACGTGTATGAAGTTTCTCACCCCAAGTTTATCTTTGTTTCTTTGGCTCCAGGCGCAAGAGATCAACTTCCTGATCTCCTTCCAGAGAAACGCAAAAGGTGCGGTGAGGCTGGAAGTCTTCCTCCCCCCCAGGAGAAACATTGCAAAATTGTCTGACTGCATGAACACCCTTCAGGTAAATGTTAGCAATAGAGCAGGGGTGTCAAACTCAATTTCATTGAGGGCCGCATCAGCATTGCGGTTGCCCTCGGGGGGGGGGTGTGGCCAGGGTGGGTTTGGCCTACTGGGTGGGCGTGGATGGAGTGGGTGTGGCCTACTGGGTGGGTGTGGCCAGCTCTACATCATTCGCATCAAGGGTGCCTGTGGGGACCTGGGCAGGAGTGGGACAGATCTGAGGGTCTCTGGCAGAAGGGGGTGGGACCAGGGCAGAGCCCATCAAGCCGGATCTGTGAAGTAGGCGAAGGCCATTTGCTGGCCACTTCCAGGTGATGGTGCATTTCTTCATTCCTCACAAAGGGTGACCCCTCCCCAGCATGCATCCAGGGGGCGGGGCGGACGTGGCAGGGGCTGGTTCCTCGCTGTTTCCAGACGGCCTTGTGGAGCTGAATGCGTTTCAGCATTGATGGCCACCACAAAATTGTACATTGGCTCCCGGCCGGTCTGGGCCAGGGCCAAGGCAGTGGGGGCCGTTCCCTCACTGTTTCCAGGATGGCTTCGCAGGCCACATGAAACCACTTCATGGGCTGCATCCAGCCCCCGGGCCTTGTGTTTGACATGTCTGCAATAGAGACTTCCCCCATACAGATGGCTAATAGCATGCCTGACACTCTAAATAATAATAATAATAATAATAATAATAATAATAATAATGATGATGATGATGATGATGATGATGGAAGGGACCTCACAGGTATCAAACTCGATGGCGTCATGTGACATATTCTGATGTATCGCAAATTTTTTTTGCCTGTGTGGAACCTGGGGTGAGTGTGGCCTGAGCATGACGTATCCGGCCCATGGGCTGCTGCTATGATCCCCCTGCTCTAAATAACAACAATAAAGCTCCTTTAATCAGAATAGAGCTGGAAGGGACCTTGGAGGTCTTCTAGTCCAGCCCCCTGCTCAAGCAGGAGGACCTATACCAGTGATGGCAAACCTTTTAGAGACCGAGTGCCCAAACTGCAACCCAAAACCCACCTATATATAGTCAGTTGCCGGGTGGGCGTGGCCCATTAGTGGGGTGTGGCCCATTGGGGTGTGGCCCATTGGGGTGTGGCCCATTGGGAGGGCATGGCCCATTGGGTGGGCGTGGCTGCGGTGGTAACGGCAGACTGGGTGGGACTAAAAAGTTCAATCAATAAATTCCAACTTTGCGAGACCTTTTTTTTTCCGCAAGAAGCTGAAATTGATTGATTAATTGAGCCTTTTTTTTCCACACGGCGGCGGAGGCCTAAAGCAAAAAAGTTTTATAAAACCCAGCTGAAGGCCTAGGACTGGGGCGACAGTGCACGTGCCCACACAGAGGGCTCTGCGTGCCACCTGTGGCACCCGTGCCATAGGTTCGCCACCACGGACTTATACCATTTCAGACAAGTGGCTGTCCAGTCTCTTCTTAAAAACCTCCAGTGATGGAGCACCCACAACTTCTGGAGGCAAGCAGTTCCACTGGTTCATTGTTCTCACTGCCAGGAAATTTCACCTTAATCCCAAGTTGCTTCTCTCCTTGATTAGTTTCCATCCATTGCTCCTTGTCTTGCCTTCAGGTGCTTTGGAGAATAAGTTGACTCCCTTTTCCTTGTGGCAACCCCTCAAATATTGGAACACTGCTATCATGTCCCCCCTCGTCTTCCTTTTCGTTAAACAGTCTTTTCCTTTTTTTTGAACTTCTCTTCTCCCCCCCCCCCTTTCTCTTTGTTTTTCAGCGGAGCCGGATTGAGGAGATCCTGGAAGACGAAAGCGGTGAGATCTATATCCGGAGGCCTTGAGACCTCCTATAGAACAAGAAATTATAAGGGAAATTGAACCCAGAAGGGAACATTTACTCTGAAGGTCTTCAACGGAGCAAAGAACGGCTCTTAAATAAACTGTGTGGATTACCAGAGGTTACAAACCCAAGTTAGGGAATGTACAGATGAATCTATTGTTAGTCCACATCCTAACAGAATAGCAGAGTCACTGATGCTGGCTGGGGGAATTCTGGGAGTTGAAGTCCATGCATCTTAAAAGTAATAGAGGTTGAGATACACTGGTCTAGAATCAGTGTTTCTCAACCTTGGCAACTTTAAGATACATGGACTTCAACTCCCAGAATTCCCCAGCCAGCATGGGTAACTGGGGGATTCTGGGAGTTGAAGTCCATGCATCTTAAAATTGCCAAGGTTGAGAAACACTGATCTGAAGATTTTTTACTCCAGAGTCGATCATCCTTTGCCTAAAGATGCCGAAGATCTGCCATTCCAGTTTAACAGTCATTCCAGTGTAGCTAAAACTTTTGGAAGTTGAGATTTACTGCCATGAGTTCAATATGATGAATTAAGCCTACTCAACCAATCAGTCAAAATAGAGTTGGAAGGGACCTTGGAGGTCTTCTAGTCCAACCCCCTGCTCAGGCAGGAGTCCCTACACATTTTCAGACAAATGGCTGTTCAAACTCTTCTTAAAAACCTCCATTATGAAAGCAAGCTGTTCCAATGGTTGATTGTTCTCACTGTTCAGAGATTTCTCCTTAGTTCCAGGTTGGTTCTCTCCTTGATTAGTTTCTATCCATTGCTTCTTATCCTGCCCTCTGGTGCTTTGGAGAACAGATAACAGGATTGGAAGGGACCTTGGAGGTCCTCTAGTCCAACCCCCTGCTGAAGCTGGAAACCCTATACCATTTCAGACAAATGGTCTCTTTTTAAAAACCTCCAGTAATGAAGCACCCACAACTTCCGGAGGGAAGACATTCCTCTTATAAATTGGCCTCAACTGTCAGGAAATTCCTCCTTAGTTCAAGGTTGCTTCTCTCCTTGATTACTTTCCATCCATTGCTTCTTGTCCTGCCTTCAAGTGGTTTGGAGAATAGACTGGCCCCCTCTTTATTGTGGCAGCCCCTCAAATATTAGAAGAGGGCTATCATAACATCCTTCTTTTCACTAGAACAGACATACTCAATTCCTGCAACCGTTGGCTTGGGGCGCACCTAAAAATCTATTCTTCTTTTCTGCACTGATTCACTTGGGGATTTAAATTACATATTTAAATTCAATCAGCTGCTCAGAATTTAAATATAGATCCAAACCGATAACCAATCACACTGGCACACATTTATAAGCTAAGGAAAATGATGTTGTCTATTGTGGTAACGAAACGTTCAGAAACTAAATTGAAACAAGCTTGGAGAGCAAACCACTGCCAGAATCTAAATCCCGAGCTACAAGTATTTTCTATTATTTCATAGAATAACAGAGCTGGAAGGGACCTTGGAGGTCTTCTAGTCCAACCCCCTGCTCAGGCAGGAGACCCTATACCATTTCAGACAAATGGCTGTCCAGTCTCTTTTTGGAAGTCTCCAGTGATGGAGCACCCACAACTTCTGGACAAAGCTGATCCACTGGTTGATTGTTTGATTGTCTTGCAAAGCATGCATTTTAAAAAATGAAAATGGAGGGTTTTTTTAAAAAAAAAAAAGCTGAAAAGTATAGCAGACTATCCTGAAAGTATGAAAATGGGGGAACAAGTTCCAATCGGCACACGATTCTGGTAAAGAAGTGGATTTTTGACATCACAGCTGTCCCTCTCAAAAAAAAAAAAAAAGTAGAGTTACAGTAGCTGCCAAAATTGTGGAAACCTTTTGGGAAAAGTGTATTTTTGAGGTTTGATGGCTAATAACAGCGCTTTTCTTTGGAGTAGTACCATAAAATTATATATCAATGGAAAGATCATTTAATCAAGAATGTAATGCAACATAGTTTGTTCAATTATCTGTACTGTGTTCTATGAAAAGTTATAGCCAAATAACCAGAAAAAGGAAGCACAACTTGCTTAGGTTGATATCAGGTAGCTTTCCTTCATCCGATTGTAGCCAATGAGCATGAGTGTTTAGAGAGTCAATCGGGTGACATCTTGTTTTGGCAATGAGCCAATCAGATCACAGTAGGATCCAGTGATTGACGTCCTGTATTGAAGTTGAGAGGAGGACATTTGTCAGTGTGTTATGTGATGGCTATCAAGTTGGTTGGTTTTTTTTTGCATTCTTTCATTTAGTGAGCTTGCAAAAAGTAATGGGTGCAAAGAATTGACTGGTCACCCGAAAGCAATGTAAAATAGTATTATTAAATTCACATAATAGTATTATTAAGTGAACAAGGCTACAGTGATAAAGAAATTAAAAGAAAAATGGGTGGAAACTTAACCAAAGCTGGCATTTCTACTGTACCCTTTTCCCAAAAGATTTCCACAATTTTGGCCACTACTGTAGTTCTCAGTTTATAACAATTCCTTTAGAGACCCTCTGAAGTTACAAAGGGACCGAAAGAAGTGAGTTACAACTGGTCCTCGTACGTATGACCGTCGCAGTATGCCCATGGTCACAGGATCAAAATTCAGCATGCATTTACAACGGTTGCAGCATCCTGGGATCAAGTGATCCCCATTTGCCATCTTCCCAGGTGACATTTGACAAGCAAAGTCAATGGGGAAAGGTGGATTTGCTTAATGACCTCATGAGTCACTTAAGAACTCAGTGACTCGCTTAATAACCATGGACAAAAATATCGTAAAAACAGGCATGGCTCACTTAATAACCGCCTTGCTTAGCAAGGAAAATTCTCGTCGCCGTTGGGGTTGTAACTCGAGAACTCCCTGTGTGACATAGTTAAAGAAAAGATTTGTGTCGCATTTGAGAGAATGTTTAATTTGGGCGGAATCACAATCTTGGATGAGATTGGCACTTTTCAATGCTGCTTCTTTAGTTCAGGCTTGGAAATCTTATTTTCCGTTGAAGACTTCAAACTCTACAGATCTGACCGTATAAGCCAGGGGTAGGCAGCCTTGGCTCTTTTATGACTCGTGGACTTCAACTCCCAGAATTCCTGAGCCAGCCACACTGAGGGGAAAGGGAGAGGTTTCCAAGCTGAGCCATGCTGGCTCAGGAATTCTGGGAGTTGAAGTCCACGAGTCATGAGGGGGCCATAGTTTCCCCATGCTGGCTCAGGAATTCTGGGAGTTGAAGTCCACGAGTCATAAAAGGGCCAAGTTTGAAGAGCCCTATACTATCTAGTTCAGGGGTAGGCAAGCTTGGCTCTTTTATGACTCGTGGAGTTCAACTCCCAGAATTCCTGAGCCAACATGGCTCAGCTTGGAAACCTCTCCCTTTTCCCTCAGCATGGCTGGCTCAGGAATTCTGGGAGTTGAAGTCCACCAGTCATAAAAGAGCCAAGGTTGCCAACCCCTGGCATAAGCTCAGGAAAATAACTCTCAAAATTCATCAGGATGTTAAACATCAGGGATATCTTACAGCTGGGAAGGGAGGGGAAAAGCTCTCCGAAAAATCAAGATGGCGGATGTAGTTGCACCATAAAAGCCCCACCCCTTCTATGCAACACCTGTAAAGGGGGCAGGGCCTTAGGTTCCGCAGCCACCATCTTGACTTTTTGGACCCATACAAACACAGAATCCCCTGGTAAAGATGCAACTCTTGTTTGTTTGAAATCTGCTAATTTAGCAGCCAATCCATGTGCTTTAGAATAGAATAACAGTGTTGGAAGGGACCTTGGAGGTCTTCTAGTCCAACCCCATTCAGGCAGGAAACTCTATACCATTTCAGACAAATGGCTGTCCAGTCTCTTCTTAAAAACTTCCAGTGTTGGAGCATTCACCACTTCTGGAGGCAGGCTGGTTAATCGTTCTCACTGTCAGGAAATTTCTCCTTAGTTCTAGGTTGCTTCTCTCCTTGATTAATTTCCATTAACGACCACAGCATTCTCCCCAAGATCACCAGAAAAAAATGGCTGCCTCTCTTTGCTCAAGCAGAATGTAAGAATATATTCAGGATAAAAGGACATAAAATCGTCTGACGATCCGTTTTCCAAATCGTCACAACTTACGACCCTAATTGCCTGGGCTCAATTACAGGCAGTCCTCAACTTGCAACCACAACTGAGCCCAATGTTTCTAAGTGAAACATTTTTTAAGTGACTTTTGTCCCTCTCACCTTTCTTGTCACAGTTGTTAAGTTAGCAACCTCCAGTGTTGTTAAGGGAAGCTGGCTCCCCCATTGACTTTGCTTGTCAGATCACAAAAGGGGATCACAGGATCCCGGGACATTACAACGGCCGTAAATAGGCATCTGAATTTTGGTCACGTGACCTTGGGGATGTTGCAACGGTCGTGTGAAAAACGGTCATAACTGTTGTGAGTCGAGGACTAGCTGTACTGTTGTAACTTGAGAACTAGCTGTGATATACTTGCGTGAGCATGGAGGGAGATCAATTCACTTTTCCCCCAAAGTGTTGACATTTTATTGACCGGAGCCTGGTCCTTCATTCAGTTCAATCATGTCTTGTGTTTTTATTTTAGGCTTTGGATGTTAAAAGCAAACGTAACCTTGACATTTGAGAACAGCATTGAAAGAGTTTCCCCAAATATCTGAACAACATCTCAATCCGGGGAGATAAAATCCCCCACTTTTGACCCTGATCTGGTTTCTCCAAAAAATAAAACTTTGGGCTGTTAGCATTCCCCCCGCCCCCCACCTAATCGTTGCTATATTTCAGGAGAAAGTGGAAGAAGAAACCAACAAAAGGAATATTTTTGAAGTTCAAAGGAGTTTCTTCATTGTGGTTGCATTCTTAGCCCAATAAACAGGGGAACAATTATGTGCCAACCCTCTTATGAGTTTATTTTTACACTCATGTCAGGAATGTTGAGAAAAATGTTGAGGAAAAAAAACTTGATTGATTTAACCCAGTGTACATTTTGCTGTAAACATATGTGCACAAATAAATTAAGACTATTTCAAGTAAATGAGTTTTCTTGCTAACCTCTGGCTTGCCAGTTACGCTTGGAAATCATTGCTAGTCTACGCAATTTGAGATGCAAGGATTGTATACAAAACAATAGTGTAAATCAATTTGTTATGTGTTAGTTTCCGGGTTTTGCCGAGTTCTATTTCCGTTCAATGTTTCGTAGACAGCAGTTTCATCCAGACACCAAAGATCCATATAACCCAGATAACCAATTAGATTAACAATTGCATTAATAACCAGATAGAGAATTCTAGATTATTTTGACTTGTACTGTGTTTCATTTGTTCTACTATGTTTCATTTGTTCTACTGTGGGTTGCTTTGAGCATTGTATCTGCTAAGGAAGCATGTAAATAAAATGATTTAGCCATGCCACCGGATTCTGCTGTCTTTATTTGTCCTTCTTAAACACAGAGAGTGGCTGTTCAAAACTCTGTGCAGTTTGCGCCTGATTTCCATATCCGCCTCTCGGCGTGACCCAATTCAGCTCTTCAAATTTTTCAAAACACAAGGCTGCACGTTTTGACACAAATCGCCAGCAGATGCCCCTGCTGTAGGTCTGCCATTACAATTACCATATTTCTGAACAAACAGAGGGGGTCTCGGACTGCCATCACGTGGCCCTGGTCAATTCGCCATGGGAACAACTCGTCACAAGCCTGGTGCTTCCACTCTTGTTTCTTATGTCTTTTTTCAACTCAGAATAGACCTGGAAGGGACCTTGGAGGTCTTCTAGCAGGAGTCCCTCCACCATACCATTCCAGACAAATGGTTGTCCAGTCTCTTTTTGGAAGCGGTCACTAAATGAACTGTTGTAAGTCGAAGACTACCTGTATTTAAGGAGCAGGAGGTGAATACCATCTCTATTGTGCTCTGCGTGCAGTTTCAGAAAAACCTGTGGTGAGTTTCTCTTTTGTAGGGGTAGGGAAACAATAATAATACCATTGGCATTGACAAATTCGCTATTAGTCAATTGCAAAAGGCGGCCTTACTAGGAACTGCTTCCATCCTGCGACGATATCTGTAATACCATCAAACATCCACATCTGCCTATCCCAGGTCCTGGGTAAGGACTCGATAGGTAGACAAAATGCCAAATCCAGTCTGAACATCTGGCTGACTGTGCGATGATCCATAATAATAATAACCATTAGTCAATTGCAAAAGGCGGCCTTACTAGGAACTGCTTCCATCTTGTGACAATACCTGTAATACCATCAAACATCCACATCTGCCTATCCCAGGTCCTTGGGAAGGACTCAGTAGGTAGACAAAATGCCAAATCCAGCCTGAACATCTGGCTGACTGTGCGATGATCCATAATAATAATAATATAATGAGGAGGAGGAGGAGAATGACAATGACGATGACGATGACAATGGAAGAGACCTTGGAGGTCATCTAGTCCAACCCCCTGCTCAGGCAGGAAATCCTATAACATTTCAGACAAATGGTTGTCCAGTTTCTTCTTAAAAACCTCCTGTGTTGGAACATCCACAACTTCTGGAGGGAAGCCGTTCCACTGATTCATCGTTTTGACTGTCAGGAAATTCCTCCTTAGTTCTAGGTTGCTTCTCTTCTTCATTAGTTTCCATCCGTTGCTTCTTGTCCTGCCTGTCCTCTTATGGAAGACCGGAAGCCCAGCATCTGGAAAGTCAATGGCAAATTCACAACAACTACGAGTAAAAGGGTGCATTTTCAAGAGTGTGCAGCTGCTGTGTTCTAAAGGACCCTTGTTTGAAAAGCCAGTGGAAGAGATGGGAGGGCTGGATTCAGTGTGTTTTTTTCCTTGTGTTGAGCGGCACCTACTGGATCACCAGAGATCACAGCTCCCCAGAAAAATTTTGCTTTCCTTTGGAACTAAATGAATGTGGGCTGAGCAGCAATGCTTCCCATAGTTAGATAGAAGAATATCCCTGCTGGGTTTGATTTAAAAAATAATAATAAATCTGTTTTAGTGCCCTGGCTAAAATTCATCCAGGGATTTTAAGCCATTTTCCATATATAGGTAAAGAAGAAGAAGAAGAAGAAGAAGAAGAAGAAGAAGAAGAAGAAGAAGAAGAAGAAGAAGAAGAAGAAGAAGAAGAAGAAGAAGAAGAAGAAGAAGGAAGAAGAAGAAGAAGAAGAAGAAGAAGAAGAAGAAGAAGAAGAAGAAGAAGAAGAAGTTGGAAGGGACCTTGGAGGTCATCTAGTCCAACCCCCTGCTCAGGCAGGAAACCCTATACCATTTCAGACAAATGGCTGTCCAGTCTCTTCTTAAAAACTTCCAGTGTTGGAGCATTCACAGCTTCTGGAGGCAGGTTGTTCCACTGATTAATTGTTCTGTCAGGAAGTTTCTCCTTAGTTCTAGGTTGCTTCTCTCCTTGATCAGTTTCCATCTGTTGCTTCTCATCCTGCCTTCAGGCACTTTGGAGAATAGCTTGACTCCCTCTTTGGGGCGGCCCCTGAGATATTGGAAGACTGCTATCATGTCCCCCCTCACCCTTCTCTTCATTAGACTAGACATATACCCAATTCCAGCAACCGTTCCTTATATGTTTTAGCCTCCATTCCCCTGATCTTCTTTGTTGCTCTTCTCTGCACTCTTTCTAGAGTCTCAATATCTTTTTTACATCGTGGTGACCAAAACTGGATGCAGTATTCCAGGTGTGGCCTTACCAAGGCATTATAAAATGGTATTAATACTTCACGTGATCTTGATTCTATCCCTCTGTTAATGCAGCCTAGCACTGTGTTGGCCTTTTTGGAAGCTGCAGCACATGGCTGGCTCATATTTAAGTGATTGTCGTCTAGGACTCCAAGATCCTCTCACAGTTACTACTATTGCTCGACTTACTATCACAATTGGCCCCCCAATTTCTCTTGCTCAATGAGAGAGTGGTGAGGTGAGTTTTGGCTCCATTTTACGAACTTTCTTGCCACCCGTTAAGTGAATCGCTGCAGATGTTAAGTTAGTAAGGCGGTTGTTAAATAAATCTAGCTTCCCCTATTGACTTTGTGTCAGAATCCAATTATATTTCATCTTTAATTATCAAACATAGAAACTCCCAATTCTGCCTTCTCTGGATTCTGCCATAAGAGGGAGAAAAGGGGGAGGGCAAAGGGGCTTTATGGCCCTCACTTCCTTCAGCACACTTCAAAGGACTGAATGTGTGTTTATTGTGGCCTCTAAGCTTTAACATATCAAAGAAGAGTAATTGCCTTTCATGTAGTTATCTGAAGTCTCCATCCAGACGGAAGAAGAAAGGGGATGGAATTGTGATACTTGAAACTATCACTGGAAGGGGGGTTGATTGGGTTGGACTACTGGGGAACCCCTTAAAACCTTGAATGGGAGAGCTTGAACCCCAAGTCCTGTCTAGCATGCCTGCAACCATTTTCTCTTAATAAAGGATTCCTGTTGGAAGAGCTATTCCAAGAGTTCTGTCTTCTTAAGAGGCAAAGTGGGGTGGGTCCTTACATTAGACAGGACTTGCAAAATTAATCCACCTGGAAGGTAGACCCTTGCCGGGGGATTTTGCAAAAATTTACCATGTCAGACAACGAAGCAAGAGAGGGAGAAAAGAGAGAGCCGCTGACCCAGTTGGAACCTTGCCAGATGTTGGGATCCGAGAGGCCAGATTTCTCAGAAGAAGAAGTGGTGGCGACACAGGACCACAAGCCTCGCTGGTCGATGGGCGTTGGAAAGAAAAGCGAGTGGGGAAAGGAATCAAGAAAAGTGACCCTGAGACGGGGAACCAAGCAACCATAATGGAAGCAGGAGATGGAGAAATCCCTGCACGCAAGTGAAGAGGGAGGAAGCTGTATGCCGTACTCAGACTGGATCCTAGAGAGAGCTATTGACCTGATGAAGAGAACTCTCAGCTCCCTATGAGAGGAGATTCCTGAGCCCTACGCCCGCCCCAGTTCCTGGAGCCACAAAGGGAGAGACACCGAGGGGGACGTGGAACCTGCAACCCCAGGGACATTTACTGATCCAGGAGCTCCCCCCCCCTACCGGACCACAGATGGAAATCTGGACGGAAGACACTACCACCCACAATGGAGGCACCGATCCATTCCAAGACGTCCACCGTTGGAGGTGAAATTCAAAGGGGAGCCAACACGCTTGGGGTTTTTCATAACCCAAGTCCTCAGCTACATGGAGGAATATGGGCAGGACATCCCCAGCGACAAAGCCCGCATCCGGATCGTGCAATCTGCCCTGGATGGACCAGCTGCAGATTGGGTGGTGAACCTGCATTACTCCAATGCCCCAGAACTCAGTAACTTCAACCGTTTCATGTCCTCGTTGAGAAGACGGTTTGAAGACCCCCTGGCTGATCGCAAAGCCCGGGAAAGAATAACAACGATGAGGCAGGGCAAACGCCCAGTGGCTGAGTATACACAAGAATTCCGAGCCATTGCCAGCAAACTGAATTGGCCAGAAGACATCCTCCTTGGCCGTTTCAAAGATGGACTAAACTATGATCTATATGATGCTTGCCTGCCCCGAGGAGACCCACATCGACTTGAGGAATGGTACGTCTTGGCAGAGGAAGCAGAGATCGACATATTGAAGAGGCATCGCCGATGAAAACAATGGAGCCGCCCCCCGCCTGAGCTGACACACCAACCGGTGAAATCATCGGATACAGCCAAGAAGCAGATGGGGTGTTTCAAGTGCGGAAGAGAAGGGCATCGAGCTGTAGAATGCCGCTCAAAGGCCCCCCAGCACAACCCAGACAGATCCCCAATCAACAAACCCAGAGGGTAGTCAGCTAAGCCAAAAGAAACAGCCATGAAAATGATGGAAATTGCAGAAAACCCCACCTCTGCTCACCAAGGGGAAAGAACTCCAGCCTACACCACAGGGCCGGTGGATGCCTCAGATGACAGCTCGGAGGGCGAACCCCTGGTAAGTGGATGCATCACACCCATCTTCAAAACAGTGACTATATTAATCCCCCCCCATGCCCGAAGCTGTGAAGGTGAAAGCCTTAATAGACTCTGGCTGTACCCGCTGCCTCATTAGCCCAACCCTAGTGGGGAATCTGGGCATCCCATCCAGGAGACTGGAACAACCCATCTCATTTGGCCAGCTAGATGGATCCATAGCAGGGGGGGTGCCAGCTACCCTAGCCACTTTGCCAATACATCTCTCCCTGGGCAACCATGAAGAGGACTTAACGTTTGTGGTGACCCCAGGTATGGAATGCCCAATGATTCTAGGGATGGAATGGTTGACAAAATGGAACCCCTGGGTAAATTGGAGGACGACAGAAATCAAATTCCCGAAGGGGGACCCTATGGACTTAAAACCCCACGAGAGGCTACCAGAATCAAGAATAGAAACAGCATCCATAGGAGAGGAAAAAAGATTAACAGAAATACCAGAGGAATATAGGGACCTTGCTGAAGTCTTCAGTGAGGAGAGGGCGAATGAGCTTCCCCCCCACCGACCCACAGACTGTACCATTGAATTCAAGCCTGGGGCCAAACTCCCGAAGCCCAGATTATACTCCATGAGCCCAAAGGAGAAGGAGGAAATGGAAAGATTTATAAAAAAAAACCTGGAGAGAGGGTTCATTGAGCCAGCCAAGCCTAAAGTGGCTGCCCCGGTCCTTTTTAGAGAGAAGAAGGATGGCTCTTTACGTTTATGCGTGGATTATAGGGCCCTGAATACAATCAGTGAAAGCAACCTATACCGCTGCCCCTCATGAAAGACATGCTGTCACACCTATCGAAAGGGAAAATTTTTTCTAAACTAGACCTAAGGGAAGCTTACTATCGCGTGAGAATCAAGGAAGGGGACGAATGGAAGACTGCATTTAACTGCCCCATGGGGTGCTATCAATTCAAAGTCTTGCCATTTGGATTACAAGGGGCCCTGCAGTCTTTATGCAATTAATCAATGACGTTCTAAGGGAGCACCTGTTTAAGGGGTCCTTGTTTACTTGGACGACATTCTTATCTTTACTGAAACAAAAGAAGAACACGTCAAACTTGTCAGAGCGGTTTTAAAGAAGCTGCGAGCCGCTCACCTATATGCCAAACTCTCAAAATGCGAATTCCACCAGGAAAGGATAGTCTACCTAGGCTATCGCATATCCCCACAGGGCATTGAAATGGACCCAGAGAAGGTCAGAGCAGTATTAGAATGGGCACCACCCCGCACAAGAAAGCAACTACCAAGTTTCCTGGGCTTTGCAAATTTTTACCGCCAATTCATCCCCTCATTTGCACAGATAGCCTTGCCCCTCACCAACTTACTAAAAACGAAGGGACCATCCTCAGTAAAACCTAGCCAGCCACTAACATGGACAATGGAGTGCCAAGCAGCGTTTGAGAAACTAAAGAGACTTTTTTCTGCCGAACCAGTACTAAGGCACCCAGACATGGATAAGCCCTTCGTAATACAGGCAGATGCAAGTGATGTGGCAGTGGGGGCTGTTCTATTACAAGAAAACGATGATGGAGTATTGCAACCCTGTGCATATACATCCAAGAAACTCACGGAAACAGAACAGCGCTGGCCCGTATGGGAGAAAGAGGCTTATGGGATACGTTGGGCATTACTCACGTGGCGACAGTTCCTGGAAGGCAACAAAATCCCCTTCCAGGTATGGACTGATCACAAAAATTTAGAAGCCCTGAAAACTTCCAGGAAACTCAATCCCAAACAAGCCCGCTGGTCCCAGCATTTTCACCAATTCCAATTTAAGCTCAAACATTTACCAGGAAGAAAGAACTTCCTGGCAGATGCACTATCTCGCATGCCCCAATATAACAGCGCACGAACCACAGACTCTAGACCAATAATGGCAGAATCACAACTGGCAGCGCCAGTAACCACAAGAACCCAAGCCAAAATAAAACCACAACTGGACAGCCAAACTGGGATTGAATTCAGAAAAAGTTTGGAAACAGATGATTGGTTCCAGAAAAACAAACATGTGTGCACAATGAGAGACGGATTGCCTTGGGTAGGGGAAAAGTTATATATACCAACAACTCAAAGACTAACTTTCATGCAACTTTGCCATGACACAAAATCAGCAGGGCATTTTGGATTTGTAAAAACTTTACACTTAATTAAACGGCAATTTTGGTGGCCATCAATAAAAAAGGACATAGAAAGTTATGTTGCCAGCTGCCCAACCTGTGCATCAGCAAAGAGGTTGCAAGGGAAATCGCCAGGGCTGTTACAACCAGTGGCAAGTCCCTCAGCCCCCTGGAGGGAAATAGCCATGGATTTTATAGTGGAATTGCCTGAAAGCAATGGGAATACTGTTATCTGGACAGTCACGGACCTATTTTCCAAACAGGTGCACTTTATCCCTTGCCAAAAAATTCCCACTGCAAAGGCCTTAGCAAAACTTTTTATCCAGCACATTTACAGATTGCACGGGGCACCCCAACGCATCATCTCTGATAGGGGAGTGCAATTTACGTCTACATTTTGGAAGGAATTTTTATCCCTCTTAGGGACCACTCAGGGACTGACATCTAGCCATCACCCTCAGACAGATGGACAAGCGGAACGCTGCCAGTCGGTACTTGAGCAATATTTGAGATGTTTTTTAAATTTCCAACAGAGTGATTGGACGGACTTACTTCCTTTTGCAGAAGTTGCCTACAATAATGCAGTCCACTCCAGCACAGGCTACACTCCTTTTCAAATAGCCAACGGCCAAAGTTTCAACCCTATGCCAGAGTTAACCCCAAAAGAACCAACGATCCCTTCACTGAAAGAATGGATGGAAAGCCTACAAAACACCTGGCCAATAGTCAGAAAATCACTAGATGAAGCTAGGCGGGCATACAAAGCACAAGCCGATAAAAAAAGGGTTGAGCCTACACCATTCATTATAGGAGAAATGGTGTACTTATCTACAAAATACCTAAAGTCCCTACAGCCCTGTAAAAAACTTGGACCAAAATATATAGGACCTTTTCCAATTAAAAGGATCATAAATCCAGTAACAGTAGAATTAGAATTACCCAAAAACCTCAGGCAAATACACCCAATTTTTCATTGCAGCTTGCTGAAAAGAGAGCATCAGTCACCTCTACGGCCAAAAATCCCCCCCCCACCACCTCCAATCATGGTGGAGGGGGAACAACACTTCGAAATAAAAGAGATCCTTGACTCTAGGAGATATCGTGGAACAACTCAGTACCTAGTTGCCTGGAAACACCTCCCTGCCTCACAAAATGAGTGGGTCCATAAACGTCACGTCAGAGCCCCGAAGCTATTGAAGAAGTTTCACACAGAGTATCCTAACAAGCCTAACTAAATTTTTTTACTTGTGTTTTCTTTCAGGTGGATCTCTCTTATTGTTAAGAGGGGCCGGATGTCAGAATCCAATTATATTTCATCTTTAATTATCAAACATAGAAACTCCCAATTCTGCCTTCTCTGGATTCTGCCATAAGAGGGAGAAAAGGGGGAGAGCAAAGGGGCTTTATGGCCCTCACTTCCTTCAGCACACTTCAAAGGACTGAATGTGTGTTTATTGTGGCCTCTAAGCTTTAACATATCAAAGAAGAGTAATTGCCTTTCATGTAGTTATCTGAAGTCTCCATCCAGACGGAAGAAGAAAGGGGATGGAATTGTGATACTTGAAACTATCACTGGAAGGGGGGGTTGATTGGGTGGGACTACTGGGGAACCCCTTAAAACCTTGAATGGGAGAGCTTGAACCCCAAGTCCTGTCTAGCATGCCTGCAACCATTTTCTCTTAATAAAGGATTCCTGTTGGAAGAGCTATTCCAAGAGTTCTGTCTTCTTAAGATGCAAAGTGGGGTGGGTCCTTACACTTTGCATATCTGAATGTCCCAAAAAGAGACCTCTGGAGTCTACAGCAGTCATAAACATGAGTCAGTTGCCAAGTTTTGGAATTTTTGATCACGTGACCGTGGAGACAGTGCAAAAAAACAATCACGTTGCTTTTTTTCGATGCCATTGTAATCTTAAACGGTCGCTAAATGAACCGTCGTTAAGTCAAGGACTTCCTGTAATTGGATGAAAGGAGAACGACCATTGAAATGTCTCTGAAACAAGAAAAGGATTTTGGAGAAATGGGATTTAGGAATGGAGAGTGATTTCTTTCACGGATTGAGTTTTGTCCTGGCACACATCCTTCTAGTGGTTTTGTTGTCATCGTTCTTTGCAAGCTTTCTGTCCTTCCTTGAAATTCTAAGGCAGGGGTCTTCCAACTTGATCACCTTAAGACTTGTGGACTTCAACTCCCAGAATTCCTCAGCCAGCCTTGAGGGCTGGCTGAGGAATTCTGGGAATTGAAGTTCACAAGTCTTAAGACAGTGGTTCTCAACCTGTGGGTCGGGACCCCATTTGGGGTCGAATGACCATTTCACGGGGGTCGCCAAACCACGCTGTCCGCCATTTTTTTCCCTTTTCCCTAGCTGTCGTACTCCCTCTTATTGGTGGCCACAAGCACCTGGGGGTCACCACAACATAGGGAACTGTATTATGGGGTCACAGCATTAGAAAGGTTGAGAACCACTGTCTTAAGATGACCAAGTTGGAAGACCTTTGTTCTAAGGGATGAAAGCAGAAATTCCGTTTTTTGCAAAATCTGGTGCAGAGGTTTCAGAGCAATAGAAAGAGGCAGTTAGTCCTCAACTTACAACCATTCATTTAGCAACTGTTTGAAGTTACGACGACACTGAAAAAGGCAGCTTACCCCCCCCCCTGGCTTTGCACTTACAACCCATGCAATATCTCCGTACTCACACGATCAAAATGTTGGCAACCAACATTTATGATAGTTGTAGCATCATGGGGGGGGGGGGTATCCCACAATCTCACTTTGTGACCTTCCCAAGCAAAGTCAGTTTTGCTTAAAGTGGTCATTAAGTGAATCTGGCTTCCCCCATTGGCTTTGCTTGTCGGAAGTCAGCTGGGAAGTTCCTAAATCGCAATCACATGACCCCAGGATGCTCCAACCATCATATGCCCATCGATAAGTGCCCGAATTTTACTCACCAGGGGATTGTGCAATAATCCTAAGAGTGAGGGTGGCCGTCAATCGCTTTTTTCAAAGCTGTTGTTAACTCTGAAGGGTTGTAAATCAGAGATTATCTGTATTTTTTTTTCCTCTTACAATTTCTGCCTCCAACGAGGGGGAAAATTGTGTGATCTCTTTGCAACTTTTTTCACCACCACTGGACTGGAAGTAGACTTTAGTCATGCTTATAGCAGTAGGCAGATCCTCATCAAGATTGATTTCCATTAACTTCAGTTCAATAGATTTCAATGGGGATGCACTGATGATGTTCCCTAGTTGGTTAATGAAAGGTCTGCAAGAAAAGCACCAAGCTCAGAGAGCATCAAGGACCTCACAGTTGTCCTCCTCCTCCTCCTCCTCCTCCTCCTCCTCTCTCCACATTCTGTTTTAGCACTGATGATGTTACCTAGTCAGGTAATGAAATAACAGCAAGAAAACCACCAAGCTTAGAGAGCATCAAGGACCCCACAGTTGTCCTCCTCCTCCTCTTCTTCCTACACCTCCTCCTCCTCTTCCTCCTCCTCCTCCTCCCAACAGACACCCGTCCTTTCTAGCACTGATGATGTTACCTAGTTGGGTAATGAAACGTCTGCAAGAAAACAACCAAACTCAAAGAGCACCAAGGACCCCACAGGTTAACCCTGAGCTACATCTATTCTCTTCTATCAGATTTCAGTGGCTCAGCTCTAAGAACGATTAAATGAAGGAGTCACATAATCCCAGAGTCTGAAAGAAGCCATTAGACCAGGGTTTCCAATCTTGGCAACTTTTAAGACACATAGACTTCAACTCTCAGAATTGCCCAGCCAACACAGCTGGCTGGGGACTTCTGGCAGTTGAAGTCCTCACGTCTCAGATTTGCCAAGGTTGGCAAACTCTGCATTACACCATCAAATCCAACTTCCTGCTTGCTACTGGACTCCAGATCAAAAAAAACCCTTAATAATCTTTGCTTTTAAGCATCCAGGGAAGGAGACCATACAATCTGTAACTCATCGGTGGCAGCACCAAACATCTGACACCGTTAGGAAGTTTTGTCTAACATTTCTCCTTTCTTATAACTTCAACCCAGTATTTTATGGCCTGCAATCTGGAGAAATGTAGACCACTTCACGACCTGCTTCTTGGTGACGTCCTTCCAAGAATTTGAAGGATGTGACCCTCCTTCCCGGTGGCCCTTTTCTCGCCATGGTCTAGCTTCTCTGCATCCTTCTGAAAATGGGGTATCCGGACCAGGATCCAAGCAGGATCTAAACCAAACCAGGATAAAGTGAAAGAATTGCGTCCTCTAATTTGCAAAGCATTATTACTGTTCACGAAGTCTAAAACTGCATTCATCTTTGTTTGTTTGTTTGTTTATAGCTGTGACTCCTACGTAGGTAACTGGTTGTGTGTTTTGGGACAATTTGAGAGGAACACACCAAAGCAAAAAAAATCGGACACTATTGATGCCAGCTTCTAAAGCTGTGGGCAACTACGGTATGGGCCCTTTATGACTTGTGGACTTCAACTCCCAGAATTCCATGTTGGCTCAGGAATTCTGGGAACTGAAGTCCACGGGTCGTAAGGAGACATAGTTGCCCACCTCTGTTCTAAAGGGCCTCTTTTTGCAAAACTTAAATTTTAAATTAGTCCATGTTTTTCTCTATTCTCTTCTTAGATGTGGATCGAGGAACCCAGGGAGTCCATAGATCATAATTAAAAAAAGGAAAAAAAGCAGTTCAGTAAGATATTCCATTTTGGGGGGAACGTGGAAAGGATTTTTAAAAAATATGTTCTTTCTACTTTAAAACCAAAACAAAATTCTGCAAATGATCCTGTTTCCATTTCTCGGCTCCACCATTTGAATATGTTTATCTGTCACTAGTAAAAAAAAAATTTAAAAAATGATAGAGCAACTACTTTACTGATGTGCTGACAAAAATATTTTCGTGTTAGAACTTTGAAAAGTGCTTACCTCAATCTGATCACAGACCTATCTAAATTAGCATGCTCCAGTACAGATGTGGGGAATGATGGGTCCTTTATGAATTGTAAATTTCAGTTCCCAGAATTCCTGAGCCTACATGGCTGGCCTAGGAATTCTGGGAGTTGAAGTCCACAAATCATAAAAGGGCCATCTTTAGGCAAGAAAAACCTAATGCACAGGTACAGTATAGGTGGTACCTTGCTCAATAGTAGCAACTGTGGGAGGGATCTCAGAGTCCTAGTGGACAATCACTCAAATATGAGCCAGCCATGTGCTGCAGCTGCCAAAAAGGCCAACACAGTGCTGGGCTGCATTAACAGAGGGATAGAATCAAGATCATGTGAAGTGTTAATACCACTTTACAAGGCCTTGGTAAGGCCACACGTGGAATACTGCATCCAGTTTTGGTCACCGCGATGTAAAAAAGATGTTGAGACTCTAGAAAGAGTGCAAAGAGCAACAAAGATGTTCAGGGGACTGGAGACTAAAACATATAAAGAACATTTGCTGGAATTGGGTTATGTCCAGTTTCATGAGGAGAAGGACTAGGGGTGACATGATAGCAGTCTTCCAATATCTTAGGGCAGTGATGGTGAACCTATGGCACGCGTGCCAGAGGTGGCACTCAGAGCCCTCTCTGTGGGCATGCCCGCCGCTGCCGCCAGCATCTCGCACAGCTTGAGCAGAGTGGTAGAGCATGCCCCCATGCGCTGGCTGGCCTCTATGTGCGGGGGCCGATGGTGTCAGGCAGCAGCCACCCCTGCCTCGCTTTGCCTTGCCCTGCAGCAATGGCACCCCCACCCTATCCCCTGCCTCACCCTGCAGGAAAAGCCACCTGCCCACCAGAGACCCCCTGGATCACCTCCAATCCTGACCAGCCCCACAGGCACCCCCCACGGCCAACATCAAGGTGGCCACGCCCACCCCAGCCATGCCCACCCAGTCTACCATGACTACCACAGCCACACCCACCCAGTGAGCCATGCCCCCCCCCGCTGTCCCCCCCCCAGGGCACCACAATGCTAATGCGGCCCTGACACTTTGCGATAAATAAGTAGGTTTTGGGTTGCAGTTTGGGCACTCGGTCTCTAAAAGGTTCGCCATCACTGTCTTAGGGGTTGCTACAAAGAAGACGGAGTCAAGTTATTCTCCAAAGTACCTGAGGGCAAAAACAACAGATGGAAGCTAATCAAGGGGAGAAGCAACCTGGAACTACGCAGAAATTTCCTGATAGTTAGAACAATTAACCAGTGGAACCACCTGCCTCCAGAAGCAGTGAATGTTCCAACACTGGAAGTGTTTAAGAAGAGACCGAACAGCCATTTGTCTGAAATGGTATAGGGTTTCCTGCCTGAGCAGGGGGTTGGACTAGATGACCTCCAAGGTGTCTTCCATCATCATTGTCGTCATCATCATCATCATTATTATTATTATTATTCCCCCCACCCCTACAAAAGAGAAACTCACCACGTTTTTCTGAAACTGCAAGCAGAGCATGACAGAGATGGTATTCACCTCCTGCTCCTTAAACACAGGTAGTCCTTGACTTACAACAGTTCATTTAGTGACCGTTCAAAGGTACGTCCTCGAAAAAAATGCCTCATGACCGTTTTTCTCACTTACGACGGTTGCAGCATTCCCCCATGGTCACGTGATCAAAATTCAGACGTTTGGCCACGGAGTCACATTTATGATGGTGGCAGTGTGTCCTGTGATCTCCTTTTGCGACCTTCTGACAAGCAAAATCAATGGGGGAAAGCCGGATTCACGTAACAACCGGGTTACTAACTTAACAACTGCTGTGATTCACTTAACCACCGTGGCAGGAAAAGGTCGTCAAATGGGGCAAAAACTGGCTTAATGAATGTCTCACTTAGAGATGGAAATTTTGAGCTCAGCTGTGGTTGTAAGTCGAGGACCACCTGTAGGGTAGAGATAGTTACCCCGGTGTTCGCCTCCTGTTCCTAAATATAGAGGTTCCTTCAACTGTAAGATCACCACGTATGAATCATTAGAGGGAGTCCTTGATTTGTACACCTGTTCGTTTAGCGAACATTCAGAGTTACCACAGCACCGAAGAAATGGCTGATCCTTACGCTTAACGATCATTGCAGCCTCCCCACCGTCACGGGATTCGGAATTTGGGTGCTTGGCAACCGACATGTATTTACAATACTTGTAATATCCCAGGGTCACCTGATCACCATTGGCGACTTTCCCATCTGCCTTACAACCAACAAAGTCAATGGAGGAAGCTGAGTTTGCTTAGCGACTGCACGGTTCATTTAACAATGGCAGCCATTCACTTAAAAACCATGGCCAAAATAAGGTTATTAAAATTGGGCACGGCTCACTTAATAACCGCCTTACTTAGCCACAGAAATGTTTCCTGCAATAAGCTGAGGATTACCCAGAGTGAGAATAGAATAGGATAGGATAGGATAGGATAGGATAGGATAGAATAGAATAGAATAGAATAGAATAGAATAGAATAGAATAGAATAGAATAGAATAGAAGCTGGAAGGGACCTTGGAGGTCTTCTAGTCCAGCCCCCTGCTCAAGCAGGAGATCCTATACCAGGGGTAGGCAATCTTGGCTCTTTTATGACTCGTGGACTTCAATTCCCAGAATTCCTGAGCCAGCATGGCTCAGCTTGGAAACCTCTCCCTTTCCCCTCAGAATGGCTGGCTCAGGAATTCTGGGAGTTGAAGTCCACAAGTCATAAAAGAGCCAAGGTTGCCTATGCCTGACCTATACTGTCTCAGACGGATGATTATCCAGTCTCTTCTTAAAAATGTCCAGTGATGGAGCGCCCATGATTTCTGGAGGCAATCTGGTCCACTGGTTAATTGTCCTCACTGTCAGGAAGTTTCTTCTTAATTCCAGGTTGCTTCTCTCAGTTTCCAACCATTGATTCTCGTCCTTCCCTCTGGTGAACAACCTAGCCCGCTCTGCCTTGTTGCAGTCTCTCAGATACTGGAATACTGCTGTCATGTCATCCCTATTTCTTCTTTTCTTTAGACTGGCCAACCCCAAGTCCTGCAGCCGTTCTTTGTATGTTTTAATCTCCAGGCCTTTGATCGTCTTAGTTGTCCTTCTCTGAACTTTTTCAACAACTTCTTTGTGGTCTGGTGACCAAAATTGGCTGCAGTATTCCAGGGGTGGCCTCACTAGGGTTTTATAAAGCGGTACTAATACTTCGCGTGATCCTGATTCTATGCCTCTGTTTATACAACCCAGGACTGTATTGGCTTTTGGGTAGTGAATGCAGATGTTTGCTTTTGGGCTGGTTTGGGAGAAAAAGAAAGTGGATTGCGCTATTAATGTTTTTTTTTTCAAAATTAATAATGCCGTCTACTTCGCTAATTTCTGTAAGCAAAATAACTTCCCGATGCAGGTAGTTCTTGACTTGCAACCACAGATGAGCCCAAAATTATTGTTGCTAAGACAGGTAAGTGAGTTTCCCCCCCCCCATTTTATGACCTTTCTGACCACAGTTATTAAATAAAGCACTGCGGTGGTTAAGTTAGTAACAGTTGTTAAGTGAATCTGCCTTCCCCACTGTCTCTTCTTGTCAAAAGGTCACAAAAGTGGATCACATGACCCCGGGACTCTACAACCGTCTTAAGAGCCGAGGTGGCGCAGCAGTTAGTGCAGTACTGCAGGCCACTTTAGCTGACTGTGTTCAGCAGGTCAGCGGTTCAAATCTCACCGGCTCAAGGTTGACTCAGCCTTCCATCCTTCCGGGGTAGGTAAAATGAGGACCCAGATTGTTGGGGGCAATGTAAATATAGATATATATATATATATATACATTGCTTACTGGTGTACACCGCTTAGAGAGAGCTTGCACTTAAAGCGGTATACAAGTCTCATAAATAAATAAATAAATAAATAAGTGCATGGCAGTTGCCAAGCGTCTCAATTTTGATCACCTGACCATAGGGATGGTACAATACTCATAAGTCTGAAAAATGGTAAAAAATTTGTAATTTTCAAATCACCAAATGAACAGTTTTAAGTCAAGGACTACCTGGACTACAATTCCAGTCCACCATGGCTGTTGGCTCTATCAGTTTGTGGATGACTTGGAATCCTGCATCCAGTTTTGGTCACCATGATGTGAAAAAGATGTTGAGCCTCTAGAAAGAGTACAGAGAAGAGCAACAAAGATGATCAGGGGACTGGAGGCTAAAACATATGAGGAACGGTTGCTGGAATTGGGCATGTCTAGTTTAATGAAGAGAAGGACAAGGGGGGAAACGATAGCAGCCTTCCAATATCTCAGGGGCTGCCCCAAACAAGAGGGAGTCAAGCTATTCTCCAAAGCGCCTGAAGGCAGGACAAAAAGCAACGGATGGAAACTCATCAAAGAGAGAAGCAACCTAGAACTAAGGAGAAACTTCCTGACAGTTAGAACAATTAACCAGTGGAACAAACTGCCTCCAGAAGTGGTGAATGCTCCAACATTGGAAGTTTTTAAGAAGAGACTGGACAGCCATTTGTCTGAAATGGAATAGGGTTTCCTGCCTGAGCAGGGGGTTGGACTAGATGACCTCCAAAGTCCCTTCCAACTTTATTATTATTCATTAGACGTGAACCTCAGTCAACTGAACATTCAAATCGACTGGCGCTGATGGTTGACACGGGTTGCTGCCAGCATCCTAGGTATTATTATTATTGTTATTGCTGTTGTTGTTGTTGTTATTATATTTCCTACAGAAGAAGTTGGATTTAAAGGAATGCAGGTGTTCTTTAAAGAAAGGAATGATGTTGGTTAGGCAGGAATTCAAACAGAGCAAGAGTGATCAGAAGCGATCCATTTTTAAAAACGGAGGCCAAAATTCTTCCTTCTCTAAGGAAGGCAAAATATTCTGTCTTTTCTCTCTATATAATTTGTTAGATCAAAAGCTGTAAAATAGCAGGCCAGTTTCAGACAAATATTAGTCTTCCAAAAACAGACTGACCCAGAAATCCATTTTCAGCACACGCACACACACGCACACGCACACACACACAAAAGATCACAAGCATGTCATTAGCATTCAAGACATAATTACATTTCCTATCTGCTCCATACCGCCTTTGAAGATTTGGGATCCGTCTAATTGATCTGACAGTGAAAGATAGACTTATATGAATCTGTATAACCCCCATTTCATGCCTTCTAAGCCAGCAGCGATCAACACATCTGTTGGCAGTGAATTCCACAAGCTGATTTTATAAAATTCTTCTCTGTCCAATTTCTGTTACTCATGAAATGCCCTTGATGTGCCAGATGTAATTTTAATTTAATAGGGAAACCAAAGATCATTTAATAATGAACTCGTCCTTTTGTTTAAAACCTTCCTTCCAGCTATCCTTTCTTTTTTTCATTCTCAACTTCCTTCCTTCCTTCCTTCCTTCCTTCCTTTCCTTCCTTCCTTCCTTTCTTCCTTCTTTCCTTCCGTTGTATTTCACAACATCAGGTTTCTGATCCAAACTATTTTGTGCAAGTGTTCCTTTCTTAAGGAATCTCTTTGGGCCATCTTTTCTCAAACCATGGGTGAAAAGAAATTCCAAATGGCAAAATATTCTATTTGATAAATAAGGGAGACCTTGTTTGATCTGGGCTAAAGGGAATTTTCCTTCCTTTCTTCCTTCTTCTTCCTCCCTTCTCCTCTTCCATCTATTCTTCTTCCTTCCTCCCCTTCCTCCCCTCATCTTCCTTCCATCCATTCTTTTTCCCTTCCTTCCTTCCCTGCCTCTCTCTTTCTTCCTCCCTCCCCTCTTTCCTGCTTGCCTGCCCTCCTTCCCATCTATTAAGTTTCTTAGTTGACCCAAAGGTGCTTTTTTCCAAAATTCAACAGACCTTTCTTGGGGATTTTTTTTTTCTTTTTCTTTTCCTTTGAAAACATTTTGCTTCTCATCCAAGGAGCTTTTTCAGTTCAGTTTTATTCAAAGGCCAAAAAAAAAAAAAAAAAACCCCACCAAGAAAGGCCAGTTGCCTTTTGGGAAAAAACACCTTTGGATTCCCTTTCCTTTCTTCTCGTCTTCTCTTCTCCCTCCCTCTTTCTTTTCTCTGCTGAGTGCAGTATTGGTTTGTATGTTGCTGTTTTGTCAGATGGGCAAGTCATATGAATGTGATCAATGGACGGCACAAACTCTCCTGTTTGATTGAATGCTCCAACACTGGAAGTTTTTAAGTAGAGGCTGGACAGCCATTTGTCCGAAATGGTGTAGGGTTTCCTGCCTGAGCAGGGGGTTGGACTAGATGACCTCCAAGGTACCTTCCAACTTTATCATCATTATTATTATTTCCTCATTCAGTGTATTCTGCGAACTCAAACGAAAAGCTTTACATAGGTCAGATGTACATCCTTCTTGTTCTCCCTGCTCCTCTTGTTCTTCATAACAACAGCCCTGCGAGGTAGGTTGGGAGGGAGAGGGGCAACCCTCTCCTAGCCACTCTTTGCCTCCACCTTCCGGGTCACGTTCCCGAGAGACCCACGCTCTTGCCGGCCATTTCCCAAAGCATTTTCCCCTCCCCAATCCAACGGGAAGGAAAAGAGACCACGCAGAATGCCTCTCCCAGCGCCAAACTTCATTGATGGACAGGGCTGCGGGGAAAGGGGGGGGGACTTCACCCCAATTCAACCCTCCTCGAATCTCCACTGGTGGGCCAGCGGGAGCGCACGCACAAACCCATCCTGCCAAGAAAGACACGTGTCCGGTCACCCTCTCCCCCTCGCAAGCCTTTCATCCGGACCCGCGCCAGCCAGCAAACTGGGGGGGGGGGAAAGGTCGGCATCGCGAGCTCCAACTTTCTCCAAGCTGGAGACTGTATGGGGGGGGGGGGGAGAAATTAGAGGCAGGGGAGACCGGGTGTGTGTGGGGGGGGGCGCGCGTGCGTGTCTTTCTCTTCTCCCCCTCGGCGGAGGGTTCGAAGCTGACCTTCCCCCCCCCTCGCTTTGCAAGTTTTGCCGGCGGGGAGGGGGTGGGATTTTTGCAATGAAGAGGGGAAGGGGATGCAATGCAGAGGGGAAAGGGATTCCTTTGCAACGCCGTCCCCTTCTCCTTCCAAGCTCCCTCCTGCAGCTTCTGGTTGGCAGGCAGGCATGCGGGGGAGGAGGGAGGAAGAGGGGGGGGGAAGAGAACCGCGGAGGCAAGCCCCGGTGGGCTCTTCCACCCACCCACCCCTCCCCTCCTCTCCTCCGGCTCCCCGATCTTGCAAAAAAAAAAAAAAAAGAGAGAGGGCCGAGAAAGGGGGAGGGGGGGCCGGCGGGCTCCCTTGACGCGGAGAAGCGCAGCACGGCCGTTGCTTTTAGGAAGTCAATCGCTGGGGCCGGGGGACGCGTGCGCAGTGGAGACCCTGCCAGCAAAGGTTTCTCTCTTTTTTTTTTCCTTCCTTCCTTTTTTTTTTTTTTTAAAGCTTGCTTTCCAACGCTTCCCCCCCTCCCCCCCCGCTTCGCTCCTCTTTGCTCCAAGGGGTGTCGAATCTGGAGCATTTTTTTTTTAAAAAAAGAAAAAGCGAGGAGGGGGATCAGGCACGGATGCGCCGAGCTTCAGCCAGCGCGGAGGCTTGCGGGGGCCTCGGATGCAGGGGACGTGAGTAGGGGGTCCAGCTCTTTTTTTTTTTTTTTTTAAGGGGGGCGGCTTTTGCCAAACTAGCGATCGATCCGGAGGGAAAGCTAGCAACTCTGGCTCTCGGGGAGAGGGGGGGGGAAGAAGGGATGTTCCCTGGTGGTGGGGGGGGGGAAGCGGAGCACCGGACTGAAAGGAGAGCCTGCCTTTAATCAAACCCCGCACCCCCCCACCCCTCGCCCCGGTCCTCTTCCTGTACCGCTGCTTTGCTGCACCGGAGGATTCGGTTGGTGTCTTGAATCAGCCCCGGGGCGGGAGGGGAGAGCAAGGGGGAGGCGACCAAGTCACACACACAAACACACATACACAAACACACACATTTCCCGGCGAATGCAGCAAGTGTGCCCGTTGCAACGGAGAGGCGAGCAGCTCCGTTCTCGGTTGCAGGCTGCTTGCAAGCCCTGGGGAGGAAGGAAGGAGAGGTGGCAGGAGAATCAACCGGGCAGGGGAGCGGGGGTGCCCTGCATTGCAATCCCGCCGGGCTGGGAAGCCGCGCAGCCTCCTAATCAAAGCCATGTGCGCTGCGTTGCAAGCAATGCGCGGCTGAGAGAGAGAGAGAGAGAGGGAGGGAGAGGCAGAGACAGAAAGCGGGGGTGGGTGGGGGAGAGAGAGGGTGGCAGAAAGCCGGGCAGTCGCGAGGGCGTCCCCGGGCGCCAGGTTGCAAGAGCCTGTTCCGATCCGTGCTTGAAGGTGGCCGCGCGGGCGCCCTCCCCTCCTCCTTGGCCGGGGGTTGCCGCTTGACCCGCCGCGGCCGGGCGTGTCGCGTGGCTGGCAGCTTTGCACGGCGCGGCCGGGGCGGCGGCGGCGGCGGGCGGGCAGGCAAGGAGGGGTGGGGGGGTTCCTCCCTCCGGGCGGGAGGGGGGTGGTGGAAGACGCGTTCTCCAACCGGCTCTTCCTTCCCCTTCTCCGGGGTGGGCTGCAATCTCGCCCGCTGCTTCTGCGCCTTCCTCCTTCCCACCCCCTTGCAGAAGAAGAAGAAAAAGAAGACGGCGCGGGGGGGGGGTTTCCCCATCCCGGATACTCCGAGAAGGGGGTTCCCTTCCTTGCCCGCCGCCGCCCCACCCCGGATCGCTGGCATCCTCCGCCGGAGAAATCCCTGTACGTACACACACACACACACACACACACACACACACACACACACACACACACACACACACACCCCTACACACACACACACACCCCTTCCCTGCACACACACACACACCTTCCCTGGCTTGCCTCGCAGCTGGGGTTTCCTTCCTCGCGGGGAGACCCGGCTTAAATGCAAGGTCTGGAGGCTTCCCCTCGCCCTAAGCTGCCTGCCTGTCATGATGGCTGCTTTTTTGAGCAACTGTGGGAATCGCCCCGTGGAGTCCTCGGCGTTAGGATCCCGGCGGAGGGATTGCCTTAAAGGGATCTGTTGCTTTGGAAGAGGGATCTGATATTAGGCTGTAATTCGGTGGGTCGCCAATCCGAAGAACCTCGGATATTGTTTCACACCCTTTGGGGGGAAAAAAATAGCTGAATCGGCTTGCATGCTTTTTACAGGGCTGTTGCAGCATCGATTATTCTGACAGGGCATAGATTTGAGGGTTGATCCTGTGAGGTGGGGGCCTTGCTCACGCAGCACATTAAATGTGTGGTGGATTTGAGGTTCAAGGGCCTTAGCTGCCTGTCCAGTGAGGTTCTGCTTTTTGGGCCTAAACAAATGCAAAGTCTCTTTCATTTTCACGCAATACAATCAGAACAGAGCTGGACAGGGCCTTGGAGGTCATCTAGCCCAACCACCCTGCTCAAGCAGGATAACCTATACCATTTCAGACAGGTAGCTGTCCAGTCTCTTCTTAAAAACCTCCAGTCATGAAGCACCCACAACTTCTGGAGGCAAGTTGTTCCACTGATTAATTGTTCTCATTGTCAGGAAGTTTCTCATTAATTCCAGGCTGATTTTCTCCTTGAATAGTTTCCACCATTGTTTCCTGTCCTGTATAAACAGAGGCATAGAATCATGATCAGGCGAAGTATTAGTACTGCTTTATAAAACCCTAGTGTAAATATATATATACATTGCTTACTGGTGTACACCGCTTAGAGAGTGCTTGCACTTAAAGCGGTAATAAGTCTCATAAATAAATAAATAAAATAAATAAATACTGCAACCAATTTTGGTCGCCATACTACAAAAAAGATGTTGAGATTTTGGGGAAAAAAAATTCAGAGAAGAGCAACCAAGATGATCCAAGCCTGGAGACCAAAACATACGAAGAACAGCTGCAGGACCTGGGTTTGGCTAGTCTAAAGAAAATAAGAGATAGGGAGACATGATAGCAATATTCCAGTATTTGAGGGGCTGCCAAAAAGAAGAGAGGGTCCAATTATTCTCCAAAGCACCAGAGGGCAGGAGAAGAAACAACCGTTGGAAACTGAACAAAGAGAGAAGCAACCAGGAATTAAGGAGAAACTTCCTAACAGTGAGGACAATTAACCAGGGGAACAGCTTGCATTCAGACATGGGTGCTTCATCACTGGAGGTTTTTAAGAAGAGACTGGACAGCCACTTGTCTGAAATGGTAGGTTCTCCTACTTGAGCATGGGGCTGGACTAGAAGACCTCCAAGCTCCCTTCCAAATTCTGTTCTATTTAATCTATTCTATTCCACTCCATTCTTTGTGGCAGCCCCACAAATACTGGAATACTGCTATCATGTCTCCTCTATTTCTTCTTTTCTCTAGACTAGCCAAAACCAAATTCTGCAGCTGTTCTTCCTATGTTTTAGTCTCCAGGCCTTTAATCATCTTAACTGCTCTTCCCTGCACTTTTTCTAAGCTCTCAACACCTTTTTTTTTTTTTTTTTTTTTTCATGTGACCAAAACTGGATGCAGTATTTCAGGTGTGGCCTTAGTAATGAGCTGTTCAGCGCGACAGGAAGGCATCAGTTGTGGAAAAATGGGCCCACGCTTAACATCTTGGCCCCCTGAGTATTAATTGTGGCTTGTCTCATTTGCCACTCTTTTTGACAACATCGCAATTCCAGATGCAGCCCGGTTTTAGCCAGGAGTGGCCAGTGGCTAGACGGGGAGGCAATTAACGGACAGAAGTGCTTTGGTGCATATGTGTTTGTATGTGTGATGGCAGTGGTGGTGCAGCCGATTAAAATTGGAAGCGATAAATGTCAAAGCGTATGAGTGTCACTGAAAAGGCCATTGGTCAGCTGCAGGGTTAGAAATGTCCCTATTCAGTGTTTGGGTGTCACTGGTTCCATTTTGATGTCTGGGACAAAGAATTGCAGTGTTTCTCAATCTTGATGTATGGACATCAACTCCCAGAATTCTGGGAGTTGAAGTCCACAAGTCTTAGAGTGCTAAGGTTGGAGACCCCTACAGTATAGGCCAGGGGTAGGCAACCTTGGCTCTTTTATGACTGGTGGACTTCAACTCCCAGAATTCCTGAGTCAGCCATGCTGAGGGAAAAGGGAGAGGTTTCCAAGCTGAGCCATGCTGGCTCAGGAATTCTGGGAGTTGAAGTCCACGAGTCATAAGAGAGCCAAGGTTGCCTGGCCCTGCCCAAATGCCTGAATTTTGATCATGTGACCGTGAGGAAAAAATATTTAAATATTTAAACTAGGGGTCTTCAAATTTGGCTCTTTTATGACTTGTGGACTTCAACTCCCAGAATTCCTGAACCAGCCATGCTGAGGGGAAATCTTGCACAATAGGCTAAACAGTTTTCATATCAGCACCATAATAACAAGAAGGGGAATCTTTCCATCCGCATTGACACAGGGCAGAGGTAATTCTTTGAGGATCGCGCCTAATTTTATTCAGTTTCAACCAAAGAAAAGCAGACCAAAAGCAGATGGTTTAGTAGAGGGATCACTAATGGTCAAGCCACAAGAAAGTAACTTGGATCAGTCCTGTCTTCAGGCATTCTCTGGGTTAAACTGGCTAGGCCAGGGCTAGGCAACCTTGGCTCTTTTATGACTCGTGGACTTCAACTCCCAGAATTCCTGAGCCAGCCTGGCTCAGCTTGGAAACCTCTCCCTTTCCCCTCAGCGTGGCTGGCTCAAGAATTCTGGGAGTTGAAGTCCATGAGTCATAAAAGAGCCAAGGTTGCCTAGCCCTGGGCTAGGTGTTAAGTGAATACATCCGTGACTGTTCGAAGCTACCATGGCACTGTAAAAACTGACTTAACGACTGTTTTTCACAGTTATGACCGTTGCAGCATCCCCACGGCCACATGATTTACATGCAGATGCTTGACAACGACTCACATTTATGATGGTTGCCGTGTCCCAGTGCGACCTTTCCACAAGCAAAGTCAGTGGGGGAAGCCAGATAACACACTTAACAGCCGTTGTGTTACTAACTTAACAACTGCTGTGATTCACTTAACAAGTGTGGCAAGGAAGGTCATGAAATGGGACAAAATCCAAGTAACGAATGTCTCTCGCTTAACAAGAGAAATTTTGGGCTCAGTTGAGGTTAGAAATTGAGGGCTACCTATAGTTGCAAAATCAATTAAAAATAAGACATTAGAAGGATTATAAATTCAGATAATTTCTGCATGGATGTCTGTATGGAATACAGGCGGTCCTCTACATTACAGCGGTTTATATAATGACCGAAGTCACAACGCCACTGAAAAAGAGTGGCTTATGCCCCATTTTTCACATTTAACCATTGCAGCGGGCCCATGGTCCCACCATCAAAATTCAGATGTTTGGCCACTGGCTCGTATTTATGACGGTGTCCTGGGGTCAGGGGATCCCCTTTTGTGACCTGAAAAGCGAAGTCAGTGGGCAAGCCAGATTCACTTAACAACCTGCAGTGATTTGCTTAATAACAGTGACAAGAAATGTCTCCCTTAGCAAACAGAAATTTAGGGAATTGTGATCCTAAGTTGACTATTAGTGTTTCTCAACCTTGGCAGCTTTAAGATGAGTGGACTTCAACTCCCAGAATTCCCCAGCCAGCAACGCTTTAAGATGAGCGGACTTCAACTCCCAGAATTCCCCAGCCAGCAATGCTGGCTGGGGAATTCTGGGAGTTGAAGTCCGCTCATCTTAAAGCAGCCAAGGTTGAGAAACATTGCTTTAGAACAGCTCACTTGACCCACTCTGGATGTATTTGGACTATACCAGTGATGGCGAACCTTTTAGAGGCCGAGTGCCCAAATCGCAAACCAAAACCCACTTATTTATCTCCGGGTGCCAGGTGGCCATGGCCCACTGGGTGGGCGTGGCTGTGGTCATGGCAGATTGGGTGTGGCCAAGGTGGCATGGTCACCTCGGTGTTGCTAGTGGGGAGGGAGACCTGTGGGGGCCGGGCAGGGTTGGGGGAGATCCAGGGGGTCTCTGGCAGGCGGGGCAGTGGGCAGGAGGCTCGTCCTGCGGGGTGAGGCAAGGCGAGGTAGGGTGGGTGTGCCATTGTCGCAGGGTAAGCCAGGGCCGGGGCAACTGCTGCCTGACACCATCAGCCCCCACACACAGAGGCCGGTGAGCGTATGGGGGCCGATGGTGTCCGTCAGCAGCCACAGCCCCACTCTGGGGCTCCATAGCCTGCCACCAGCAGTTCAGAGAAGCTGCCTCTGTAGTTGGATGGCCGGCCGACAGCTGAGGAGGCGATGCAATGGGTCATGCCCAGAAAAAGGAGAGCATGCAAGGCCAGGAGGGATGGGACGGAGGGGGGAGGGAAACCAGCCATGCTGGGATGCATCCAGGCACGCGGGACCTCGGCGAGTTAGCAGGCAGCTGGTTGAAGAGGGATGGTTGCCATCTCTGAGACATGGTGCGTGTGCCCACAGAGAGGGCTCTGAGTGCCACCTCTGGCACGCTTGCCATAGGTTCGCCACCACTGGACTATACCTCCCATCACCCACTCCCAGACTGTTTGCTGGGAGTCCTGGCTGTTGTAGTTCCGGAGAGAAAAATGAATTTTGCAGCTTGTCAGAAGGCAATATTTTGCAAGACACGAAAGCTGCCTGCAAATGGTTGGAAGAAATTGGGTGACATTTATCCCATTCTTGCCTGGAGAAAAAAAAAAATTCAAATCTTATTATCCGAGCTGAATATACCATACCAGCTTTCTTGAATTCCATCATGCGTTTTTTTTTTCTCTTGGAAATTTCAATGATGCAGGGTCTTTATGACACGGCGGTGAAGACTAACGCTTGCAGAAGCGACAAAATGAAGGATACCTCTCTTTTTTAACACCGTTGAACGCCTTTTAGCTTTTGTGAAGTGTCATATTCACCTTTCAAGTCGTAACCTTTTAAACAAAAGTGATCCTCCGGCTAGGTTTCCATTTGGACCTTCCCAAAAATAGAGATGGATCTTCCTTGAAAGTAGCTCAGGTGGAACTGCATAGCACACAGTCGAAACATTTATTTCCTATTATGTCATCAAATGCTTTGGGATAATTCTATGTCCTGCAGTTCGGATGCCTTTTGTAAGTTTATCCAGTTTGTAAGTTTGCAGTACCATCGTTGCAAGGGTTTTGCCCTATGATGCACCGTTTCACCCACTTAAAGTTTACAGACGCAAGATTTTTAGTAATATATACAATTCAGTGTGTTGAGCAAAGCTATGATGATCCTCCCAAGAAATTCGGCAATTGTACAGCAGAGTTTGCACACAACTAACCAACTTAGTCTTCCCAGTTGCAATGTATGGCTGTGAGAGTTGGACCATAAGAAAGGCTGAGCGGCAAAGAATTGAGGCCTTTGAACTCTGGTGCTGGAGAAGACTCCTGCGAGTCCCCTGGACTGCAAGGCGATCCAACCGGTCAGTCCTAGAGGAGATCAACCCCGACTGCTCTTTAGAAGGCCAGATCCTGAAGTTGAAACTCAAGTACTTTGGCCACCTAATGAGAAGGAAGGACTCACTGGAGAAGAGCCTGATGCTGGGAAAGATGGAGGGCAATAGAAGAATGGGACGGCAGAGAATGAGATGGCTGGATGGAGTCACTGAAGCAGTAGGTGTGAGCTTAAATGGACTCCAGAAGATGGTAGAGGACAGGAAGACCTGGAGGAACGTTGTCCATGGGGTCACGATGGGTCGGACACGACTTCGCAACTAACAACAACAAGCCAACTTTCTACAACTATTTATGTCGGTGTAATTTAAACTGCGGTGTTTATAGGATGACGTCATTCAGCAAATGACATCACTCTGACAGTTTAATTGGCAGGTGGGAATAAGGGGCGCTCAGCCGCATAATTGGTCACTTAAATCAAGATTTCCTTCGCAATTCAGTAATGAGTTTGAAGTGGGTTGTGAAGAGGCAACGCGTTACTCCTCGTGTACACTACACAAAATTGGGTGCAGGTAGCCGCTAATAGTATAGTGGATTTTATTAGTGTCTGACCATTATTAAGGGCTTATATTGCTCATGATTCTAAGCCGCCTTTTTATGTTTAGTTTTTCAAAAGACTTCAATGCTGGAAGCATATCAGCAAAAATAATAATCTTTTAATACAGAGACTTAATGTATGGTCTAGGATTATCGTATAAGTGCAGCTGCTCTGTTGAAATTGTAACCTCTTTGGCCTTTGGGTAATGAGCTGTTTCAATAATAACACAGTAATTATAGTCGGCAATAATTGTAGAGGCCAAAGCCATTTTCCCCAACGCCCATCTGAATGACAGAATTGAAGAAAGTTCAAGTACAGGCAGTCTTTGACTTACGACCACAACTGAGCCCAAAATTCCTGTTGCTATGCAAGACGGTTGTTAAGTGAGTTTTGCCCCGTTTTATGACAGTCGCAAGTAGCCCCGGGGTTGCGCGATCCCCTTTGGTGACCTTCGGACAGGCAAAGCCAATGGGGACTCCAGATTCACTTAACAACCGTGTCGCTAACTGAACACCTGCAGTGATTCACTTGACAAACAGCCAGACAGGTCGTAAAACGGGACAAAACTCGCTTAACGACGAAACGTTGGGCTCAGTTGTGGCCGTAAGTTGCAGACTGCCTGTATAATACTGCAGCTCTGAAGAGTTTGTGGACAGGGTGAGAAATTTGGGAGTCAGACTGACCTATTATTCTCCGACCACTGCTGTGATTGGTTTGCTGCCAACAAACAAAACAAGGAACGGTGGTTTAGCAGCCTGGCAGCTCCCTCTAATAATAAATCGCTTTGCTTTTTGCATGCAGCCAAAATGGAGGGTGCCCAGAAAAGCAGGGATGCAGGGAACAATAATTAGGTGAGGACTGAGGTTTAATTCAGAATTGGTTGACTCTTGGAGTAGGGCAATCTGGGAGTCCTGTTGTCGGTACTCTGTTGTTGTTGTTTTTGCTCGGTTGCAGGGCTAAACACTGTTTGATGTTCTCAGCATTTACGGCTTTATAGAAATTAAGCCAACTTTTGACATGTTGATCAGTCTTCGGAGGATCCTGACGATAAGGAAAGAAGATGGTTATATAATACAGTGGTTCTCAACCTGTGGGTCGGGACCCCATTTGGGGTCAAACGACCATTTCACGGGGGTCGCCAAACAAGCCTGTCCGCCATTTTTTCCCCCTTTTCTTTGGCCACGCCCCTGGCACCCGGTGATGTATAAGTGGTTGGGGGTCACCACAACATGGGGAACTGTATTATGGGGTCATGGCATTAGAAAGGTTGAGAACCACTGATATAATACAAGGTCAAAGGCAACACCAGATATGTGTGAAAAATAACAAGAACGCGCTCTGAGAGGGTGATGTTATCCATTCAGTCATGTCCGACTCTTGGCGATTCTGTGGGGCAGGTAATAATAGTAATAAAGTTGGAAGGGGAGGTCCTCTAGTCCAGTGGTTCTCAACCTTTCTAATGCCACGACCCCATAATATAGTTGCCCATGTTGTGGTGACCCCCAGCCACTTATACATCACCGGGTGCCAGGGGCGTGGCCAAAGAAAAGGGGGAAAAAATGGCGGACAGCCTTGTTTGGCGACCCCCGTGAAATGGTCGTTCGACCCCAAATGGGGTCCCGACCCACAGTTGAGAACCACTGCTCTAGTCCAACCCCCTACTCAGGCAGGAGACCTTATACCATTTCAGACAAATGGCTGTCCAGTCTCTTCTTAAAAACTTCCAGTGTTGGAGCATTCACAAATTCTGGAGGCAGGTTGTTCCACTGGTTAATTGTTCTCACTGTCAGGAAGTTTCTCCTTAGTTCTAGGTTGCTTCTCTCCTTGATGAATTTCCATCTGTTGCTTTTTGTCCTGCCTTCAGGCGCTTTGGAGAATAGCTTGACTCCCTCTCCCCTTTACAGCAGCACTGAAAAATGAGACTTACAATCGTTTTTTCACAGTTACGACCTTTGCAGCCTCCGCGTGATCATGTGAACAAAATTCAGGTGCTTGGCAACTGGTTCCTATTTATGACGGTCGCAGTGTCCCAAGGTCACGTGATCCCCTTTTGCAACCATCCGACAAGCACAGTCAATGGGGGAAACCAGATTCACTTAACAACCGGGAGACCGACTTCTCAACTGCAGTGATTCACATAACAACCGAGGCAAGAAAGGTGGTTAAAATGGGGCAAAGCGTGCTTAACCAATGTCTCACTTTACAACAGAAACGTTGGGCTCGATTGTCGTAAGTCGAGGACTACCTGTACCAAACAACAAGACTCCCAAGTGTTGACGCTATCCAAAAAAGCCTCCGGAATAGGAAGAACAATAATATTTGGGAGTAGATATTTTTTTCCCCCGAAGACCGATGTGGTGTGTTATTCTTCTGTTCCTTGTAGCCTCTGGCTACAGTGACTTCTCTGCTCATAGAGATTAAAGCAGGTCATGGAGTCCAAGATTAGACCACATGTGTGGTCTCCACAAGATCTCAGATCTCGGCCCTTAGCTGCCCCAGAGAATTCTCAGCAGCTGTCAGCTGTCCCAAGTAAACCAGACAGGAAACAGGATTAGATGAGCTAATTCTACTTTATTCCAAGGCTTCATTTAACAGAACCTTATGAGTCTGGAGGCGTAAATGTCCCACTGCCACTGAAGTGTTGGATCCATTAGGATGATGGGTCTTTCTGTGCTTCTTTTTCTCAGCTCTTTTAGCCACGGGGGGGGGGGGGGCTTCTGCCTCTTTGGTCTCAAGGTTTTCTAGGCAGCATCTCTGCCCTTCCTCCCCCAAGGACATTTGCACATTCCATTATGGCAACCTCTGCCTCCTGCTCTTCCACTTCTTGGCAGAAGATCCAGCTAGGATGTCCTAACTGACGGGGCAAAGACCTGTGAGAAAGTGGAGTCAAGGAGGGCCAGAAGGGTGTTGCGGGTGGGTGGATGGAGGGATAGGAGGGAAGTGGATGGATGAATATATGGAGAGAGGGAGATGGATGGATGGATGGATGGATAGATATAGAGAGGGAGCTGGATGGATGGATATAGAGGGGGGGAAGTGGATGGAAGGATGTATATATGGGGGAGGGAGGTGGATGGATGGATGGATATATGGAAGGAGGGAGGTGGATGGATAGATAGATATATGGAGGGAGGGAGCTGGATGGATGGATGGATGATAGGTGACGGATGGATGGATATGAGGGAAGGAGGAAAATGGATGGATGGATGATAGGTGACATGATAGAGATGGATGGATGATAGATGACATAGTGATGGATGAATGGAAAGGAGGGAAGTGGATGGGTAGATAGATATGGAGGGAGGGAGGTGGATGGAGGGATGATAGGTGACATGGAGATGGATGGATGGATGATAGGTGACAGATGATACATATGGATGATAGATAGATAGATAGATAGATAGATAGATAGATAGATAGATAGATAGATAGATATAGTAAATGATGGAGATAGACAGAAAATTAATATAGACGATCACCCAATTCATAGTGGCTCTGGACAGCTTACAGAGCTGTCCCAATAAACTGCCGCCACACCCCACTGGCGACAGTGATCAAATCAATCCCTTGATGGGCTCCGTATCACCTTGGAATCCCCAGGCCAGCTGGCAAATCATGTATTCAAGGCCTTTTGAAAGATTGTAAAGGTGGGGTCTAATCTTATTTCCTCAGAGATGATGTTCCACTGGCAGGGAGCCACCACAGAGAAGACCCTTTTTCTTGATCCCACCAGATAGCAATAGCCCTTATATACCACTTCACAGTGTTTTACAGCCCTTTCTAAGCAATTTGCAGAGTCAGCCTATGGCCCCCAACAATCTGGGTCCTCATTTTACTGACCTCAGAAGGATGGAATGCTGAGTCAACCTTGAGCCGGTCAGGATCGAACTGATGGCAGTCGGCAGAGTTAGCCTGCAATACTGCATTCTAATAGATAGATTGGAATACATAGATAGATAGACAGACAGACAGCAATAACGCTTAGATTTATATACCGCTTCACAGAGCTTTACAGCCCTCTCTAAGCGGTTTACAGAGTCAGCATGTTGCCCCCAACAATCTGGTCTTCATTTTTACCGACCTCAGAAGGATGAAAGGCTGAGTCAACCTTGAGCCGGTCAAGATCGAACTGCTGGCGGTTGGCAGAGTTAGCCTGCAATACTGCCTTCTAACCGCTGCGCCACCACGGCTCGTGATGAAGGTCACCCAGCAGGCTTTCGTGTCTAATGGCAGGACTAAAACTCACACTCTCCTGCTATTGACTCTTAAGTCACCCAACCTCCTCTAATGCCTAAGGTGGGACTAGAATTCACCATCTCCTGATTGGTCCAAAGTCACCCAGCCAGCTTTCATGCCTAAGGCGGAACTAGAACTCAGTCTTCTGGTGATTGGCCCAAACTCACCTAGCTGGCTTTCATGCCTAAACCAGGACTAGAACTCACAGGATTCTACCCTGGTGTCTTAACCCATAGACCTTAACCCATAGACCGGAGTAGGCAACCTTGGCTCTTTTATGACTCGTGGACTTCAACTCCCAGAATTCCTGAGCCAGCATGGCTCATCTTGGAAACCTCCCTTTCCCCTTAGCATAGCTGGCTCAGGAATTCTGGGAGTTGAAGTCCACGAGTCATAAAAGAGCCAAGGTTGCCTACCTCTGCCCTAGACCAAATTTATAATTGCTTTTCATTTTATTTTAGTATCGTTTGTATTCAGCAGTCACTTTTTGAAATGGGGAGGATGGAAATTAATTTTATGACGGACACTATTCCTATATTGTTTTTAGAACTGTTGGTCGTCCTTTACATAAATCTCCGTTCATAAAAGCATGGCTGAACCAATTTTTCTTCGCACAGAAAAAAGAAAGAAGCCACCGACGGAGGCTTTGATCCGTGGTGAGTTTTACACAAATAACAAACTCAGTGCTTGAATGAAGTGGCGGATGGTTTAAAATGTCAGATGTGATGCTCATTGTGTTATCCAAAGGTTGATAAGGCAGCCTGGTTCCATTTATACATTCCTTTCTTATTAAGAAGTGGAATCATCCCCCTGTATGTCAGGAGACAGTTAGAAAAAAGATCAAGAGGACCATAGAGGGAAATTGGGAGGGGGAGGGGGTAATGAAGACATACAGGTAATCCTCGACTTACGACTACAGTCGAGTCCAAAATTTATGTTGCCAAGTGAGACAGTTGCTAAGTGAGATTTACCCCATTTTATAAGCTTTCTTGTCCCAGTTGTTAAGTGAATCCTTGTACAGGTAGTCCTCAGCTTACGACCACAAGTGAGCCTAACACTTCTGTTGCTAAGTGAGACCGTTGTGAACTGAGTTTCGCCCCATTTTACGACTTTTCTCGCCACACTTGTTAAGTGAATCACTTACAGTTCATAAATTAGTTAAATGGTTGTTAAGTGGATCTGGCTTCCCCACTGACATTCCTTGTGAAACGGACGTAAAAGGGGATTAAATGACCCCGGGACACTGCCACAGTCATAAATGTGAGTCAGTTGCCAAGTGTCTGAATTTTGATCATGAGATTGTGGGGAGGTCGCAACAGTCCTAAGTGTGAAAACGGTTGTAAGTCACTTCGGTGTTGTAACTTGAATGGTCACTAAATGAACTGTTGTAAGTCGAGGGCTAATTGTAGTTGTTAAGTTAGTAACATGGTCATTAAATGAATCTTGTTCCCCCGTTGACTTTGCTTGTCAAAAGGTCAGTGTCCCGGGATCACATGACCCTGGGACACTGCGACCCTCATAAATGTGAGTCAGTTGCCAAGCAGCCAAATTTTTTATTATTATTAAGTATTTTATTAGGTTTTTTTATCATTACAATTCATTTGTGTTAATGAACAACATGTTGTCTGGGTTGGTTTTTGCCTAGTCATAAAGGTTAAGTTCCTACTGGCTGCCCCGCTTTCCCAACCGTTGATAAAATAAGTTCCCTGCTTGAAAGTATTCTGTATCTTCTTTTCCTTCGATTCTCGACGGGAGTCTGTCCATTTCCGCACCATCCAATATTTTCTTAATTATCGCTTCCTCCGATGGGGTTATCTCGTTTTTCCAGTGCTGTGCACTGGGACCTTGGAGGTCATCTAGTCCAACCCCCTGCTCAGGCAGGAAACCCTATATACCATTTCAGACCAATGGCTGTCCGGTCTCTTCTTAAAAACTTCCAGTGTTGGAGCATTCACCACTTCTGGAGGCAGGTTGTTCCACTGGTTAATTGTTCTGACTGTCAAATACACATTTTGTTTATGAAATTTTTCTGGCAATTATGCCTAGTTAAAAAAAAAGTTCAGATTTAAAATCTACCTATTTTCCTAACATCTTTTCTAACCAAGTATGTATTTCAGTCCAAATTTTTTTTTTTTTTTTGCTTTGACATGTCCACCACAAGTGATAATATGTAGCAGGATTTTGATTAAATTTCTAACGTTTGGCTGAATTTTGATCACATGACCATGAGGACGCTGTGGTGGTCGTAAACGTGGGAAATGGTCACTCTTCCTCCTCCTACTACTACTACTACTACTATTATTATTATTATTATTATTATTATTATTATTATTATTATTATTATTATTATTGATCATCGCACAGTCAGCCAGATGTTCAGACTGGATTTGGCATTTTGTCTACCTATCGAGTCCTTACCCAGGACCTGGGATAGGCAGATGTGGATGTTTGATGGTATTACAGGTATCGTCGCAGGATGGAAGCAGTTCCTAATAAGGCCGCCTTTTGCAATTGTCTAATAGCAAATTTGTCAATGCCAATTGTTTTCAAGTGGTGCTCCAGTTGTTTTGGGATTGCACCCAAGGAGCCTATGACTATTGGTACTACCCTTGCTTGCTTTTGCCACAGTCTTTCTATTTCTATTTGTAGGTCTTTGTATTTTGTTATCTTCTCTAGTTCTTTCTCATCTATTCTGTCTCCAGGCACTGCCATGTCCACTATCCAGACTTTTTTGTCTTTCTTATCAACAATTGTTAAGTCTGGGGTGTTATGTTGCAGGTGCTTGTCTGTTTGAATTCTGAAGTCCCAGAGCAGTTTTTTATTATTATTATTATTATTATTATTATTATTATTATTATTATTATTATTATTATTATTATTATTATTAAGTTAGAAGGGACCTTGGAGGTCATCTAGTCCAACCCCCTGCTCAGGCAGGAAACCCTATATCATTTCGAAAACCCTATACAATTTCGGGACCATCATAACTTCCAATAGTCACTAAATGAATGGTTATTCACTGTCTGAATTCAGTGTCCAAAATTCTGTAATCGTTTTTGTTTTCCTAATTCTGATTAATGAGACTGAGAATCTTGTGTGTGTGTGTTTGTGTATGTGCACAATTGTTAGCGGCAGGCTCGATCGTACAGGATGGACAATCACACTCTTCTTTTTGCGGATTTCTTTTCTTTTTTTTTAATTTTTAAAAAAGGCTGATGGTTTTATCCACTATAAATCTTTGGTTATTAATATTTTTTTTCAAAAGCTTTCTGTATTTAAGACGGATACAACAAGGTTGCCCTAATCTCTCTCTGCTTTGTATGTTGTTTTTTTTAAGCTCAGTGCTTTACTGTAATTCATTTGCTATTTTTATTTCCTAAGATGGGATTCAAGTGGCATTTATAAATGGAAACAGCGTGCGTAGGTTGCATCTATAACGGTGGACTGTTCCTGATTCCTAAGGAACAATCCTCCCTTTTCCTGAACGGAAGAATCTTTTAGGTGATCCATTTGGATGGGGGGGGGGGGAAGCATGCTTTAAATTGAAAACAAAATCACATTTGGGGGATCTTGAACCCCCAAGTTAGCGGAAGAGGAATCTAAGCTATAAGAATGCTTCACTATGCAGCAGATAAGAATCCCCCATTCTCCTGACAGCCTAGAGATGTGTTGGATTACAATACCCATCTTTCCCAGCTCTGGTGAATGGGGACGGTTGCAGCCTGCATGTTTTGGGGCACCAAAATCAACCTAGCTTAATTTTCTGACCCATTTCCTGCCTCTTGAATCTGCCTTTTTTTTAAGGCGAACGAAACCATCAAGCTATTATGGAATATAGAATAACTGGGTTGGAAGAGACCTTGGAAGTCAGGTCAATGAGAATAGAGCTGGAAGGGAACTTGGGAGGTCGTCTAGTCTAACCCTGCGCCGAAGCAGGAAACCTTACACCGTTTCAGACAAGTGGCTGTCCAGTCTCTTCTTTGAAATCTCTAATGATGGGCACAATTTCTGAAGGCAACCAGTTCCAGAGGTTAATTGTTCTCACCGTTAGGAAGTTTTTCCTTAATTCCAGGTTGCTTCTATCCTTCATTCGTTTCCATCCCTTGTTTCTTGTCTTGCCTTCTGGTGCTTTGGAGGATAGCTTGACTCCCTCTTCTTTGTGGTAGGCCCTGAAGAAGAAGAAGGAGGAGGAGGAGAATAATAATAATAATAATAATAATGATGATGATGATGATGGACGTGGCAGTGCCTGGAGACAGCAGAATAGACGAGAAAGAACTGGAGAAGATAACAAAATACAAAGACCTACAAATAGAAATAGAAAGACTGTGGCAAAAGCAAGCAAGGGTAGTACCAATAGTAATAGGCTCCTTGGGTGCAGTCCCAAAACAACTGGAGCACCACTTGAACACCATTGGCATTGACAAATTCGCCGTTAGTCAATTGCAAAAGGCGGCCTTACTAGGAACTGCTTCCATCCTGCGACGATACCTGTAATAGCATCAAACATCCACATCTGCCTATCCCAGGTCCTGGGTAAGGACTCGATAGGTAGACAAAATGCCAAATCCAGTCTGAACATCTGGCTGACTCTACGATGATCAATAATAATAATAATGATCATAGAGTTGGAAGGGACCTTGAAAGTCTCCTAGTCCAATCCCCTGCTCAGGCAGGAAACACTATACCATTTCAGACAAATGGCTGTCCAGTCTCTTCTTAAAAGCCTCCAATGATGGAGCACCCATAACTTTTGGAGGGAAGCTGTTCCACCGATTAATTGTTCTCACCATTAGGAAATTTCTCCTGACTTCCAGGTTGCTTCTCTCCTTGATTCGTTTCCATCCGTTGCTTCTTGTCCTGCCTCAGGCGCTTTGGAAAATAGGTTGACCCCCTCTTCTTTGTGGCAGCCCCTCAAATATTGGAAGACTGCTATCATCTTTCCCCTAGGCCAGGGGTAGGCAACCTTGGCTCTTTTATGACTCGTGGACTTCAACTCCCAGAATTCCTGAGCCAACCATGCTGAGGGGAAAGGCAGAGGTTTCCAAGCTGAGCCATGCTGGCTCAGGAATTCTGGGAGTTGAAGTCCACAAGTCATAAAAGAGCCAAGGTTGCTTACCCCTGCCCTAGGCCTTCTTTCTCTAGGCTAGACGTGCCCAATTCCTGCAGGCGTCCTTCATAAGTTATAGCCCCACGCCCCCTAACCTAGAACTAAGGAGAAACTTCCTGACAGTGAGAACAATTAACCAGTGGAACAACCTGCCTCCAGAAGCGGTGAATGCTTCAATGCTGGAAGTTTTTAAGAAGAAACTGGACAGCCATTTGTTCGAAATGGTATAGGGTTTCCTGCCTGAGCAGGGGGGTGGACTAGATGACCTCCAAGGTCCCTTCCAACTTTATCCATTATTATTATACTCATCCTTTCCAGTGTGTTCCAACCTCATAAAGAATCTTTCCTCCTTCTTTAAATGGAATGGAGAAAAGGCATTAAAACTTCCTGTGCATATAGTTCGAGCCTTCCTTTTGGCATGAGGCTCGTTCATCCCTGTAAACAAACAGTTGCCAAGTGAAAATTACTCCCCGCGTTCATTGATAAAAGCTCCTCAAATGTGTAATTCATAAAAAAAAAAGCCTCTGCTGATGGTGTCGAGAAGGGGGGGGGGATTAAAAACACCACCGGTGTTAGGCGGCGCATGTATGACAAATAGAGAGTTGGTGAGTTGGCGTATTTTTGCAGGATAATTGCTTTTACGGTCTTTTATTTGCAAAGCTGCTTTTGCTAACAGGAAGAATGACTCGTAATGAGAGGCTTCCAGATGCACCGCAATTAATGCTGGTAGCAAAAACAAGCCAATATGGTTTTTTAAAAAAATGAGATTACAAAGAAATGTTTCTTGGCTCTTGAGAATGGACCCATCAGTGGAATAGCCGCTGGAGTAACTCCCCTGCTAGATTCGCATCTGGTTTCTTGGGAACTAGCTTAGCAGATTGTGATTAAAACGGGGTTTGTTTTAACCTGTCTTTGATTGGGCTAGAAGATCAGGGGTCTTCAAGCCGGGCCCTTTTATGACTTGTGGACTTCAACTCCCAGAATTCCTCAGCCAGGCATGCGTGCCTGGCTGAGGAATTCTGGGAGTTGAAGTCCACCAGTCATAAAAGTTTGAAGATTCCTGTCTTAAATCTAACAAACAAAATGGAGGCTGGCTGTGGAATTCTGGGAGTTGAAGTCCACAAGTCATAAAAGGGCCAAATTTCAAGACCTCTGTCTTAAATCTAACAAACAAAATGGAGGCTGGCTGAGGAATTCTGGGAGTTGAAGTCCACAAGTCATAAAGGGGCCAAGTTTCAAGACCCCTGTCTTAAATCTAACAAACAAAATGGAGGCTGGCTGAGAAATTCTGGGAGTTGAAGTCCACAAGTCATAAAAGGGCCAAGTTTCAAGACCCCTGTCTTAAATCTAACAAACAAAATGGAGGCTGGCTGAGGAATTCTGGGAGTTGAAGTCCACAAGTCATAAAAGGGCCAAGTTTGAAGACCCCTGTGTTAAATCTAACAAACAAAATGGAGGCTGGCTGAGGAATTCTGGGAGTTGAAGTCCACAAGTCGTAAAAGGGCCAAGTTTGAAGGCCCATGTCTTAAATCTAACAAACAAAATGGAGGCTGGCTGAGGAATTCTGGGAGTTGAAGTCCACAAGTCATAAAAGGGCCAAGTTTGAAGACCCCTGGCTTAAATCTAACAAACAAAATGGAGGCTGGCTGAGGAATTCTGGGAGTTGAAGTCCACAAGTCATAAAAGGGCCAAGTTTGAAGACCCCTGTCTTAAATCTAACAAACAAAATGGAGGCTGGCTGAGGAATTCTGGGAGTTGAAGTCCACAAATCATCAAAGGGCCAAGTTTCAAGACCCCTGTCTTAAATCTAACAAACAAAATGGAGGCTGGCTGAGGAATTCTGGGAGTTGAAGTCCACAAGTCATAAAAGGGCCAAGTTTGAAGACCCCTGGTTGTTGGAAGCCGGTTGGGAAGATCACAGACAGTGGTCACGTGATCCAGGGATGCTGAAACTGTCAGAAATATAGGCTGGTTACCAAGCACCTGAATTTTGATCACGTCACCGTGGGGAATGCTGCAACAGTTATAAGTGTGAGGACTGGTTATAAATCACTTTTTTCATTGACGTTGCTATCGTTGGAGGGTCACTCACTAAATGAAGGGTTGTAAGTCGATACCATCTTTATAGCTCAATACTATGCAACAATATTTGGGGTAGACTAGCCTTTGGAATAACGGAAGGGACCTTGGAGGTCTTCTAGTCCAACCCCCTGCTCAAGCTGGAAACCCCATACCTTTTTAGACAAATGGCTGTGCAGTCTCTTCTTAGAAACTTCCAGGGTTGGAACACCCACAACTTCTGGAGGTAAGCAGTTCCACTGATTAATTGTTCTCACTGTCAGGAAATTCCTGCTTAGTTCTAGGTTACTTCTCTCCTTGGCTAGTTTCCATCCTTTGCTTCTTGTCCTGCCTTCGGATACCCTGGAGGATAGCTTGACTCCCTCTTCTTTGGGGCAGCCCCTGAGATATTGGAAGACTGCTATCATGTCCCCCCTCGTTCTTCTCTTCATTAAACTAGACCAGGGGTAGGCAACCTTGGCTCTTTTATGACTCGTGGACTTCAACTCCCAGAATTCTTGAGGGGAAAAGGGAGAGGTTCCAAGCTGAGCCAGGCTGGCTCAGGAATTCTGGGAGTTGAAGTCCACGAGTCATAAAAGCCAAGGTTGCCTGCCCCTGAACTAGACATACCCAATTCCAGCAACTGTTCCTTATATGTTTTAGCCTCCAGTCCCCTGATGATCTTTGTTGCTCCTCTCTGCACTCTTTCTAGTGTCTCCACATCTTTTTTTAGATCGTGGTGACCAAAACTGGATGCCGTATTCCAAGTGTGGCCAACACATTATAAATTCACGTGATCTTGATTCTATCCGTCTGTTAATGCAGCCTAGGACTGGGTTCGCTTTTTTGGCAGCTGCAGCACACGGCTGCTCGTATTTAAGTGGTTGACCACTAAGACTCCTAGCTCCCTCTCAGATCTTCCGAGGCCATGCCAATTCTCCAGGCACAGCAGTGGGGATTTGACAATTAATCTGACAGGAGAATTGGCTGGCCTGGGATGTCCCATAGAAAGGAGGTGGAGATAGTTTGATGAAGAGAAGGACGAGGGGGGACATGAAAGCAGTACTCCAATATCTCAGGGGCTGCCACAAAGAAGGGGGAGTCAAGCTATTCTCCAAAGCGCCTGAAGGCAGGACAAGAAGCAACGGGTGGAAACTAATCAAGGAGAGAAGCAACCTAGAACTAAGGAGAAACTTCCGGACAGTTAGAACAATTAACCAGCAGAACAACCTGCCTCCAGAAGCGGTGAATGCTCCAACAATGGAAGAGACTGGACAGCCATTTGTCTGAAATGGTATATGGTAGTGGTTCTCAAACTTTTTAATGCCGCGACCCCCCCAACCGATCGTAAGTCGAGGACTACTCAACTGATGCAGCACCGTTTGCAGAATGGGACTTTTGGCGGGCTCAGCAGGGCAGAGACAGCCTGGACAATTTCTATTGGCGTTTGAAAGCCAATAGAATTAGACTCTATTCAAGAGAGTCTATTCTATTGGCTTTCAAAAGCCAATAGAATAAAAGGGAGTAGCACAGCTAAGGAAAAAGGGGAAAAAATGGCGGACTGCGTTGTTGGCGACCCCGTGAAATGGTCGTTCGACCCCAAATGGTGTCCTGACCCACAGGTTGAGAACCACTGGTATAGGGTTTCCTGCGGTGAATGCTCCAACACTGGAGGTTTTTAAGAAGAGACTGGACAGCTATTTGTCTGAAATGGTATAGGGTTTCCTGACTGAGCAGGGGGTTGGACTAGATGACCTCCAAGGTACCTTCCAACTTTATTATTATTATTATTATTATTATTATTATTATTATTATTATTATTATTAGTATTAGTCAAGAAGAAGGACAGGGAGGGTCTCCCTGATTATAAGACTTCAGGCAGGAGAAGACCAACAGAATACAGGCAGCGTTGAAGAAAAGCTGCCAGACAGCCAGCCCAAATGAAACAGCTGGGGTTTTTTGTTTTTGTTTTTTTGCTGTTGGTTTGGCAGCGTTTTGATTTAATAATTGCATGTTTCGAGAAATAAAATGGGTAGTCTTCGTGTTTGGTTCGCTAGAGATATTTGCATCTCTGTGTGAGAAGACTTCAGTGTTGTGGCTCTAGAGCAGGGGTCTTCAAACTTGGCCCCCTTTTTTTTCAAAAATTTATTTATAATACAATTAAAAAAAACATTGGATATAATGTGACATTCAAGTATATACATTCCTATCAAATTATTCCACACTTTACAATTGATTCTTCATCTCTGAATATACATCTAAAGTTTATTGTTGTTGTTAATTGTGAAGTCGTGTCCGACCCATCGCGACCCCATGGACAACGTTCCTCCAGGTCTTCCTGTCCTCTACCGTCTTCTGGAGTCCATTTAAGTTCACACCTACTGCTTCAGTGACTCCATCCAGCCATCTCATTCTCTGTCGTCCCATTCTTCTATTGCCCTCAATCTTTCCCAGCATTAGGCTCTTCTCTAGTGACTCCTTCCTTCTCATTAGGTGGCCAAAGTATTTGAGTTTCCACTTCAGGATCTGACCTTCTAAAGAGCAGTCACAATGGATCTCTTCTAGGACTGACCGGTTTGAACGCCTTGCAGTCCAAAGGACTCGCAGGAGTCTTCTCCAGCACCAGAGTTCAAAGGCCTCAATTCTTTGGTGCTCAGCCTTTCTTATGGTCCCACTTTCACAGCCATACATATATTTCTATCTTAACGCTAGCCTATAATCCCAACCATCCTCCTCAAATCCCTCCAGCGGTAAAATTTATCCCAGGTTTCGAAATAAACTGATCTACATTTGTCTTTCAATACCATTGTGAGCCTGTCCATTTCCACAGATGATAATATTTTATACAGTGTCTCTTCCTCTGTGGGAATTTCTTTGCTCTTCCGTTTTTGCGCCAACGCAAGCCTAGCTGCCATCAAGATATGTAACAGCAAATAGATTGTTCCCTTCTTGTATTTCTCCGTCGTTATTCCCAACAGGAAAAGTTCAGGTTTTAACTCTAAGTCCAACATTAATATATCCTTCAGTCATCTTTGTATCCTATTCCAACTTGGCCCTTTTTATGACTGGTGGACTTCACCTCCCAGAATTCCTCAGCCAGCGTGCCTGAGTTGAAGTCCACCAGTCATAAAAGGGCCAAGTTTGAAGACTCCTGCTCTAGAGCTAAGGAGCTAGTCCTCGTGAGCTCCTCCCCCATCACTTGCGTTGTTCTATCCTGGCCCCTTTTTTTTTTCGCAACGATTGCCCTCTCCTTCCCCATTGCACAATGCAGCCAGTACGCAACAGTTGTTTCTCAACTTGAAGAAGGCTGGTACTTCAACTCCCAGAGTTCCCCAGCCAGTATGACCAGCTGAGGAATTCTGGGAGTTGAAGTCCACCCTTCTTTAAAAATGGCAACAGTTGAGAAACACAGTGCTAGCTGAAGGGGAGGACCAAGGGAAGAGGATGTGAGACATACGCGCGCACGCACACACACACACGTCTTATGCAAAAGGAGCTTATTTGCAGTGCCTCAGATCATCATCTTGACTGCGTCAAATGGATTTCCGAAGAAAGCAAAGGGGAACTGAAAAGGGTTGAGCACGCCTCCCTCCCTCTCTCCCTCTTAATAGAAAGCTAATTTGGGCAGAAGAATGTTATGGAAACGTCACCCGTTGCGCCCAAGCAGGCTTTTATCGCTGGAATTTTCAAGAAGATACTGGACTGCCATCTGTCAGATATGGTGTAGAACAGGGGTCTTCAAACTTGGTCACTTTTAAGACTTGTGGACTTCAACTCCCAGAATTCCTCAGCCAGCCCTGAGGGAATATTTGGAATAATAATAATGAAGTTGGAAAGGACCTTGGAGGTCATCTAGTCCAACCCCCTGCTCAGGCAGGAAACCCTATATCATTTCAGACAAATGGCTGTCCAGTCTTTTCTTAAAAACTTCCAGTGTTGGAGCATTCACCGCTTCTGGAGGCAGGTTGTTCCACTGGTTAATAGTTCTAACTGTCAGGAAGTTTCTCCTTAGTTCCAGGTTGCTTCTCTCCTTGGTTAGTTTCCATCCCTTGCTTCTTGTCCTGCCTTCAGGCACTTTGGAGAATAGCTTGACTCCCTCTTCTTTGAGGCAGCCCCTGAGATATTGGAAGACTGCTATCATGTCCCCCCTCGTCCTTCTCTTCATTAAACTAGACATACCCAGTTCCAGCAACCGTTCCTTATATGTTTTAGCCTCAAGTCCCCTAATCATCTTTGTTGCTCTTCTCTGCACTCTTTCTAGAATCTCAACATTTTTTTTTACATCGTGGTGACCAAAACTGGATAGTTCAACTGTGGGGTCCTTGGTGCTCTCTCAGCTTGGTGGTGTTCTTAAGTATAAGAGTATACAGGTAGTCCTCAACTTACAATAGTTCGCTTAGTGACTGTTCAGAGTTACAACAGCACTGAAAAAAGCAACTTAGGACTGTGTTTCACACTTATGACCATTACAGCATCCCCACGGCCATGTGATCAAAATTCAGACACTTGCTAACTGACTCATATTTATGACGGTTGCACAGTCCGGGCTCAAGGGATCCCCCTTTGCGACCTTCTGAAAAGCAAAGTCAGTGGGGGAAGCCGGTTTCACTTAACGACCCTGTTCCTAATTTTACAAGTGCCGCCATTCGCTTCACAACCAGGGCAGGAAAGGTGGTAAATCGGGGCCCCACTCGTTTAGCAACTGTCTTGCTCAGCGACAGAAATTTTGAGGTGGACGGTGGTCGTGGGGAGAAGCCGATCAGCCAGGGATCCGTCCTGAAGACCTTCGTCTCCTCTGGAACTGGGCTTCTATGTTTGGGAGACCAGCGGTAGGACGGGAAATTGAAGAAGGAAGCTCAGATATCTCCACCAAACCTTCCAGCCAATGAAAAGGGCTGGTGGGGTTTAGCAGGAAGAAGAACGCCACCACTCACTGTGGGCCAAAAAAGGTAGGATTTGCAGATTCCCCCTCCTGCCTCTTTTCCACCTTGTCCCTCAAAAGCATCCCAAAATGGTCCGTCAGATCTTCCCAGAGGCAGGAGAAGCCTCCTGAAAGCAGCTGCGTCGTGGAGTTTCAACATGTCGGCCGAAAGCCTTAATGAGTAACAATAAGACGGGGACTCTCTCGGGCCCCACCCTTCACTTCTGCACATTGCCAGGCTTCTCAACCACTTCCTCAGTGTGGTCACAGCCTTGTGTCTAGGAACGCTTCTCGAGAGCTCTCCAGCGGCGTCTGCAGCTTTCCCCAAAAAGGCCTTGGGTCTTGCATTGGTTACGCCATTTCCGCCATCACGCCCTTTCCTGTTAAGTAAGTTCTTTTTTTGCTTCCCTCTCCTTCTCTAGTTTTCTACCACATTGGGCCCCTTCTCCTCCTCCTTCTCCTCCTCTTCTTCTTTTTCTTCTTCTTCTTCCAAACGTATTATGCTCAGCTTGGGAAGAGAGCTCCAGAAGTCTTGGAGAAGCCTTCAGGATGGCTAGATGGCATGGTCTGGGCCACGGTGCAGGTATGGTGTGGTGCTCCCAACTCTTTAATTCTTCTCCTTGGTCTGAAGGTGCCAGGTCTACACTGGGTTTGCTACCAAGATGGGGATGGTTGGAGAAGGGGGTAGGAGCAAAAGAAAACCAACCTATGTCCAAGTGGAATGGCTTGCCTTCAGAAATATCCATCCTTGGATATTTGGTATAGAGTTTGCTGCTTGGGCAGGGGGCTGGATTAGAAGACCTCCCAAGGTCCCTTCCAGTCCTATGATTTTATGTTGTAATCGGGTGGAAGATCGTTAAAGGGAGATCTAACCTCGAATTAAGGAGAAATTTTCAGACAGAACCATCCGTGGAACCGCTTTGCCTCCTGAAGTTGTGGGCGCTCTATCACTGGAGGTTTTCAAGAAAAGATTGGACAGCCACTTGTCTGAAATGGTATAGGGTCTCCTGCTTGGGCTGGGGGCTGGACTAGAAGACCTCCACGGTCCCCTTCCCACGGTCAAGTTCTGCATTTTGTATTCTCAGTGTAATTCTCCCTCTTTTATAATCGATGTTGGGGAACAGGTTGAGTGAAATCTAACATAGTTTTGCAAAGTTCTGCCTTTCCATAGCTGTATTTAATTCCTATTTATGGTTTATGCTGGAGGGCGAATGAAAATTGATAATAGCTTTGCGCATGCACCAAATGTTAATAGTGCACCAGCAGGCCGGATCTATGTCTCTTGTTCACGTTTCCATGCCTCGGTGGCCCCACCACAGGTTGAAAAAGGAAAATAACAAAAGATGTGACAGAGGAGTTTTTAGTAGGTCACAAACTCCTGTTTCGTCCGTTTTAAGATTTCACTTTAATTGTGCGAATTCAGGCACTAGTTTGTCGGCCGAGGCTCAGGGTTTAGTGTGAAGTGTAAAGCTTTCACCTCATCCCTTGTTTGACAGTGTCTCTCTATACCAGGGGTAGGCAACCTTGGCTCTTTTATGACTCCTGGACTTCAACTCCCAGAATTCCTGAGCCACCCTGGCTCAGCTTGGAAACCTCTCCCTTTCTCCTCAGCGTGGCTGGCTCAGGAATTCTGGGAGTTGAAGTCCACGAGTCATAAAAGAGCCAAGGTTGCCTACCTCTGGCCTAGGCCGCTTTATGACTCGTGGACAACTCCCAGAATTCCTGAGCCAGCATGGGAGAACTATGGCCCCCTCATGACTCATGGACTTCAACTCCCAGAATTCCTGAGCCAGCATGGGGGAATTATGGCCCCCTCATGACTCGTGGACTTCAATTCCCAGAATTCCTGAGCCAGCCTGGCTCAGCTTGGGAACCTCTCCCTTTCCCCTCAGCGCGGCTGGCTCAGGAATTCTGGGAGTTGAAGTCCACAAGTCATAAAAGAGCCAAGGTTGCCTACCTCTGCTCTATAAATATTGGATTCTTGCTTTATACAGATAGCCCTCGACTTATAAGAGTTTATTACTGACCATTTGAAGTTACAACGGCACTGAAAAAAGTGACTTATGACCATTTTTCACACTTAACAACCATTGCAGCATCTCCATGGTCACGTGATCAAAGTTCAGATGCTTGGCAACTGGCATGTACTTACGATGGTTGCAGGTTCCCCGAGTCACGTGATCCCCTTTTGCGACCTTCTGACAAACAAAGTCAATGGGGGAAGCCAGATTCACATAACAACCATGTTACTATCTTAACAGCTGAAATGATTCACTTAACAATTGTGGCAAGAAAGGTCGTAACATGGGGCAAAATTCACTTAACAACTGTCGCACTTAGCAACATAAATGTTGGCTCAACAGTCGTCGTAAGTCGAGGACTACTTCTGTATTTGGGGTTCAGATATGAGCAGGTCTTAAGGCTGCAGTGACATGACATAGGCCCTAATCTTAATTGCAACAATGCCGTGAGTTTAGTTCCTGTCTCCCCGCCCCCACCCTGGGGTCGCCATCATTATTGAGATGGTTTATCTCAGATTGTCCAGGAGATAAATCAGATTTTAAAGTCTTTGCACGCGTGTTTGGATTGCAGAACATAGAATGGGGAAATTGCTTTGATGTGCAGTGTACATCAAGATATCAGGAAATCTCTTTTTTTTTTTTATTCTGGGGAACTTGATAGGCATGGCTGAAGAGTCATCTTAAACTATAATCTCCAATTAGACATCCTGGCTTGTGATGTTTTTCATAGCGGAGATGGTCTTTAGAGATTTTAAATCCTTGTGCCTTATAGCGAAGCAGCATCTAAAGGCTTGAGATTAATAAAGCATGCATCTCTTTGAAAGTTTTATCTTTTGAACTTGGGTTCCTTATTGCTTTTTCACCAAAGATCTTTTTACCCCCGGAAGCTTTTGGATACGCTAAATTCTTCGCAACCGGGAGAGTAGAATAGGGTGAGATAAACACGCCATTAAAATTTTCAAAAAGTCATTAAAATCAGTTTTTGTATTCCAGTAAAAGAAGAATCCGGATTCTTTGATTTCTTTGTATAATAATAATAATAATAATAATAATAATAATAATAATAATAATAATAATAATAATAATAATACGAGAAAGAACGAGAAGATAACAAAATACAAAGACCTAGAAATAGAAAGACTGTGGCAAAAGCAAGCAAGGGTAGTACCAATAGTAATAGGCGCCTTGGGTGCAATCCCAAAACAACTGGAGCACCATTTGAACACCCATCATCGGCATTGACAAATTCGCTATTAGTCAATTGCAAAAGGCGGCCTTACTAGGAACTGCTTCCATCCTGCTACGATATCTGTAATACCATCAAACATCCATATCTGCCTATCCCAGGTCCTGGGTAAGGACTCGATAGGTAGACAAAATGCCAAATCCAGTCTAAACATCTGGCTGACTGTGCGATGATCCATAATAATAATAGTAAAGTTGAAAGGGACCTTGGAGGTCATCTAGTCCAACTCCCTGCTGAGTCAGGAAACCCTATACCATTTCAGACAAATGGCTGTTCAGTCTCTTCTTAAAAACTTCCAGTGTTGGAGCATTCACCGCTTCTGGAGGCAGGTTATTCCACTGGTTAATTGTTCTAACTGTCAGGAAGTTTCTCCTTAGTTCTAGGTTGCTTCTCTCCTTGATTCGTTTCCATCCGTTGCTTCTTGTCCTGCCTTCAGGCGCTTTGGAGAATAGCTTGACTCCCTCTTTGGGGCAGCCCCTGAGATATTGGAATACTGCTATCATGTCCCCCCTCGTCCTTCTCTTCATTAAACTAGACATACCCAATTCCAGCAGCCATTCCTTATATGTTTTAGCCTCCAGTCCCCTGATCATCTTGCACTTCTCTCTCTCTCTTGCAAAGCAGGGGCATCTGTTTTAATTTCTCTACTTGTGCTGCCACTGCTTTTAGCAAAATTCCCTGGCCACTTTGGCTTTGGTGAGCTAGGAAATCCTAGGGTTGTTACAAGTATTAAGAAGATCTCAAACTGAATAAAGCTTTTCATTCATTAAGGGAGCCTGCTGTTCCTCAAACATTGACTGTGTTCACACAACGCCTTTAACCGGACCAGTTAAAACCCTGATGGCTCTAGTCACAAAACCTGCATTGAATTCTGGTTTGGGGTTTTTTTTGGGGGGGGGGGGAATGCAGGCCTTCTGGCACCGTGCCGTGGGAAGTCCTATGCAAAGGCAAAAGAGAGTTTAACTCAGGCTAGGTTACCTTCTGTGTGAATGCAGTTCAGGTTAGGTGAGCATGCTGTGTGAACGCAGTCCTTGTGATACACTAGAAAGGAAGATATGCAGCTTTTTTTTTTCCTTCTTGGCAGTTGTGAGATGTGGTGAGGGTTTCCCCTTTTTACCCAGCAGTCTGTTCTCCAAGGTTTGTCGAAGACACCATAGTTATGTTCCTCAAACATAATATACAATACTGGCTCAGCTTGCAGCCAGTGGGGGCGCATTTTTAACTCTGGTTGTTCGCACCCTTGCACAACTGCTGTGTAGTGTTGCAAACAGGTGCTGCCTTCGTGTTTCTGTATCCTCTTGAGTTCAAAATCCAACACATCTCCGTTGGGAAAGTTCATTTGGCGCCCGCAAATCTCCAGCTTTCAGCTGTGAATCCATTTTCCCATAATGGAAGAAAAGGACGAGGGGGGACATGATAGCAGGGTTCCAATATCTCAGGGGCTGCCCCAAAGAAGAGGGAGTCAAGCTCTTCTCCAAGGCACCTGAAGGCAGGAGAAGAAGCAACGGATAGAAACTAATCAAGGAAAGAAGCAACTGAGAACTAAGGAGAAACTTCCTGACAGCGAGAAAAATTAATCAGTGGAACCACCTGCCTCCAGAAGCTGTGGATGCTCCAACACTGGAGGTTTTTAAGAAGAAACTGGACAGCCATTTATCTGGAATAGTCTCCTGCTTGAGTGGGGAGGGGGGTTGGACTGGATGACCTCCAAGGTCTCTTCCAACTTTATTATTATTATTATTAAGTTTGGAATATTAGATCTTTCCTTCTGCAAGATGCACAGTTAGTCCCAAAGGTGCTTTTTCAAAAGGCAAGTGGGCTTCGTTTTTCCTTGAAGACTTTTCCTTGAAAACTTAGTTTCTCTCTGAAGAACCGAAGAAGCTTCTTAGACGAGAAGTGAAAGGTCTTCAAGGAAAAACAAAGTCCAGGGGCCTTTTGAAAAAAAACACCTTTGGGACAGCTGTGACCTGGATGACTGACTGTCTCTATGGTCATCAGGGAAATTTAGTCTTGATAAAGAGACTTCGAGATACATTAAGACAGTTTCCCCATCCCCAAAACACTCCAGATAAGCTGCACTCCAGCTCTGATCATTATCAGCCAGCATTGTCTTTAACCTCCATGACCAAATCCTAAACATCTGGCATCCAGTTGTGGAAGGCTGGACTAACTGCTTTGCTCACGGGATGGAGGCTGGGGGCTTTTGCTCAGCCCTCAAAGATGTACATTTTGTGCAGTTCACACATGCACAAACCTACCTAGCTGTGTGGATTCAGACCAGACGGGTAGGCAACTGTGGCTCTTTTATGACTCGTGGACTTCAACTCCCAGAATTCCTGAGCCAGCCACGCTGAGGGGACAGGCAGAGGTTTCCAAGCTGAGCCAGGCTGGCTCAGGAATTCTGGGAGTTGAAGTCCACGAGTCATAAAAGAGCCAAGGTTGCCTGCCCCTGCACCAGACAAACGACTCGTGAAATAGCAAAGTAGACTTTCAAGCCATGAGTTCAGTACAGGCTAGTCCTCGAGTTACAACAGTTCATTTAGTGACTGGTCCAAAGTTTCTGCATCACTGAAAAAAGTGACTGTGACCATTTTTCAGACTTACGACCATTGCAGCATCCTCGTGGTCACTTGACCAAAATTCAGGCATTTGGTAACTGGTTCATATTTACAACCATTGCAGTGTCCCAGGGTCACGTGATCTCCTTTTGCGACCTGACAAGCAAACTCAATGGGAAGGACAGATTCACTTAACAAGTGGGTTACTCACTTAACAGTGATTCACTTTACAGCTGTGGCAGGAAAGGTCGTAAGATGGGGCAAAACGTACTTAATAAATGTCTCACTTAACAACAGAAATTTGGGACTCCATTGTGGTCGTAAGTTGAGGACTACCTGTATACTTTCTCACCACTCAGATTAGGCCGGGGGTCTTCAAACCTGCCCCTTTTATGACTTGTGGACTTCAAGTCCCAGAATTCCTCAGCCAGTGTGCCTAGCTGAGGAATTCTGAGACTTGAAGTCCACAAGTCACAAAAGGGCCAAGTTTGAAGACCCCTGGATTAGACACCATGTGTGACTGTTGTTGAATAATGCTCCTAAGATAGTCCTCGACTTAAATGACTACAATTCAGCCCAAAATCTTCAGGCAGTTGTTAAGTGAGTTCTGCCCCACTTTATGACCATTTTTGCCACAATGTGCTAACAAATAACTGCAGTTGTTAAGTGAATTGTGCAATTACGCAAATCTGCCTTCCCCGGTTGACTTTGCTTGTCGGAAGCCGGCTGGAAAGATTTACAGATGGTGGTCACATGACACACACACACACCCCGAGACAGCACAACCATCATAAATACATGCCAGTTGCCAAGCACCTGAATTCTGATCACGTGACCATGGGGATGTTGCAATGATCGTGTGGCACTTTCCTTCAGCATGTCATTGTAACTTCAAACGGTCACTAAACCAATGGTTGTAAGTTGAGGACTTACTGTTTTTGAGTTTACACAGGAGTATCCTCAATTTATAATTAAAAAAAAAAATCAAGATGGCGGCTACAGTCGTTCTGCCGGACCTTCTCTGTTTCAGGTGGAACTTTGACCTCATGTCGTGGCGGCCATTTTGATATTTTTGGGGGACACCTCTGGGTTCATAACGCACATTTTCCAATCTTGAGAGCCAGCGATACAGATGGACTTAAATTCATCTTGCTTCAGTGGGCTGGGCTCCAGAAAGCAGATGTGATCAAGGCCTAAAGCTAAATTAATCCTTTCGACGTGCATCTCCTTTCATTTCTGTTATGGTTGGGGCAGCCTACCCCCTCCGTGGAATTTAATCTGTTCCTCCAGCATGTTCAAAGTTAATTTTGGAATTTCTGCAGGACACATTCAAAAGGATATTTACGTAGGCTGCGGAGTGATTCGTCTGGCCCTCTCTTATCTCGAATTCGGTTGTGACCCCCATAACTATCTGGGGGTTGCATTCAGACAGGATACTGTCCTCCAATCAAGGCTTAGTGGCTGCAGTTGTAAATGCAGTGGCTGCAAAACTCTAACCAACCACAAGGGGGAAAGAAACTGTTAACCTGTTGCTGCCCCCTTGTGTTCGTCTGAAAGTTTGCACTTCGGGTCCAGGCATTAAATTTGGTTCATCTGCATTTTAATTTTATGGGGCTGAGCCTGTTGCACAAACAGCCGTCTGCTTTGGTTAGCTAAGGGTTCAGTATCTAATGCAAACCCAGAACATGGTTTAATTCAATAATCAGGTTAAGTACCATCTTGGAATTTGGGAAGGGGTGACTATCTGTGGGAGGATTGTTGAAAATCCATTGGTTTTATCCGAACTCTGCCATTAGGAATATAGGTAGAGAGCTCTTCAAAATTTAGATTGCTTTAACATATAGTTTGTTGTTTGTTTTAGCCAGTGATGGGATTCAGCCGGTTCGCACCGATTTGGCAGAACTGGTAGCTAAATTTTGTTGAGTTCGGAGAACTGGCTGAATACACCCGTGAAGAAGGCCTCGCAGGCCTAGAACAGCCTTCCGGAAGTGCAGGGATGCCACTTCTGGAAGTCTGTTCTAGGCCTGAGAGGCCTGGGCAAGGCCTCCCAGGCCTAGAACGGCCCGCCGGAAGTGTGGGAATGCCACTTCCAGAAATCTGTTCTAGGCCTCGGAGGCCCAGGCAGAGAACCAGTTGTTCAGGGATTTGAATCCCACCACTGGTTTTAACCACTGTTTCTTTTGCAAACTGCTTCAGTATGCTTTGGCACAGTGTTTCTGGAGCATGGCATCTTTAAGATGGGTGGACTCCAACTCCCAGAATTCCCCAGCCAGATATGCTGACTGGGGAATTCTGGGAGTTGAAGTCCACCCATCTTAAAGTGGCTAAGGTTGAAAAACGGAGGAATATGAATACATTGGGTGCATTGAGATAGGAGAGAAAAGAATTTGTATTTTACCAATACTTCGACTTAGGTTTTTCCTGAGACATTTTTTTAAATGTACAAAAAATGTATGCAGGTAGTCCTCAACTTACAACAGTTTGTTTACTGACTGTTCAAAGTTACTTACAGCCGTTGCAGCATCCCCACGGTCTTGTAATCAAAATTCAGATGCTTAGCAACTGACTCGTATTTATGACGGTTGCAGGGTCCCCCGGGGTCACGTGATCCCCTTTGGCGACTTTCTGACGAGCAAAGTCAATGGGGGAAGCCAGATTCACTAAACAGCCGTGTGACTAACAACCGCAGTGATTTATTTAACAAATTGTGACAAGAAAGATCGTACTTAACCAATGTCCGCTTAACAACAGAAATTTTGGGCTCAGTTCTGGTCGTAAGTCGGATTCACTTAACAACCGGGTTACCAGCTTAACACCTGCAGTGATTCACTTTAACAATGTGCAGGAAAGGTCGTAAAATGGGGCAAAACCCACTTAACAAGTATCTCGCTTACCAACAGAAATTTTGGCCTTAACTGTGGTCGTAAGTCGAGGACTACTTGCATTTGGAGAGGAAAGACTCTTTAAGTGCATTTAGAAGTGAAAATTCCCTGCCAAAGTATCATATGTCAGGAAAAGTTATATGAAAGGTAGATTTGGTTGAAAGCTTGAAGGAAAAAAAAAGGAAGGGGAAGCTATCTAAAATTACACGCACATGCTTAAACTCTTAAAATCACTTGCACAGTGGCAAGACAAACATGGAGAAATAGTTTCCAGTGGCAAATAGAAATAAAGAGAATTTCTCCACCGGTCTGTGACAGAGGGATAGCTTCTGATGTAATAGTGAAGACATCAGACTAGAAATATGGAGACTATAATTCTAGTCCTGCTTAAGGTATGAAAGCTGGCTGGGTGACTTCGGGCCAATCACCAGGAGATGGTGAGTTCTAATCCTGGTTTAGGCTTGGGTGACTTTAGGCCAGACATGTCAAACTTGCGACGTCACGAGACGTATCGGGACAGTTTTGCCATTGCCGGCAATGGGGTGGGCGCGGCTTCCGGATGGCACAGGTGGCCTGTGGGCCGGCAGTTTGACACCCCTACTTTAGGCTAATCACCTGGCTGAGGAATTCTGGGAGTTGAAGTCCACAAGTCATAAAAGGGCCTAGTTTGAAGACCCCTGTTCTAGAAAGAGGGAAGAGAAGAGCAACAAAGATGATTAGGGGACTGGAGGCTAAAGCATATAAGGAAAGGCTGCTGGAATTGGGTATGTCTAGTTTAATGAAGAGAAGGACGAGGGGGGACATCATAGCAGCCTTCCAATCTCTCAGGGGCTGCCCCAAAGAAGAGGGAGTCAAGCTTATTTTCCAAAGTGCCTGAAGGCAGGACAGGAAGCAACAGGTGGAAGCTAATCAAGGAGAGAAGCAACCTAGAACTAAGGAGAAACTTCCTGACAGTTAGAACAATTAATCAGTGGAATAACCTGCCTCCAGAAGCGGTGAATGCTCCAACACTGGAAGTTTTTAAGAAGAGACTGGACAGCCATTTGTCCGAAATGGTAGAGGGTTTCCTGCCTGAGCAGGGGGTTGGATTAGATGACCTCCAACGTCCCTTCCAAGTCTGTTATTCAGATGAAAAACCTATGTCAATGGAAGATAAATCTTTAACAACCTAAGTACTACTGCCAAGAAAGTAGTTGGAGACTTTGAACAGAGACAGCCTAATAGCCTATTGCATGATGTTTTGCATGATGTCCAACAGATGATGGACATAATGTGCAATTACTCTCTTTTCAGTGACATTGTAGAAATCCAGACCCAGGTTTGTGACTTTGGAGGTAACAAACAGCCATCGAAAAGGAGTCACCGGTAGCTTGCCCACCATGATGTTGTCCAGTCCTCTTTTAAAGTCCTCCTTACGTCAATGATTTGCACCACACCTCCCAACTGTGATTTCTTCTGTTGAGTAGGCCCACGCAACTTTTGCAATCAGACCCACAAAAACCAGCTAAATGAGGAACCAGCCATTTGGGTTTGATAGTCTCCCCCAGATAACTTTCCCCACCTCAAGTCGGCCACCGGCGCCCATGCCAGGCAGGAGGCTGTTCAGAGAGAGGGTGGGCAGCAAGCCCAGGATTATGGGTCCCAAGGTTTTTCAAAGACTGGGCTGCAGAGAGAATTGCCTCAGCAAACACCCCCCCCCCCCAAAAAAAAAGAAAAACAGAAGTTCATTTTGGGTAGCGACATGCCAGCAGTTGTCTGAAACACCCATTAAAAGAGGAAGAAGGAAGAATGTGCTAACTCCGAAGAGGAACAAAACGATGAAAAGCCGGATATTTCCCAAGAAGAGAAAATAGGATCTTCTTTTTTTTAAAAAAAAAGCATTTTAAAGGGTTTTGTTCTGGGAAGTTAACAGTTGCATAGAGCAGGAGACTCAGCACTCAGCAGCGGTGTTACCAAATAGAGCTGTGTTTCTCAACTTTGGCCCCCTGAAGATGTGTAGACTTCAACTCCCAGAATTCCACAGCCAGCCATGCTGCGGAATTCCTCATGCTGGCTGTGGGATGCTGGGAGTTGAAGTCCACAAGTCTTAAAGTTGCCAAGGCTGAGAAACAAACACCAAGTGGAAAGTTGGAGCTTGGACAGTGAGATAGCTTGTAGTTGAGGAAAGAAAGAATAATCAGTAGTTTAGCCTGGATCTGCTTGCCCCAATGAAAGAACCAGGGGAGTCCAAAGCAACCTTAGCTTGTTGGAGAAGCTTTGATCCTAGTTAATCCTTGGATGGGATGGGATCTCTTGCTTGAGTGGGGGATTGGACAAGATCACCAAGGTCCCTTCCAACAGTGCTGTTATGTTATTCTGTTAAGTCTAAAGATGATATCCCAAGCCTTACGGCAGGGGTAGGCAACCTTGGCTCTTCTATAACTCGTGGACTTCAACTCCCAGAATTCCTGAGCCAGCCATGCTGAGGGAAAAGGGAGAGGTTTCCAAGCTGAGCCAGGCTGGCTGAGGAATTCTGGGAGTTGAAGTCCACGAGTCATAAAAGAGCCAAGGTTGCCTATCCCTGGCCTAGCCCACTGTTTCTCAGCCTTGGGTACTTTAAGAGGTGTGGACTTCAACTCCCAGAATTCCTGAGCCAGCCATGCTGAGGGAAAAGGGAGAGGTTTCCAAGCTGAGCCATGCTGGCTCAGGAATTCTGGGAGTTGAAGTTCACGAGTCATAAAAGAGCCAAGGTTGCCTACCCCTGCCTTAGGGCAAACTGGAAAGTCTACATCCTGGAAGAATAAGAGCCAAACATCATTGTATGGTTAGAGTTGGTCTGACACTACACTATAGCTAGTCCTCGACCACAATTGAGGCCCAAATTTCTGCTGCTAAACAAGGCAGTTGTTAACTGAGTCCTGCCTTGTTTTACAATTTTTCTTGCCATAGTTATTAAGTGAATCCCTGCAGTTCTTAAATTAGTAGCATGGGTTGTTAAATGAATCTGGCTTCCTCGTTGACTTTGCTTGCCCTCCTCCTCCTCGCAAACCCTATGCCCTTCTTGAACTGATGATGTTACCTAGTTTGGTAATGAAACGTCTGCAAGAAAACAACCCAACTCAGCACCAAGGACCCCACAGTTTTCTTCTCCTCCTCCTCCTTCTTCTTCTTCTTCTTCCTCTTCCTCCTCCCATTCTGATTTCTTCACTCTGAAAATCTCACTCCCTTCCAGCACTGATGATATAATCTAGTTGGGTAATGAAACGTCTGCAAGAAAACAAGCGCTCAGAGACCATCAAGGACCCCCTCAGTTCAACCCTGATTGAGTAGAAATAATTCTCTTCTCTCAAATCCACATTTTTGTCAAGAAAAGAAGGTGTCGGTAAACGCCTGGGGCTGAAAGCAAGAGCCAATTCTGAACACCTTCAGTGTGAAATCACACACACAGAGTGTTCGACTGCATTGGAGTGATGCATTTAACGGCTAGCTGGGGATTAAGGAAGTTAAAATTCTGCATTAGCTGGCTGGAAAATTAAAGGAGGAAGGAGGGGACAAAAGAGAGAACAGGTTATTAGTATTTTAGGGGTTTAGACAAGGTCAGGAACACACCCATCTGTTTTTTTTTTTCCCAAGACTGAGATAAGAAGAGATGGCTGTGACTTAGCAACGGGATTAGGTGTAACGGGCAATTTCGTATTACTCAGAGTTTTTCCTTTCCTTTTGCCTGCTTTGCCCTCTCCCCAATGCATAATAAGCCTTATTTTTCTAAAGCCGTCTGCGTGTGTGAAAAAGAAGAGGTCAGAAAGCTTTACAGCAAAAGGGCCATGTAGCATCTTCCGCAACAGCAATAGCCCTTAGACTTATATGCCGCTTCACAGCACCTTATAGCCCTCTCTAAGCGGTTTACAGAGTCATCCTGCCCCCAACAGTCCAGGTCCTCATTTTACCGGCCTCGGAAAGATGGAAGACTGAGGATCGAACTCCAGACTGTGGGCAGAGTCAGCCTGCAATACTGCATTCTAAGCACTGCACCACCATGGCAGAGATAGACAGACAGACAGACAGACAGAGACCTCTCTAAGCAGTTTAGAGAGTCAGCATATTTGCCCCCAACAATCCGGGTCCTCATTTTACTGACCTCAGAAGGATGGAAGGCTGAGTCAACCCTGAGCCGATCAGGATCGAACTCCAGACTGTGGGCAGAGTCAGCCTGCAATGCTGCATTCTGACTACTGCACCGTCATGGCAAATATAGACAGACAGACGACCTCTCTGAGCGGTTTACTGAGTCAACCTATTTGCCCCCAACAATCTAGGTCCTCATTTTACCGACCTCAGAAGGATGGAAGGCTGAGTCAACCTTGAGCCGGTCATAGTCAAAAGATGTAAGCATGGTCATCTGAAGAGATGGGGGGTCAAGGGTCTTCACCCGACCCATGACATCACTGTGCAAAGGCTATGCAATCGCATACAGGTGGTCCTCGGCTTAATGAACACAATTGAGCCCCAAATTTCTGTTGCTAAGTGAGACAGTTGTCCGGCAAGTTTTGCCCCATTTTACGATCTTTCTTGCCCGTTGTTAAGGGAATCACTGCAGTCATTAAGTTGGTCACACGGTTGTTAAGTGAATCTTGCTTCCCAATGGATTTTACTTGTCAGGAGGTTAGAAAATGTGGTCACATGAGCCCGGGACACTGCAACCGTCATAAATACGAGTCAGTTGCCAAAGAGTCAGAATTTTGATCGCAGGCCCCATGAGGATGGTGCAGTGCTCATAAGTGTGAAAAAACTCCCTTTTTTGTAGTGCTGTAATTTTGTCACTAAATGAACTGTTGTAACTTGAGGACTATCTGTAACTGTTGACATTTTTGTAAGGATGTTGCTTGTGTCCTGGGGAAGGCGGTGTGTAGACCAGGGGTAGGCAACCTTGGCTCTTTTATGACTCGTAGACTTCAACTCCCAGAATTCCTGAGCCAGCCACGCTGAGGGAAAAGGGAGAGATTTCCAAGCTGAGCCATGCTGGCTCAGGAATTCTGGGTGTTGAAGTCCACGATTCATAAAAGAGCCAAGGTTGCCTAGCCCTGGTCTAGATGGTGGAAAGGACAGTGCTCCATCCCATGGAAGTGGGGATGTCTTGGTTTGATGAGAAAGTTCTAGATCAGTGGTTCTCAACCTTTTTAATGCTGCGACCCTCAACCGGTCGTAAGTCGAGGACTTTCCCTGCCCGGGAGCGCCGCGCATGCGTGGTGCCATCCCCTGCACCAGCCAAGGCGTAGCTGGCAAGCGGCAGAGACGGAGCAGGCCGACCACCAGCTGGGCCACCAGCTGGCCCAGCCCAAGGGAGGTAAGGCACTCGTCGGGCCCCACGCGCGCCAGCAACCCTCCCTGCACCCGCCAGCCTCCCACCTCCCACCCCTGGCCCTCTTTTACTTACATGTTTAGTAGTTGCTCAGCAGGGAAGGGTGGAAACTTCCAGACAGCTCGCCTTCGCTGCAGACAACTTGCAGCACCCACCGTTTGCAGAATGAGACTTTTGGCGGGCTCAGCAGGGCAGAGACAGCCTGGACAATTCCTATTGGCTTTTGAAAGCCAATAGAATTAGACTCTATTCAAGAGAGTCTATTCTATTGGCTTTCAAAAGCCAATAGAATAAAAGGGAGTAGCACAGCTAAGGAAAAGGGGGAAAAAATGGCGGACTGCGTTGTTTGGCGACCCCCGTGAAATGTTCGTTCGACCCCAAATGGGGTCCCGACCCACAGGTTGAGAACCGTTCTAGATAGATCTCATTGTGATAAGTGCTAATTAATGAATTTCAAAAGCAACGTGACTTTTTGACTTTTAAGGTGCTTCAAAACGTGGCAGTTCACGGTTTCTCAACCTGGGCGAGTTTAAGATGGGAGGACTTCAATTCCCAAAATTGCCCAATTGAAGTCCACCCATCTTAAACGTGCCCAAGTTAAGAAACACTACAGTAGAAAAATAATACCATGTGTTATTATAAATGTTTTGGGAAACAATGCTGGTTAGTTGGACCTTCAATCTCATCCAGCAGGTCACTTTCTGTAGGTGTGGGAGGCTCTTATTTCTCCTTAGTTCCATGTTGGAGCACCCACAAGTTCTGGAGGCAAGCTGTTCCACTGGTTAATTGTTCTAACTGTCAGGAAGTTTCTCCTTAGTTCCAGGTTGTTTCTCTCCTTGATTAGTTTCCATCCGTTGCTTCTCGTCCTGCCTTCAGGTGCTTTGGAGAATAGCTTGACTCCCTCTTCTTTGGGGCAGCCCCTGAGATATTGGAAGACTGCTATGATGTCTCCCCTCGTCCTTCTCTTCGTTAAACTAGACATATCCAATTCTAGCACCCCCTCGTCCTTCTCTTCGTTAAACTAGACATATCCAATTCTAGCAACCGTTCTTTATTATCTTTTAGCCTCCAGTCCCCTAATCATCTTTGTTGCTCTTCTCTGCACTCTTTCTAGAGTCTCAACATCTTTTTTATATCGTGATGACCAAAATAGGATGCAGGATTCCAAGTATGGTCTTACTAAGGCAGAGGTCACCAATCTCTTGGACACCAGGGACCGATTCTGTGGAGAGAGGTTTTTCCACGGACCGGAGGGTGCGTGGTTTTGTGTGCTGCCTGCATCCCGCGGATGGGCCTTGTTTGTGCGGACCGGTTGCTGGCATGCCATGGCCCAGTGCCGGTTCACGGACCGGGGATTGGGGACGCTTGTACTAAGGCATTGTAAAACGGTGCTAACACTTCACATGAAGTTTAGAGGTCTCTCAAATTTTCATGACCTGTTTTAAATAATGACGGGTTGCAGACACAAATGGGGATCATTCATGTGGACAAGGTCACTTGTGGGTGTGATATTGCTGACTTTGGGTTTACAGAATGCTCTGTGCGATTTCTTTGATGTAGATGGGATGGTTTGCCTAAAATTAAAGCTTGGGAATTGCTACTCAAGGGACAGACTGCTCTGTTTGCCTATCCTGAGAGTTTGCTCTTTGTTTATACCAGGGGTAGGCAACCTCGGCTCTTTTATGACTCGTGGACTTCAACTCCCAGAATTCCTGAGTCAGCTATGCTGATTTATATGGTGGGACAGTCAAGAAAATAGAGACCCAGACATGAAGACCATTCCCACTAGCCCTAACAAGGCAAGCCACTAGTACAATGGTTCTCAACCTTTTTAATGCCGCGACCCCCAACCGGTCGTAAGTCGAGGACTACTCAACCGGTCGTAAGTCGAGGACTACTCAACTGGTGCAGCACCGTTTGCAGAATGGGACTTTTGGCGGGCTCAGCAGGGCAGAGACAGCCTGGACAATTCCTATTGGCTTTTGAAAGTCAATAGAATTAAACTCTATTCAAGAGAGTCTATTCTATTGGCTTTCAAAAGCCAATAGAATAAAAGGGAGTAGCACAGCTAAAGAAAAGGGGGGGGGAAATGGCGGACTGCATTGTTTGGCGACCCCCGTGAAATGGTCGTTCGACCCCAAATGGGGTCCCGACCCACAGGTTGAGAACCACTGCACTAGTAGATAAACAGAAAGCAGACTCCACTCTCCTAGCCCTGATGATGTTACCTGGTTGGGTAAAGAAACGTCTCTTCTATTGGCAAAAATCATTCTGTGTGTAACTATCAGAAAAACCCCGCAGTTGTTCCTGGCCCCAAAGCTTCTGCGTGATGGTCTCTATGCACGGGATAGTCATCTTGGAAAGATCACACAATGTTCACCAAGGCATCCGAGGCAGAGCGGAGGTCCTCTTATTTTGCGTTGTCCAGTTGTTTTAGGCATATTATTGCCGACTTTTATTACAGACATTCCTTCCGCGGCTGTTTCTTCATTGCTGTCAACTGTTTCTTTGTGGGTGGGCCCGGAGACTTTTCCCACTTCACACATTCTTCCTCTTCTGTGTCTGTGGAGGGTCTCTAAGACATCCTGTGCAGTCGGCTCCTGATCAGAACGAGGATCTGGCTATGATATTAACACAGCCACTGGGGGAAACAGCAGGGCCTTGGCAGACAACTAGCTGGATTGGCTAAAAGGATTCCAAGCGTTGTTTATTATTATTATTGTTGTTGTTGTTATTCAACAGTTGAAAATATCAAAATACAAACAGCTTTTTTTTTTACTCAAGCATTTGAAGAAATGGGATATTTGTTCTCCCCGTTGCGATTTTTTTTCCACCCCGCCGCTTTTCCAGAATGGGTGGTAGACACCAGCACCAGGTGTAAATAGAGCTATGAGTGGAGATTTAAATCTTGACTGTGCCTGCGCCTGCAATATAAGTAGTCCTTGACCTTATGACCATAATGGAGCCTGCCCATTACAGTTGTAAGTTATAATTGTGAAGCGGGTCACCCACATAATAATAATAATAATAATAATAATAATAATAATAATAATAATAATAATATGCATATAAAGTCAAAATTGAGAAGACAGTAAGTGCCGCCTATGCAAAGAAGCTGAAGAAACAGTGGCCCACCTGGTAAGCTGTTGCAAGAAGATTGCACAGACTGACTACAAGCAGCGGCATGACAAAGTAGCAACAATGGTGCATTGGAAGATCTGCAAAAAATATCATTTGCCTGTAATGAAAAACTGGTGGGATCATAAAATAGAGAAAGTCATAGAAAATGATAAAATTAAACTGCTCTGGGACTTCAAAATTCAAACAGACAAGCACCTGCAACATAACACCCCAGACTTAACAATTGTCGATAAGAAAGACAAAAAAGTCTGGATAGTGGACGTGGCAGTGCCTGGAGACAGCAGAATAGACGAGAAGGAACTGGAGAAGATAACAAAATACAAAGACCTACAAATAGAAATAGAAAGACTGTGGCAAAAGCAAGCAAGGGTAGTACCAATAGTAATAGGCTCCTTGGGTGCAATCCCAAAACAACTGGAGCACCACTTGAACACCATTGGCAGTGACAAATTCGCTATTAGTCAATTGCAAAAGGCGGCCTTACTAGGAACTGCTTCCATCCTGCGACGATACCTGTAATACCATCAAACATCCACATCTGCCTATCCCAGGTCCTGGGCAAGGACCCGATAGGTAGACAAAATGCCAAATCCAGTCTAAACATCTGGCTGACTGTGCGATGATCCATAATAATAATATAACAACAACAATCATAGTAGTAGTAATAGCAATAGTGGTAGTAATAGTGATGATGATGATGATAATAATAATAATAATAATAATAATAATAGTAATAGAGTTGGAAGGGACCTTGGAAGTCTTCTAATCCAACTCCCTGCTTACACAGGAAACCCTATACCAGGGGTAGGCAACCTTGGCTCTTTTATGACTCGTGGACCAACTCCCAGAATTCCTGAGCCAGCATGGAGGAAACTATGGCCCCCTCATAACTCGTGGACTTCAACTCCCAGAATTCTTGAGCTGGCATGGCTCAGCTTGGAAACCTCTCCCTTTTCCCTCAGCATGGCTGGCTCAGGAATTCTGGGAGTTGAAGTCCACGAGTCATAAAAGAGCCAAGGTGGCCTACCCATTTAGCATGATGCCTCACTAGACCAGAGGTCACCAACCTTTGTCAGTTGGTGGACCAGAGGAAAAGGGAGTGGGAGGCATTTTACATGTGTGCATGCGTGCGCCCAGGGCCGCGAGCACATGCGTGCCGCAAATCAGGCGGGGCTAGCACCCGCGTGTTACTAGCCCTGCCCCGTTCTTGCATGGAGCAATGCTTTGTTTCCATGCAACATGGTGGCATCCATTTTAGCACCTTGCAGTGCAGCGGCGGCCCATTTTTGTGCACTGCGCTGTGGCGGCAGCCCATTTTTGCACACTGCAGCATTGCAGCGGCCCATTTTTGCATCCCACAGTACGGCAATAGCCTGTTTTTGCGCCCCATGGCACAGCGTCCTGTTTTTGCTCCATGTAGCCACGGCACTAGCGCAAGTGGGGTGTGCGCACACCCTGGCCAGCCTTTCCTGTGGCCCAGTGGCCAGCAGACCACGGCCCACTACCGGGCTGCAGCCCACAGGTTGGGGACCCCTGCACTAGACCATGGGGAGTTTTTGCCAAAAAAAAAAAAAAAAGCGGAAGTAAATGCTGGCTTTCGGCAGAACTGCTGTAAATTGCGGTGACATAACCATGGGAGGCTGCAAACAGCCATAAATGCAGGCAGGTTGCCAAGCATCTGAAAAGCAATCATGTGACCTGGGGGAGGGACAAATGTCAAAGCTTCAGATAGTAAGTACCTTTGGGGGGGGGGTGTTTGTCATAACTACAAACGATCCAATAATTGAGGCAGAAGGGAAATAGGGGGTTGAATTGTAACTGAAGGTTGGGGTTAAGCTTAGTTTTGGGGGCTAGGATGAACAATGAAATAAGGGGACCTGCAGGGACCTTGGAGGTCTTCTAGTCTGACCCCCTTGCTGGAGCAGGAAACCTTATACCGGAGTTCTCCATCTTTTCCGGGTTGACAGTCCAGAGCGGGGGGCGAGTGGGGAAAGAGGGGATGATTTGGTGGTGGGGCAGGAGCATGTACGCGCCTGCTATGTTCATAATGACACTCGCATGAGTAGGGGCTGCAAGCCCCCGCGATGAGACTTGCACGAGTGGGGCCGTGAGCACCCGCAACAAGGTTGGCACAAATGGGACCCTGCACACACGTGGCCCAGTAGCAATTACACTACGGCCCGTTAGTGCTCTGTGGCCCACAGGTTGGGGACCCCGGCCTTGTACCATTCCAGAAAAATAGTTGTCCAATTCCAGATAAAACGTTTGTCCGGTGGAAAGGATAAGAGACAGAATAGCCCACAGCTGCATAAAGGACGGAGAAAGAGGCTCAGAAGGACCCTCCCTAATTTCTCAGACTGCAAAAGAGACAGCGGGAGATTTGTGCTTTCAAACTTGCAAGATTTGGTTAATGTAGCCCAGGGGTAGGCAACCTTGGCTCTTTTATGACTCGTGGACTTCCACTCCCAGAATTCCTCAGCGAGCCACGCTGAGGGGAAAGGGAGAGGTTTCCAAGCTGAGCCATGCTGGCTCAGGAATTCTGGGAGTGGAAGTCCACAAGTCATGAGGGGGCCATAGTTCTCTATGCTGGCTCAGGAATTCTGGGAGTTGAAGTTCACCAGTCATGAGGGGACCATAGTTCCCCCATGCTGGCTCAGGACTTCTGGGAGTTGAAGTCCACGAGTCATGAAGGGGCCATAGTTCCCCATGCTGCTCAGGAATTCTGGAGTTGAAGTCCACGAGTCATGAAGGGGCCATAGTTCCCCCATGCTGGCTCAGGAATTCTGGGAGTTGAAGTCCACGAGTCATAAAAGAGCCAAGGTTGCCTACCCCTGGCCTAGGATGGCACTGAAGGACCCAATGTTGGGTTTAGACCAGGGGTAGGCAACCTTGGCTCTTTTAGGACTCGTGGACTTCGATTCCCAGAATCCCTGAGCCAGCCACGCTGAGGGGAAAGGGAGAGGTTTCCAAGCTGAGCCATGCTGGCTCAGGAATTCTGGGAGTTGAAGTCCACGAGTCATAAAAGAGCCAAGGTTGCCTCCCCCTGATGTAGCCTTACAATAAAATAGAATTCATTCCTCTGGCTGTGTTTCCTAGTCTGGACCACTTGGGTAGGCTGAGAGCTGTGGAGTTTTGGAACACTAAACAGGAAGGGACCCAGTTGTATATATATATAGTTGTATGGAATCTGCTCTTGAGATGTTAAAGAAACTTTCTTATTATTGTTGCGCTCGTATTCATTGTTTCGAAAAGCCAAAAAAGATTCTAAGCAAACTGTGTGGAGCAGAGAGCTGCACTGACCTCTTACTTGGCTAGCTAGACTTACCTCGAGATCTGGGAACCGTTCCCAGAATAGCTGAATGGAACCCGTTGGATAAAATAGAGCCATGAAATAAGACAAGCTGATGCAGAAATCCATCTGTTTTCTTCCCGGCTGTAGGGGAATCATATCATTCAGCTTTGTGTTATATTTATTATATTTTAAACAGGCAAAAGAAGTAGAACGAGCCCTTGAGTTGGGTCCACAATTCAGCCCCAGATTTCTGTGACTTGAGTCAGATAGTTGTGGAGTGAGTTTTGCCCAATTTTACGACCGTTTTTTGCCACCGTTGTTAAGCAAATCGCTGCGGTGAATCCAGCGGTCGTTAAGCTTCTTCCATTGACTTTGCTTGTTAGAAACCGGCTGGGAAAGTTGCAAATGAAGATCACGTGACCGCAGGGTGCCGCAACCATGATCACGTCACCACTGTCGTAAATGGTCGTAAATGTGAGGACCGGTTGTAAGTGACTTTTTCAGTGGTGGGGTAACTTGCAACCGATGCCAAAAAATTTATTGTAAGTCAAGGACTACCTATAGACTAAACCTGGGGTCTGCAATCTTGACAACTTTAAGACTTGTGGACTTCAGCTCCCAGAATTCCTCCGAGCAATTCTGGGAGCTGAAGTACACAAGTCTTAAAGTTATCAAGGTTGCAGACCCCTGGACTAAACTGTCTCGATCAGGGGTAGGCAACCTTGGCTCTTTTATGACTCGTGGCCTTCAACTCCCAGAATTCCTGATTCATCTAAGCTATGCTGACTCAGGAATTCTGGGAGTTGAAGTCCATGAGTCATAAAAGAGCCAAGGTTGCCTACCCCTGGTCTATCTAGATCAATGTTTGTCAACCTTGGCAACTTTAAGATGGATGGACGGACTTCACCTCCCAGAATTCCTCAGCCTTCCATGCTGGTGGGAGAATTCTGGGAGTTGAAGTCCGTGCATCTTAAAGTAACAGAGGTTGAGAAACACTGGTCTAGATCAGTGTTTCTCAACCTTGGCAACTTTAAATGCATGGACTTCAATTCCCAGAATTCCTGAAGATTTTCTACTCCAAAATCAACCATCCTTTGCCTAAAGATGCCGAAGATCTGCCCTTCCAATTTCACAGAGTTGGAAGGGACCTTGGAGGTCTTCTAGTCCAACCCCTGCTCAGGCAGAAGACCCTATACCATTTTACACAAAGGGTTGTCCAATCTCTTCTTTTTTAAAAAAAAAACCTATAATATTGGAGCAGTCACAACTTCTGGAGGCAGGTTGTTCCACTGAGTGATTGTTCTAACTGTCAGGAAGTTTCTCCTTAGTTCTAGGTTGCTTCTCTCCTTGATTAGTTTCCATCCGTTGCTTCTTGTCCTGCCTTCAGGTGCTTTGGAGAATAGCTTGACTCCCTCTTCTCTGTGGCTGTTTCCTCAGCATCACTTTCTTTCTTTTCTTCTTCGCTCAACTTCTAATTTACAATCAGATTTCTAATCTTTGAGCGAACCTTTCCTAGTCATGGCGGTCTCAGAAGACGACATGCTAATCGGACGTCTGCTCTTTGCATGACTTCCTCTTTGCTCGACAAAGGAACGGGAAGGAGAGCAGCCTGGGATCCTTCAGTGTCACCCATGAAATACGTTGTGTCTTGACACGGTATTTGAATCTTGCAGGAAAGGGAAAGCACAGAACGCAGCGTGCATAAAGCATAAACAAGTACCAGGACATAAAAGTTTGACCTTCAAAGCTGCATTTGGCAGCTGAAGGTACATCCAGTGACAAAATTGGGAAGGTGGTTGGTAGCTGAATGAACTGCGTCAGTGCTGTAATAATGCTTTAATTAGGGGCCCTTGGTGCTCTCTGAGTGGGGTTGTTTTCTTGCAGACGTTCCATGACCCAACTAGGTAACATCATCGCTAGAGGGGAGTGGGGTTTGTGGAGAGGAAGAGGAGGAGACAATGGGATTTTTGGTGCTCTCTCAGCTTGGTGGTTTTCTTACAGACATTCTATGACCTAACTAGGTAACATCATCAGTGCTAGAAGGAAGTGGGGTTTGCGAGGAGGAGGAGGAGGAATAGGACTGTGGCGTCCTTGGTGCTCTCTGAGCTTGGTTGTTTTCTTGCAGACATTTCATTACCAAACTAGGGAACACCATCAGTGGGAAGAGGAGAAAGAGGAATAGGACTGTGGCGTCCTTAGTGCTCTCTGAGTTGGGTTGTTTTCTTGCAGACGTTTCACGACCCAACTAGATAACATCATCAGTGCTTAAATTTTCAGGGAGACATGTTTTGGCGGTTTCTGGAGATCTCATTGAACTGTTGGGAGATAAGAGTACGTGAAATCTTGGTAGATCCTTTGTGGATGCTCAGATCTGAACCTTGCAGCTTGGGTGGTGGGAAAGGGGTGGTCTCCACTGGTCTAAACGTTGCCAAGGACGTCAGAAAGCGTTGAGTGAAAAGAGTGAAGAAGATTGGAAAATATTGTTCTGCTGCTTTAATCTCTGTGGGGTCCTTAGTGCAGGGGTCTGCAACCTTGACCACTTTAAGATTTGTGGACTAGCTGGCCAGAAGAATTCTGGGAGCTGAAGTCCACAAATCTTAAAGTGGTCAAGGTTGCAGACCCCTGCTTCAGTGCACTCTGAGTTTGGTTGGGGGTTTTTTTGGCAGACGTTTCATGACCCAACTAGGTAACGTCATCAGTGCTAGACAGGAGTGGGGTGTGCTCTCTGATTATATATGACTGGCTTTCCCTAATCAAGGAACTACAAAGAAGAACTCTGACGGGGCCAGCCACTTTATATAACCCAGCAGCTCTGAAGGCATGTATACTCCGCAGCATATTTATTTGATTAACTCTTAATTTTATTATTGATATTCCATTATTTTTACAAGTGATTCAAAGCCACGAACACATCCAACAAACTTTCGTCCTCCTGTTTCCCCCCCCCAACAACAACAACAATCCTGCAAGGTGGGATGGGCTGAGAGAGAGTGACTGACTCAAGGTCGTCCACCTGCCTTTCATGACCAGGATGAGACTAGAAGTCACAAGTCTCCTGGTGCCTGGTGCAAAGTCACCCAGCCGGCTTCCATTTCTAGGCAGAACTAGAACTCAAAATCTCCTGGTGGTTGATCCAAAGTCACCCAGCTGGCTTTCATGCCTAAGGCGGGATTAGAACTCAGTCTCCTGGTGATTGGCCCAAAGTCACCCAGCCAGCTTTCATGCCTAGGCAGAACTAGAACTCACAACCTCGTGATTGACCCAAAGTCACCCAACCGGCTTTCATGCCTAGACGGGACTAGCACTCACAATCTCCTGGTGATTGCCCAAAGTCACCCAGCCAGCTTTCATGCCTAGGCAGAACTAGAATTCACAATCTCGTGATTGACCCAAAGTCACCTAGCTGGCTTTCATGCCTAAGGCTGAACTACAACTCACAATCTCCTGGTGATTGATGTAAAATCACCCAGCTGGTTTTTACGCCTAGAACTTACAGTCTCTTGGTTTACTAGCCTGGTGCTTTAACCACTAGACCAAATTGTTTGATTATGATCGGTTCCTTTACTCTCTCTCTGTGTGTGTGTGTGTGTGAGAGAGAGGGGGGGGGAGGGGGAGGGAGAAGTTTTCTTGGCTGGATGTCAAACGAGCTTTGCCCTTGCCATCTTCTTCCTAACACAACGGTTCTCAACCTTTGTGTGACGGCGACCCCCGTCACACGGACGCGCCGTGCATGCGCGGCGGCGCCCCCTGAGGGGGAAAAATGGCGGATCGCGTTGTTTGGCGACCCCCGTAAAATGGTCGTTCGACCCCAAATGGGGTCGCGACCCATAGGTTGAGAACCGCTGTCCTAACACTAAGAGAGGGTGACTATCCCAAGGTCACCCAATCGTCTTTGTGCCTAAAGCGGGACTAAAATTCACCATTTCCCACTTTTCTAGCCTGGCGCCTTCACCCCCAGACCAAACTGCCCCTCTCATCACCTCAATATCTTTGAAGAAGCTGCGCTCCCCAAAAATTAGAACCGTGAAACAGGAGGACTTGATTTCCTGGGGTGGGAGAGAGTGTGAAGTGAGATTTTGGGGGGATTTTTTGATATATTTTGTTTTTAAACACACAATTTGGCCGCTTTTTGTCGGCTTCTCCTTCAGAATCTCTGCATTGCCCTCACGAAGAAGGATGCTTGAATCTGCAGTGAATTAATGCGAGGCTTATTGTTGATTGTGTAGAGGCTTTGGAAGACCAGCACAGGGGAACGTCCTTGTAACCACGGCAATGTTGTTGCTTTCTACAGGGGCTGTTCCCTAAGCTGCAATTGCCCTAGGCCGGGCGGTGGCCACAGGGACGTCTGGCCGGCCCTTGGACACCGAGTAAGCACCCGGCGTGGGCCAGAAGGGCTGAAGAGGACTGCCCATGCCGACTGTTTGCGAAGTGGGGAAGCAGGTAAGCGGCTGATCCTAACTCCGGTCATTCACAAAAACCAGGATAGCATTTTCAAACTGTTGCTTGTAAGGCAGCGGTCTCCAACCTTGCTGGCTCCACGGACTGGTGACAACGGGGGCGGCAGGAGGGGGTGCAATAGTTTCGCGCACACGACCTATAGTAGCGGCCAAAATTGTGGAAACTTTTTGGGAAAAGTGTACAGGAGAAATGCCACCTTTGGTTAAGTTTCCACCCATTTTTCTTCTAATTTCTTTACAACTGTAGCCTTGTTCACTTATTAATACTATTTTACATCGCTTTCTGGGTGACCAGTCAACTCTTTGCACCATGACTTTAATTTTATTACGTTTTACAAGCTCACTCAATGAAAGAACACAAAAAACCCCAACCGACTTGATAGCCATCACACAACACACTGACCAATGTCCTCCTCTCAGCTTCAATACAGGACATCAATCACTGGATCCTACTGTGATCTGATTGGCTCATTGCCCAAACAAGATGACACCCGATTGGCTCTCTAAACCAGTGGTTCTCAACCTGTGGGTCGGGACCCCATTTGGGGTCAAACGACCATTTCACGGGGGTCGCCAAACAACGCAGTCTGCCATTTTTTTTCCCCTTTTCCTTAGCTGTGCTACTCCCTTTTATTCTATTGGCTTTTGAAAGCCAATAGAATAGACTCTCTTGAATAGAGTCTAATTCTATTGGCTTTCAAAAGCCAATAGGAATTGTCCAGGCTGTCTCTGCCCTGCTGAGCCCACCAAAAGTCTCATTCTCCAAACGGTGCTGCACCAGTTGAATAGTCCTCGACTTACGACCGGTTGAGTAGTCCTCGACTTACAACCGGTTGGGGGTCGCGGCATTAAAAAGGTTGAGAACCACTGCTCTAAACACTCAGCTCATTGGCTACAATCCGATGAAGGAAAGCTACCTGAGATCCACCTAAGCCAGTTGTGCTTCCTTTTTCTTGTTATTTGGCTATAACCTTTCATAGAATACAGTACAGATAATTGAACAAACTTTGTTGCATTGCATTCTTGATTAAATGATCTTTCCATTGATATATAATTTTATGGTACTACTCCCCCCCCCAAAAAAATGGTGTTATTAGCCATCAAACCTCAAAAATACACTTTTCCCAAAAGGTTTCTACAATTTTGGCCACTGCTGTAGATCCCGTAGATGCATGACCTGGTTCCAACAGGCTGTGGACCGGTAAGGGTTTGCAGCCCGGGGGTTAGTGACCTTGTAGGCCATCAACTCACATTGACCCAAGAAAAGACTCTAGTTGCAGTAGTCCTTGACTTAACGGCCACCATTGAGCCCAAACCTTCTGTTGCCAAGTTAAGGGAGTTTTGCCCCGTTTTTCAGATAATGTTTGTCACGGTTGTTAAGCAAATCACTGAAGTTCTTAAGTGAATCAGGCAGCCGCTAAACAAAGCTGCCTTCCACTCCCCCATTGATTTGGCTTGTCGGAAGCCGGCTGGGATGGTGATCACATGACCCCGGGACAATGCAACCGTCATAAATACAGGTCAGTTGCCAAGCCCCCCCCCCCAAGTTTTGATCTCGTGACCCATGGGGATGATTGAATGAGAATATCATCAGCGCTTAGATTTATATGCTGCCCCATAATGCTCTACAGCCCTCTCTAAGCGTTTTACAGAGTCAGCATTATTGCCCCCAACAATCCGGGCCCTCCTTTTGCCGACCTCGGAAAGGATGGAAGGCTGAGCCAACCTTGAGCCGGTCAGGATCGAACTGCTGGCAGTGGGCAGATTGTAGCCTGCAATATTGCATTCTAACCACTGCGCCACCACGGCTCAATATCTGTTGATGGATTGATTGAATGAATGAATGAATGAATCGGTCAGTGAACGAGAGAATAAATTGGTGAGTGAATGAAAGGATGAATGGATGAATGGAAAAGAAGGAAGGAAGGAAGGAAGGAAGGAAGGAAGGAAGGAAGGAAGGAAGGAAGGAAGGAAGGAAGGAAGGTTGGTTCTCTGAAGGGCCTCCCGCCGAGTCAGCTGGCCGAGATGGCTTGTTCCTCACCCTCTCTCTTTGGCTCCTCCCCTTTCCAGTACCCAGACCCACCGTACCAGGACAGACCACTTCCAATGTCCCAGCATGAGACGTCTGCGGCTGCACTGCGGAGGGCCAGCAACCACCGACGGGCCAATCCCTGCTGCCTGTGCTGGTGCTGCTGTTGCAGCTGCTCTTGGTAGGTGTGGGGGGGGGACCTTGGCTCTTTCCTGGCATCCAGTCTGCTTCTTCTATACACAGGCACAGGTGCACACATTCACGGCTTCACACCTCTGCCAGGACTCTGCGTTCTTTGCAAGTAGTCCTAGACTTATGACGATGGCTTACTGAATGCTTAACGTTATGATGGAGGTCTCCGGGGTTACTTATGATGTGATTCTGACAGCCAGAATCCATCCCATCCTTCCCTTCCTTCCCACTTTTTCTCCTTTTCTTTCCTTTCACTTTTCTTCCTTCCCTTCCTTCCCTTCCTTCCCTTCCTTTCCTCCCATTTCCCTTCCTTTCCCCTCCCTCCCACTTTTCTTCATTTCTTTTCTTTCCACTTTCCTTTCTTTCTTTCCTCCCTTCCTTCCTTTTTCTTTCTCTTTCTCTCTTTCTTTCACACATAGTTGCATGACTGAATGTCAGGCACTCAGCATCCAGCCCATATTTATGTCTTGTTTCCAGGGTCCCACAGCCACGTGGCAACGTTTTACAACAGTTTTGCCAAAAAACCACCCTTTGCTTCCATTTTCCGCCAAACTGGCCCATGGCGAACCGTTCGTTCGCTTAACAGCTGCAGTGTTTGCGTAACCACCACCGCAAAAAGAAGTCGGTCAAGGTCGGTCAGGTCGGTCAAGCAGGTGACCCGTTTTACAACCCTCACAACTTAATGACCGTGACGGGCAAGCCCCACTACAATCATAAGTTCCACTCTGATTTATTTATTTATTTATTTATTTATTTATTTATTTATGAGACTTATATACCGCTTTAAGTGCAAGCACTCTCTAAGCCAGTGGTTCTCAACCTGTGGGTCGGGACCCCATTTGGGGTCGAACGACCATTTCACGGGGGTCGCCAAACAAGGCTGTCTGCCATTTTTCCCCCTTTTCTTTGGCCACGCCCCTGGCACCCGGTGATGTATAAGTGGTTGGGGGTCACCACAACATGGGGAACTGTATTATGGGGTCGCGGCATTAGAAAGGTTGAGAACCACTGCTCTAAGCGGTGTACACCAGTAAGCAATGTATATATATATATATTTTTTACATTGCCCTCAACAATCTGGGTCCTCATTTTACCTACCCCGGAAGGATGGAAGGCTGAGTCAACCTTGAGCCGGTGAGATTTGAACCGCTGACCTGCTGAACACAGTCAGCTAAAGTGGCCTGCAGTACTGCACTCTAACTGCTGCACCACCTCGGCTCTTTGATCCTATTAAAGCAGCCGGATCTTTTGCAGATGCTCAGTTGAGCTTGGGGGGGGGGGGAAGATGCTGCTGCTTTAATGAGCCGTCCCTTTAAACTTAGCGTAGTTCTTGAAAATGGCAATGCCTTCTCTCGTTCCACCACCCCAGGCTGTCCAGAGTAGCTGGCAGGGAAGTGTTGCATTCGCAAGAGGCACGAAACTCGCCTTCCAGATGATTTGCAAAATACGCTCTGCTTTAAGGCGCAAGGGCTAGTGAGCGTTTAACGAGCATTCCCATGTGCTGCCAAACCCAGGAAGGCAGGCATCTTTCACAAATATTCCTTGATAAGCAGCAGAGTCCAACGAAGGTATACTTCCAAAGTGTTCTTTGGTAGAAGTGTTTTTTTAAAAAAATGAAATATTTGATCACTGTGCTAAGCCGATAGGACTGGACTATGAAACTACAGGGAGTCCTTGACTTAGGACTGCAGTCAAGCCCAAAATTCCCGTTGCTAAGCAGGGCAGTGGTTAAGTGAGTTTTGCCCCCATTTTACGACCGTTCTTGCCACAGTTGTTAAGTGAATCACGGCAGTTGTTAAAGTAGTAGCCCGGTTGTTAAGTGAACCGGGCTTCCCCCATTGCTTGTCAGGAGATCACGTAACCTGGGACAATGCGACTGTCATAAATAGGGGTCAGTTGCTAAGTGCCTGAATTTTGATCACGTGACCCTGGGAGAGGCTGCAACGGTCGTAAGTGTGAAAAGTCCCTTTCCTCAATGCCGTTGTAATTTTGAAAGGTCACTCAACAAATTTTGTGGCAAGTTGAGGACTCTGCTTGTTCGCATTCAGGAGGCCTTATAAGTAGTCCTCACTTAACAACCAGTCACTTAGTAACGGTTCACAGTTATTACAGTTCGTCCCCCCAAAGCTACTTAGAGCAGGTTCTCAAGTTGCAAAAGCTACACACACACACACACACACACTGATGTGAACGCATTTGGGGGGGCTTCACAACGGACTCACCTTTAAGGCGGTTGCAGCATTCCACAGACACGTGACCACACTTATAAAGGGTTTTGCCAGTTTCCAGCCCTCTGGAAAAAATATCCTGATAGGAATAAAAGGGCTCACTTAATGACCACAACATTCACTTAACCACTGCAAAAAAAAGTCATAAGATCAGCTCCAATCACACGGATGCCTCAACTTATGGCCATGACTTACAATGGAAATTCTAGGCTCCACTGCAGTAGTAAGTCACGGACCAACTGTATATATTTTTTCTAACTCTCCCCAGCTCCTGAGCAAGGAGAAGAGGGCCAGTGGGTAGGATAGGATAGGATAGGATAGGATAGGATAGGATAGAATAGAATAGAATAGAATAGAATAGAATAGAATAGAATAGAATATAGAGTAGAGTAGAGTAGAGTAGAGTAGAATTAGAATAGAATAGAATAGAATAGAATAGAATAGAGAAAGAATAAAATAGAATAGAACAGAAAATAGAGTAGAATAGAATAAATAGAATAGAATAGAGAAAGAATAGAATAGAAAGAATAGAATAGAATAGACCATAAAGTAGAGTAGAATAGAATAGAAAATAGAATAGAATAGGAGAAAGAATAGAATAGAATAAAGAATGGAATAGAGAAAGAATAGAATAGAATAGAAAATAGAGTAGAGTAGAATAGAATAGAATAGAATAGGAGAAAGAATAGAATAGAATAAAACAGAAAATAGAGTAGAATAGAATAAATAGAATAGAATAGAGAAAGAATAGAAAGAATAGAATAGAATAGACCATAGAGTAGAATAGAATAGAAAATAGAATAGAATAGGGGAAAGAATAGAATAGAATAAAGAATGGAATAGAGAAAGAATAGAATAGAATAGAAAATAGAGTAGAATAGAATAGAATAGAATAGATAGAGAAAGAACAGAATAGAAAGACTAGAATAGAATATGTGGAATAGAACAGAATAGAGAACAGAAAAGAATAGAAAATATGGAATGGAATGGAATAGATTTTTGTCACTTTAAATATACACTAATCAACATACATTAAAATGAAACTTCGTTGCATTCAGCTCTCAAAAAAAAAAAAAAATACCATTATGCATTATGCAAAATACCAGTTGCTTTCCGGAAATGGTAAAAAGCGCAGACAGTGTGCCCCCACCCCAGAACCAAACCCTTTACAACTCTCACTAGCAAATCGGAAGACCACAGTTACAGGGTGAGACCACAATAGTCATCGCGCACAGCGCAAAACTAGAAGCTGCAAGGAACAGCTCTTAGTTTTTAGCCTCTGCCCAGGGCTGGATAGAAATAGAGAGCCAGTTCTGTTCTTCTATTCTAACCATCTATCCTGGGCTTTAAGTGGTGTTTATTTGTGGAGGCTGTCTGGAGTATTTAACCAAGTGAGTCTAAACACCATCGTGTACAGATGGCGTCTCCTGTTTGTGCTTTGCAAACTGCGTCCCATATTCTGCGTGCACCCGGGTCTGACTGACTAATTTGTTTGTGGGCTTTGCTAAGAAATGCCATCATTTCCTAGCTCAGCGTGCATTTCATCCCGTCTCCTGTCCTTGGCTTCTAAGTCTGAATCCTCATAAATAGCATTTTTCCGTAGCACAGGAATGCTAGATCGGATGGTGTTGTATATGTTGTTGACGGCAGCAAGATTACTTGACGTACAAAAAAATGGGAAGATGCTTTGATTCCCACTGTGGATGAATGGCTGCAAAAGCTGATGGGGTTAGCAGATAGGGCTACAGCAGAGGTCTTCCGACTTGGCCCTTTGATGACTTGTGGACTTCAACTCCCAGAATTCCTCAACCAGAGTGCCTGGCTGAGGAATTTTGGGAGCTGAAGTCCATAAATCTTAAAAGTTGCAGACCCCTGCCTTAAAGTTTTTAGAAATCTTTAAAACAGGGGTCTTCAAACTTGGCCCTTTGATGACTTGTGGACTTCAACTCCCAGAATTCCTCAACCAGAGTGCCTGGCTGAGGAATTCTGGGAGCTGAAGTCCATAAATCTTAAAAGTTGCAGACCCCTGCCTTAAAGTTTTTAGAAATCTTTAAAACAGGGGTCTTCAAACTTGGCCCTTTGATGACTTGTGGACTTCAACTCCCAGAATTCCTCAGCCAGTGTCTGACTGAGGAATTCTGGGAGTTGAAGTCCACAAGTCATCAAAGGGCCAGGTTTGAAGACCCCTGGACTAGACCATTTCAGAGAAATGGTTGTCCAATCTCTTCTTAAAAGCCTTCAGTGATGGAGCCCCCACAACTTCTGGAGGCAAGTCCTTCCAGTGATTAATTGTTCTCGCTGAGAAGAAGTTTCTCTTTAATTCCAAGTTGCTTCTCCCCTTGATTACTTTCCATCCATCGTTTCTTGTCTTATCTTCTGGTTTTGTCTTGCCTTCTTGGAAAATAAGTTGACCCCCTCTTCTTTGTGGCAGCCCTCAAATATTGGAAGGTTGCTATCGTGTCACCCTTAGTCTTCTTTTCATTAAACTAGCCATGCCCAGTTCTTGCAGCCATTCTTGGTATATTTTAGCCTCCCCTAATCATCTTAGTTGCTCTTCTCTGCACTCTTTCCAGAGTCTACATCTTTGTTATAATGTGGTGACCAAAACTGGTTGCAGTATTCCAGATATGGTCCCAGTAAGGCAGTGGTTCTCAACCTGTGGGTCAGGACCCCATTTGGGGTCAAATGACCATTTCACGGGGGTCGCCAAACAACGCAGTCCGCCATTTTTTTCCCCCTTTTCCTTAGCTGTGCTACTCCCTTTTATTCTATTGGCTTTTGAAAGCCAATAGGAATTGTCCAGGCTGTCTCTGCCCTGCTGAGCCCGCCAAAAGTCCCCTTCTGCAAACGGTGCTGCACCAGTTTGAGTAGTCCTCGACTTACGACCAGCTGAGTAGTCCTCGACTTACGACCGGTTGGGGGTCGCGGCATTAAAAAGGTTGAGAACCACTGCAGTAAGGCTTTATAAAGCAGTACTAGTAACTTCTCACTAAACTACTGTTATAAATTGATGACTAACAACTAACTTTATTTGAGAACGCGAGTGGAAATGTTCTCCTGTCTCTAGATCAGGGGGTCTTCAAACTTGGCCCCTTTTATGACTTGTGGACTTCAACTCCCAGAATTCCTCAGCCAGGCATGCGTGCCTGGCTGAGGAATTCTGGGAGTTGAAGTCCACAAGTCATAAAAGGGGCCAAGTTTGAAGACCCCTGGTCTAGAATTTCAACTTCTGTTTAGTCTTCTGGCTCATTAAACACTGAGGGAGTCCTGACATCTACTGGCCAAATCAAACCAGACCAAAATTCAAAACTCAGGCACAAAAAAAAAACCACTGGCAGCCACATCACCCTCTTAATTCTGATTCCATTTGCAGACAATTAATTAGTGTTTTTTTTTTCACAATTAGCCGTCTGGGGAATCTGGGTATAAATAATACTTTGCCTGCCTGTTTGATTTTCCCTTTGCTAATTCAGCAACATCCTCTGGTCTCTGTTGAATTTGATTCTCTCATTTTCAACGGTTTTTGCAACTTCCCTGGATTGCTTTGTGGTTGATCTCGTTATTAATCATCCCAAGAAAACCGAAGTGCCCGGTGACAACATGGTCTTCCCTTGCTTGCGGTCTGCTAATTGCTTGCGTTGTTCAAACATGGCGGCCTTGAAATTGTGTGGACTTCAACTCCCAGAATTCCCCAGCTTTAAAGCAGGACTAAAACTCACAATCTCCTGGTTTCTTGCTGTGAGGCCGTAACCACTACACCAAACGGCCTCACTTGACCGCTTTAAAATATAGTCGTACAATTACAGGAGTGGCCAAAATTGTGGAAACCTTTTGGGAAAAGTGTACAGTAGAAATGCCACCTTCGGTTACGTTTCCACCCATTTTTCTTCTAATTTCTTTAGAACACTAGCCTTGTCCACTTAATAATACTATTTTACATCGTTTTCTGGGCGACCAGTCAACTCTTTACACCATGACTTCAATTTTATTACGTTTTACAAGCTCACTCAATGAAAGAAACGCAAAAAAACCCCCAACCAACTTGATAGCAATCACATAACCCATAACTGACACATGTCCTCCTCTCAGCTTCAATACATGACACCAGTCACTGAATCCTACTGTGATCTGATTGGCTCATGGCCAAAACAAGGTGACACCTGATTGGCTCTCTAAACACTCATGCTCATTGGCTACAATCAGATGAAGGAAAGCTACCTGAGATCAACCTAAGCAAGTTGTGCTTCCTTTTTCTGGTTATTTGGCTATAACTTTTCATAGAACACAGTTCAGATAATTGCACAAACTTTGTTGCATTACGTTCTTGATTAAATTATCTTTCCACTGATATATAATTTTATGGTACTACTCCCCCCCAAAACGGGGTGTTATTAGCCATCAAAGCTCAAAAATACACTTTTCCCAAAAGGTTTCCACAATTTTGGCCACTACTGTAGTGCTCAACTTAGGGGGACAATTGTGCAAAAATTTCAGTCGCTAAACGAGACACTCCTCGCGTGAATTTTGCCCCCTTTTACTTCCTTGCCGCAAGTTGCAAAGTGGATCACTACAGTTATAAAGTTAGGAATCCGGTTGTTAAGTAAATCTGCCTTCCCCCGTCAGAAGGTCGCAAAAAGGGGATCACTCGATCCCGGGACGATTGCAGCCGTCATAAATAGGAGCCGGTTGCCGAGCGTCCAAATTTTGATCCCATGCGAGGGCTGCCGTGGTTTTAAGTGTGGAAAAAAAAAAGGTCATTTTTTTTTTCCCCCAGTGCCGTTGTAACTTCAAACAGTCACTAAATCAGTGGTTCTCAACTCTATAAGGTTTCCTGCCTGAGCACAGGGTTGGACTAGATCAGTGGTTCTCAACCTTTTTAATGCCGTGACCCCCCAACCGGTCGTAAGTCGAGGACTACTCAACCGGTCGTAAGTCGAGGACTACTCAACTGGTGCAGCACCGTTTGCAGAATGGGACTTTTGGCGGGCTCAGCAGGGCTGAGACAGCCTGGACAATTCCTATTGGCTTTCAAAAGCCAATAGAATAAAAGGGAGGAGCACAGCTAAGGAAAAGGGGAAAAAAAATGTCGGACTGCATTGTTTGGCGACCCCCGTGAAATGGCCGTTCGACCCCAAATGGGGTCCCGACCCACAGGTTGAGAACCACTGCACTAAATGAAAAGTTGCACGTCGAAGGACTGTCTGTAATTTATAAAGCTGTGGTTTTTGATTCAGAACTTTGGAAAATTCTCATTTTCTCCCCCTTTTTTTCCCCCCGCCGTTAGGAATGAAGACCGGGAAAGGGCCTGGAGAGCGTCTCGCGAAACCAAATTGGAGACCATTCCCAACTGTGAATCCTGGTGAGTTTTACCTTTCCCCCCCCCCAACACTTGCAGTTAGTACAGCTAATCCTCGAACCCAGAACTTGGGTTGCTAAGTGAGAAATTCATTTCAGCGAGTTTTTGCCCCGTTTTACGACGTTTCTTGCAGGGTCATTCCAGGGGTCTCGCCAACCTACAGGCAGTCGGTGTTCTGTCCCAGCCTACTTGAGTCCTTGTTAAACTCACAAGGAGAAACCCCTCTTCCAACAAGCAGGCTGGAACCGCAGGAAAACAAAACCCCTTTTATTATTTTACAGACCTGAGTAAAATGTCCAAAGGCAAAGGCAGACAAAACACAATTCACTGAAACTTGATCCTCAACACAAATAGATTGCCTTCGGCAACTAGCACTCCCACACTTCCCCTTTTATTATGCAGCCCAAGGCGTGGCTTCCTAATGCCTTCTCTTTTGCCTTTGGAGCCGCCCCATTGCATTCCTCTGTCCTACTCGCGTTGCCTGTCGGCGTTTGCAAGCATCTATGACAGTGTGGGTTTGTGTGTGCGTGCCCGCTCGCCCACCAGCGGAGATCCGAGGAGGGTTGAATTGGGGTGATTGAACCTTTTTTTTTTTGATTGAACCTTTTTTTTTTTTTTGCACACAGCAGTGAAGGCCTAAAGCGAAAAGGTTTTATAAAGCCCAGCTGAAGGCCTAGGACTGGGGCGACAGCGCGCATGCCCACAGAGAGGGCTCTGAGTGCCGCCTCTGGCACCCATGCCATAGGGTCGCCACCACTGAACTAGACATACACAATTCCAGCAACCGTTCCTTATATGTTTAGCCCAGTGGTGGCGAACCTATGGCACGGGTGCCAGAGGCGGCACTCAGAGCCCTCTCTGTGGGCACGCGCACTGTCGCCCCAGTCCTAGGCCTTCAGCTGGGTTTTATAAAACCTTTTCGCTTTAGGCCTCCGCCGCCGTGTGCAAAAAAAAAAAATAGATTCAATCAATCAGTCAATTTCAACTTCTCACAGGAACAAAAAAGATCTTGCAAAGTTGGAATTGATTGATTGAACTTTTTAGTCCCAACCCAGTCTGCCGTTACCACCGTAGCCACGCCCAGCCATTATGCCACCACCCACCCAATTAGCCACACCCAGCCAATGGGCCCCACCCATCCGGTACCCGACGATGCATAAGTGGGTTTTGGGTTGCAGTTTGGGCACTCGGTCTCGAAAAGGTTCACCATCACTGGTATAGTGAGATGCCCAAGGTAGGTCAAAGCACTGCACGGACCTAATTTATTTCTCGACATCCAGTGCAAATTTAGATTTTGCTCCGATTTCCCTTTCATGAAAGATTACGAGAATACACACTGCTTCCCCCCCCCCCATCAGATTTGGAAGTCGTTGATTTTGCAACTCAGATTCCGGATGCGAAAGATCTCAGGTTTCTTCCTTTACAAAGGATTTTAGCAAGCAAGAAACTTTCCACCCTCCGTGAAAAGGCATTGAGTTAATGCCAGGCGACATTTGGTTATAAAACCTTGTTAAAAATCATTGTTAAGTGGATCACACAGTTTCTAAGCAAATTCAGCTGTCCCTATTGGCTTTGCTTGTCAGAAGTCAACTGGGGAAATCACAAATAGTGATCTTGATGCTGCAGTCATTGTGAATACATGCTGGTTGCAAAGCATTTGAATTTTGATCACATGACTTGGGGATATTGTGATGATCGTGTGAGTCACAGTCATGAGTCACTTTATAACTGGTCATTTAATGAACAGCTGTAAGTCGACGACTATCTGTAAGTTGTTTTTTAAGAGCCTTCTGCAAAGGAGCATGAAAGCTTTACAACAATGTCTTCTCAAACTTGTCAATTTTAAGACACATGGACTTCAACTGTTGAAGTTGACTTCATCTGTTGAGTTGACTTTGATTGGATTGAGTTGAGATGAGATGTGTGGACTTCAGTTGTTGAAGTTGACTTCAATTGTTCAGTTGAGTTGGTTGAGTTGAGTTGAGGCGAGTGGTCTTCAGCCGTTGAAATTGATGTCATCTGTTGAATTGGTTGAATTCAGATGTGTAGACTTCAACGCTTGAAGACAACTTCAACTGTTGAGTTGAATTGGTTGAATTGGGATGTGTGGACTTCAACTCTTGAAGTTGACCTCAACTGTTGAGTCGAATTGGTTGAGTTGAGATGTGTGGACTTCAACTCTTGAAGACGACTTCAACTGTTGCGTTGAATTGGTTGAGTTGAGATGTGTGGACTTCAACTCTTGAAGTTCACAGGACTTAAAGCTGCCAATACAAATATTGTGTTAGTATTACTGAGATGTTACTCCAATAACATATCTCTTCCTCCTCCTCTCCTCTTCTTTCCACTGTGACTCACTCTGCTTTGCTTTGTTTCTGCTGGATTGTGTCCCTGGTGGCTTCAGCACCAAACCGACCACCGAAGAAGTCAAGGGCTGGTCCCAGTCATTTGACAAGTTGATGAAAAATCCAGCTGGCAGGAACGTGTTTCGAGAATTCTTACGGACTGAATACAGCGAAGAAAACATGCTCTTTTGGTTAGCGTGCGAGGAACTCAAAAGTGAATGCAAAAAACGTGACATTGACGAGAAAGCACGGATGATCTATGAAGATTATATCTCCATCCTTTCTCCCAAGGAGGTATTTCATTTCGTATTTTATTCCAGCACTCTAAAATGTTTCGGGTACCAATTTCAGATACTGATTTTAATTCAGGAATGAAGGCGAATATACGTGTCCCATGATAATGTTGCAAGATCCAATCTGGATCGGTCACTGGGATCAGAGGTTTACTCTTTTGAGCTTTCAGACCCTAGCTGTACTGGGTCCAGTTCTAGTCACCATGATAACAGAATTGATGCCGAGATCCTAGAAAGAGTGCAGAGAAGAGCAGCAAGGATAGGATAGGATAGAAAAGACAGATTGTAGAATAGAATAGAATAGAATAGAATAGAATAGAATAGAATAGAATAGAATAGAATAGAATAGAATAGAATAGAATAGAATAGAATAGAATAGAAAACAGATTGTAGAATAGAATAGAATAGAATAGAATAAACCGATTGTAGAATAGAATAGAATAGAATAGACAGATTGTAGAATAGAATAGAATAGAATAGAATAGAATAGAATAGAATAGAATAGAATAGAATAGAATAGAATAGATTGTAGAATGGAATGGAATAGAATAGACAGATTGTAGAATAGAATAGACAGATTGTAGAATGGAATAGAATAGAATAGACAGATTGTAGAATGGAATAGAGCAGAGCAGAGCAGAACAGAACAGAACAGAATAGAATAGAATAGACAAATTATGGAATGAAGTGGAGTAGAGTAGAGTAGAATAATAACTTCATTGTCACTTTGAATATACACTAATCAGCATACATTAAAAAGAAGTTCCATTGCATTCAGCTCTCAAAGGGTCACCACCTCCAATATACATTGTATAAATATGAGAAAAATACATAAATAAATAAGGAATCTGGAGGTTAAATTGTATGATGAACGAGTGAGGAAACTGGGTATGTCTAGCCTAACAAAGAGAAGGATTAGGGATGACATGATAGCTGTCATACAATGTTTGAGTGGCTATCACAAAGAAGAGGGGATAGACTTATTCTCCAAAGCCTCTGAGAGCAGAACAAGAACTAACAGGTAGAAGATCATTAAACAGAGATCCAACCTAGAACCAAGGAGAAAATTCTTGACAAATGTCTCCTTCCTCCTATTTTCCCCACAACAACAACCCTGTGAGGTGGGTCGGGTTGAAAAAAGAGGGAATAGCCCAAAACCACCCAGCTGGCTTTCATGTCTAAAGCGGGACTAGAACTCCCAATCTCCTGGGGATTGATCCAAAGTCACCCAGCCAGCTTTCATGTCTAAGGCAGGACTAGAACTCCCAATCACCTGGGGATTGGTCCAAAGTCACCCAGCCAGCCAGCTTTCATATCTAAGGCAGGACTAGAACCCCCAATCTCCTGGGGGTTTGGTCCAAAGTCACCCAGCCAACTTTCATGTCTAAGGCAGGACTAGAACTCCCAATTGCCTGGGAATTGGTCCAAAGTCACCCAGCCGACTTTTATGTCTAAGGCAGGACTAGAATTCCCAATCTCCTGGGGGTTTGGTCCAAAGTCACCCAGCTGACTTTCATGCCTAAAGCAGGATTAGAATACTGGAACTAGAACTCACCATCTCCTGGCTTCTTAACTTTAACCACTAGTCCCATCTGACTCCCCCTTGATGGACAATCCACCAGAATAACCTTTCTCATTGTGTCCTGCCCACCCTCCTTGCTCAGGTCAGCTTGGATTCCCGCGTTCGCGAAGGCATCAACCGCAAGATGCAGGAGCCCTCCTTGCACACCTTCGACGATGCGCAGCTACAGATTTACACGCTGATGCACAGAGACTCCTACCCGCGTTTCCTGAACTCTGCCATATACAAAGCTCTGCTCCAGAATGTCTCTCGGTCATCTTCGGAGTCTTAAGCCCTTCCGTACCATTGATGGAGACGCCAAGTGAAGGGTTTCCTTTCCTTAGAGCAGGTGTTTTGTTCCCCCCACACACACACTCTCTTCTTTAAAAAAAAAAAAATCTCCCAAATGAGCTTACAGAACAAATAGACCCAGCTGAGTTCTGACCACAGACAATTGTCCAGTTGTTGGAAAGCTCAGTCCGCAACTTCCGTTTTTCCTTGTTCAGAAAAGGGCCCACGCCAGTCAACCACCAAGAACTTCAAACTCAGGCTTCTACTTCCACAACCGAACCGGCTTTGGTGACCGGTATCTGGCCGGTCACCCTAGAGATGGAGAACGCAGAAGGAAGCCACCAACCAGCAACAAATTGGGAGGTGGACCTCTGGGGCAACGGGGCAGAAGAAACCACAGGCCAAAAGCCCATTATTATCTCCGGAACGTTGATCTCTCTCGGATTTTTTTTTTTATTTTATTTTATTTTTAAATTCCTTCCATGTTCGTTAAGAATTCTTTCCATGGTGTTCTTGTAGACACAAAGATCTCAAAGACAGTTCGAGTGGAAACTGTGGTTAGGCTAATGCAGTGTTTCTCAACCTTGACAATTTTAAGGCATGTGGACTTCAACTCCCAGAATTCCACAGCCAGCAATGCTGGCTGTGAAATTCTGGGAGTTGAAGTCCACATGCCTTAAAATTGTGAAGGTTGAGAAACACTGGGCTAATGTAATGGGATTAAGCAACGTTCAGATGTTATATAAAAATACGTTCAGGTTTTCTGCATCCCGGATCCTTTTCAATTCACAGTTGATCCCAGGTAGGGTTCCCTCACCTCAGTTTGAGAAGAAGGGGAAGAGAAGATCAATGGTACTTGGCTCTGAGCAATGGTGGGATTCAAATACCGTAACAACCAGTTCTCATATTTGATGCAGGCCTGGGCCTCCGATGCCTAGAACAGGCTTCCAGAAGTGGCATCCGTGGACTTCCGGTGGGTTGTTCTTGACCTGGGAGGATTCCTCCAGGTCTCCAATGCCTAGAACGGACTTCCAGAAGTGACATCCATGCACTTCCGGAGGGCTGTTCTAGGCTGGGAGGACTCCTTCAGGCCTCTGATGCCTCCTCCAAGGCCTAGAATGGACTTCCGGAAGTGGTATCCATGCACTTCCAGTGAGCTGTTCTAGGCCTGAGAGGACTCCTCCAGGCCTCCAAGGCCTAGAACGGACTTCCAGAAGTGGTATCCATGCACTTATGGTGGCCTAGAGGCCTAGACTGGACATGTGGAAGCCAGCCGGTTCTCCAAATTCAGGGAAATTTAGCTACTGGTTCTCCAAAACCAGTGCGAACTGGCTGAATCCCACACTGGCTCTGAGCTGGAAGCTCTGTGAGAAAGCCAACGTGAATTCCGATCAGGTCTAAAGATCGGCCCATCGTCGTAGGTCACATTGTCGACATGCCTCTGGTGTAGACTGGTAGTCACTTTTTTCAGTGCTGTTGTAATTTTGAACGGTTAAGTCGAGGACTACCTGTACTTCATAATCTGTTGGTGGGATTCTTGGAAACATCTCTTTGGTCACTGTGGCCTAGGGCAGGGGTAAGCAACCTTGGCTCTTTTATGACTCGTGGACTTCAACTCCCAGAATTTTTGAGCCAGCATGGCTCATCTTGGAAGCCTCTCCATTTCCCCTCAGTGAGGCTGGCTCAGGAATTCTGGGAGTTGAAGTCCATGAGTCATAAAAGGGCCACGTTTGCCTACCTCTGGTTCTAGGTGGAACTTTGGTTTGACTAAGCAACCTTTTCCTTAAAATGAGCTTGCCAGAATGGAATGGAGTGGTCCAGAAGGCAGGACAAGGAGCAACGGGTGGAAACTAACCAAAGAGAGAAGCAACCTAGAACTAAGGAGAAACTTCCTGACAGTTAGAACAATTAACCAATGGAACAACCTGCCTCCAGAAGCGGTGAATGCTCCAACACTGGAAGTTTTTAAGAAGAAACTGGACAGCCATTTGTCCAAAATGGTATAGGGTTTCCTGCCTGAGCAGGGGGTTGGACTAGATGACCTCCAAGGTTCCTTCCAACTTTTTTATTATTGTTATAACCTCAAGCCATCTCAGCTCCCGCTCCCTCTTGCATTTTTCTAAAGAGGTATCTTTTGGGTTATAGAAAGCCATTTTCCAAAAACTGGTCACCCCCAACAGATTTTACTGGCCTGCCTAGTAAAACTTTTTTTTGTCTCTAGTCACAGCAGAAATTCGTGTTGTTTTGTGGCCAGTAAAATACAGGAATCTTTGTCTGGTGTCTTTTTAATTCACATAGGGGTGTACCTCGGTATTCATCGTCCATTGGTTCCAGGAAACTGCAGTGAGTACCAAGAACGATGAATACCAAGCAATTTTTTCCCCATAAGGAATAACGTAGTGAGTCACAAAGCAGCCGACACTGACAAATTGCAGCTTGTGCATTGTGTCCCAAACAAATGATGAGTACCGGGGCAACATTTTCATGTCAAAATGTGTTAAGTACCAAATTGGGTGAATTTCAGAGGGTTGAGTACCGAGGTACCGTTGTATTCCTACAGTTTGGAAAACAGCTTTGGAGTTAACATAACTCCATGGGGGGCAGGGTTTCCAGCTTTTTCACATCTTGAAATTCAGATCATCACGAATTGGACATGCATATCTACAGGGCTGAGTTCAAAAAAAAAACCATACTTTTTGTGACTTTGTGGGAACTCCCTGCCACTGGAAGAAATAAAGGGCCAATTGAGTAAATTCAAAAGCATTTTTTTACATCTACCAAGAAGATAGGAATATCAACAGGCATGGTGTAAAAATTGGAGGTTTTTTCCCCCCCAAGCAGGGTGTTCTGCAAACTCAGTAAGGATTTGACAGGGTTTCGAGGGAGTTAAGCTTTAACAAAAACAACACTGAATATACTCAGCCTTTAAGCTCCTGCCTTGAAGCTACAGGGATTTCCTTAGCATTTTTCCGTAAACCTGAGCGGAAAGGGCGGGGTTCATCAGCTGACATTTACGAGTCCCATCTCTCTTAATTTGGGGTTCTGGGAATTTTTATAATAAAACCGGCCCTTTAGCCTGGAAAAGTTCGAAAATTCATGCTCTAGAACTGTGTTTCTCACCTTGGAAACTTTCAAGGAGTGTAGATATCAACTCCCAAAATTCCACTGGGGGGGGGGAATTCTGGGAGTGGAAGTCCACAAATATATAAAAACATAAGGAATGGTTGCTGGAATTGGGTATGTGTAATTTAATGAGAAGGACGATAGCAGTGTTCCAATATCTCAGGGGCTGCCCCAAAGAGGAGGGAGTCAAGCTATTCTCCAAAGCGCCTGAAGGCAGGACAAGAAGCAATGGATGCAAACAAATCAAGCAGAGAAGCAACCTAGAACTAAGGAGAAACTTCCTGACAGTGAGAACAATTACCCAGTGGAACTACTCGCCTCCAGAAGTTGTGGATGCTCCAGCCCGGAAGTTTTTAAAAAGACTAGACAACCATTTGTCTGAAATGATACAGTGTTTCCTGCCTGAGCAGGGGGTTGGACTAGATGACCTCCAAGGTCCCTTCCAACTTTATTATTAATTTTAAGTCGCATCATAGACCATAGCACACCAGCCTACCCCCCCCACCCGTTTTCCAGAATGTGCCCATATTTACATTCTTTGCGTTAATGACATTATCTAACCATCTTTTTCTCTGCTGTCCCCCCCCCCACTACCTCCTTTTGTCTTCCATTTTCACCAACATCAGGGTCTTCTCCAAGGAGTCCTCTTCGCATTTGGTGGCCAAACTATTTGAGCTTTAGCTTCAAGATCTGTCCTTCCAAAAGACAGTCCGGGTTGATTCCCTTTAGGATTGACTGATTGGATCTCTTTGCAGTGCAAGAGTCTTTTCCAGCCCCACTATTTGAAAGCATCCATTTTTCAGCGCTCAGCCTTCCTTATGGTCCAAACTCTCACAGCCATATATATTACGACTGGGAAAACCAAAGTTAAAAAAAATCTTTAAAAGTTTAGCTCAAGTTGAGAAATACTTCTCTAGAATATTGACTGCCGCAGTCTGACTGGCTTCCTTAATGCTGGACAGAGATGGCGGGGAATACAGCAGCTTATGGATCACGGATATTAATTTTTACAATTCTGTCCTAAGCTATAGACCAGTGTTTCTCAACCTTGACAATTTTAAGGCATGTGGACTTCAACTCCCAGAATTCCAAGCCAGCATTGCTGGCTGTGGAATTCTGGGAGTTGAAGTCCACATGCCTTAAAATTGTCAAGGTTGAGAAACTGCTATAAGACTGTATTGGGTCTCCAAACTTGTCGACTTTGAAATGTGTGGACTTCAGCTCCCAAAATTCCCTAACCAGCGTGGCTAGCAGAGGAATTCTGGGAGTTGACGTCCAGAAGCCTTAAAGTTTCATGATCCCTGGGCTACATGGAAAACGTGGATTAAAGCTGACAAACCCATGAGCATCACATACTTTTACAAGCTGGATCTCATGGTTTCAGTCCTGTACAATAGAGCTTGGTTGGCATGCCCTGCCAAGCCATTCAAATGATTTACAAATGACTGGTTCACACACTTTTCTTAAGGCAAATGCAGACCATCATGGCTTAAGTGGAATTTTTCAAACAAAAATGGAAAGGTAAATAGATAACGAAGGAAGAAGAATGACTTTCCTCTGCAGGGTAACTATGGCTGATAAGCTAGAATGGGGAAAACACCTCATTTTAATTGCAAGTTAGTAGCACAGATGCAAATTGCTTTGATCGCCAGTGAGTTGACTACCAGGACGACTTCAATCTTATCTTCCACTTATATGTACAGATAATCCTTGACTTACGACTGTAATGGAAGCCAGTCCGTCATGTTTGTAAGTCTCGTGACCTTGATAATTCAGTCATGAGATCTTCCTGATGCTACAAGTAATCCTCGACTTAATGACTGCAATCAGGACCACAACTTCTATCGCTAAGTGAGGGAGCGGTTAATTGTGTCACAGCCGAAGCGAGTCACTGCAGTCGTTAAGCCAATCAGTCGTTAAGTGAATCTAGCTTCCCCCACAGACTTTGTTTGTCGCAAGCCAGCTGGAAAAGACATGTAAATGCCAGGACGTTGCTACCTCCGTAATTACAAGCTGGTTGCCAAATGCCCACATTTTGATCACGTGGCGGGATCGCGCAAGAGTTTTAAGTACAAGGGTTAGTTGCAAGTCCCTTTTTTTCAGCGCCATTGTTAACTAAACAAACAGTTGTAAGTCGAGGACTACCTGTATTCTGGTATCTGCATTTTTTTTTTAAAGGCACAATCCTTTCAAAGCATAGATCTTAAACATAAAAAAGAGTATTTGAATTGAAATTATTAACTGGAAAAAGCTTGCTAATATCTGAAACGGAAAAGACTTTTTTGGTGCAAGATCGTAGTAGCAAAACCTTTGGGGATCCTTTTCAATTCCTATCCTGCAATCCCAGCTCCCATCTTTGAAGTAATGCTGAATAGCTGCGCTTAATCGTTAGCTGAAGGTATCAAATTACTTTCCCCACCTTGAGTACCTCCAGTAAAAATGAAAAAGCTTTGGGGTACGGTAAATATGTTTATTTTTTTGCAAAATATATCAACACTGAACTTGAGAGTGGATCTGCAGACTCACATGCTAGAGTTGCCAATATTTGGCATTTTCTCGAGTTGGCACAGAAACAAAATCGCTGCGGAAATCTGGCCACATACGCACCCCGAATAGTGGCTACAGTGGCCCCCGGTGATTTGTGAGTTGAGGTTGTGATGTCAAATCCTTTCCTCTCTACAGATTGGACCCATCTTTCCTCCTGCAAAATTTCAGCATTCTTTTTTTATTATTATTATTTAAGGGACTTTTCCACTCAAAACAAATGAAGCCTCCGTTGTAGCTTTGAGCTGAAAGTTATCTTGGAAACAGTAACAAAGAAAAGATATTTCTTTCTATATTTCCAATGGCTTTTCATTTTGCCACTGAGATGGGCAAAATGAAGGGAATGTTTGAATATATAGCCAAAGCTTGGTAAATTATTGGCTTAGTTTTGTCCGATCAGAGATTCTATCAAACCAATCCTATATTTCAAGCTTTGTTTCTGAGAGATAAAGCCCAATCTTGTTCGATTTCATGGCTTTATTTAAGACAGAATAATATCAAAGAGAGCCAAGCCAAAGCTTGGTTTGGCTAACAGTCAGAAAGTCTTTTATCTCATATACATATATATTTGGGGGGGAGGGAAACAGGGATAACCACACATATAAACCTGGATTTTGAAAACATCCTGTTCTCTTTATTCCTTTATTAGGCAAGAGGTGGCTTGTTCACGTAGGATAATAGCTAGATTGCAGGTAGTCCTCGACTTGCGACCAAAATTTGCACTGCTAAGCCAGACAATTCTTAGGTGACTTTGCCTCATTTTACCACCTTTCTTTTGCTATAGGTGTTAAATGAATCATTGCAGTTGCTAGTAACACAATGAAGGGAATCTGGCTCCTTCATTGACTTTGCTTGTCAGAAGGTCGCAAAAGGGGATCACATGACCCCGGGACGCTGCCATCGTCGCAAATATGAACCACTTGCCAAGTGCCTATATTTTGATCACGTGACCAGGGAGGTGCTACAAGGGTCCTAAGTGTGAAAAATTGTCACTTTTTTCAGTGCCATTGTAACAGCCACTAAACAAATGGTTGTAAGTCAAGGACTGCCTGTACTGAGTTAAATTATATTTTTGGGATCCCCATAATGCATTCACCCCTGACTAACCCAGGGGTCTTCAAACTTGGCCCTTTTATGACTTGTGGACTTCAATTCCCAGAATTCCTCAGCCAGCATAACTGGCTGAGGAATTCTGGGAGTTGAAGTCCACAAGTCATAAAAGGGCCTAGTTTGAAGACCCCTGGACTAACCAAACAGCCTTCACTGGAACAAGCCACTAAGACTCCCCAAAACCTAAGTAACCAAGCTTAACTTTACCCATATTAGGTTTTGGTGTGAATTACCAATCTTCATAGAACTGGATTAAATACATTGGGTGAATGTAGCCCTCAGTTTTCCTTTTTCCATGGCTGCTTTGATCTTCAACTTAAGTTAGCTCTCAAAGGAGAGATTTTGCAACTGCCAACTGGCACGGCAGCAGAGAGGAAAAAATTCTAGAAGAAAAGATACTCCGGGAAATATATATATTTAGCCCTCGTCATACATTCCTCACCCAGTCTGATGGCTTAAAATGATATTTTTCAGACTCGGCGACTTGAAGATGGGTGGACTTCAATTCCCAGAATTCCCTAGCCAACATGGCTGGCTGAGGAATTCTGGGAGTTGAAGTCCACCCATCTTCAAGTCACCGAGTCTGGAAAAAAAAAACATTGGCTTAAAATGAGGCAGCACACAACGGCCCAATTCGGGCCTTCTCCAATATGCCCCTCTTCGGTCATGGTTTCAGATCTTCCCATTTGAGACATGTCAAACCACGTTCAGCTGAGGTAACAAGTCACCTCAGAACTGCAGATTGTATTGTCTCAGGTTCAACTGAACACAAAGAAGTAGCATTTTCCAAATCTCGGTGGTTGCGGTCACACAACAAGTTCGGCCTGGTCACTGACTTAATCTATTATCAGTGTTTACGTCAGTGCAGCGAGCCATAAGCTTACTACAGCTTGATCTGGACTTACCGCCCAAAATTCAGCCCAAAGTTTCTGTTGCTAAATGAGACAGTCGGGTTTTGCCCCCATTTTGCGACCTTCCTTGCCACAGTTGTTAAGCGAGTCACTGCAGTGGTTCAGTTAACAACCCGGTTGTTAAGTGAATCTGGCCTCCCCATGGACTTTGCTTGTCAGAAGGTCGCAAAAGGGGATCACGTGACCCCCGTCGTAAATATGAGCCAGTTTGCCAGGTTTCCGAATTTTGATCACGTGACCCTGGGGAGGACGCAACGGTCATTAAGTGTGAAAAATGGTCATCAGTCCACTTTTTCCAGTGCCGTTGTAATTTTGAACGGTCACTAAATGAACGCTTGTTAAGTCGAGGACTAACACTACTATAAGGTAGATTGAGGCACACAAACCAAGACCGACCATGGTTAAAAACCACCAAGCTTAGGGAAAGCCTGCTGTACAATCTGGCAGGGTTTGAAATAAATGGTCATTTAGGCCAGGGGTATGCAACCTTGGCTCTTTTATGATTCGTGGACTTCAACTCCCAGAATTCCCGAGCCAGCCAGGCTGAGTGAAAAGAGAGGTTTCCAAGCTGAGCCATGCTGGCTCAGGAATTCTGGGAGTTGAAATCCACAAGTCATGAGGGGGCCATAGTTTTCTATGCTGGCTCAGGAATTCTGGGAGTTGAAGTCCACGAGTCATAAGAGCCAAGGTTGCCTACCCCTGATTTAGGCAAATAGCCTGATAAGAAGAGTGGACATCGACAGACAAAAGCTCTGGATTTTCCCCAATTTTAATTCCACCCCCCAAAAAAATAATTTGACCTTTTTTTCAACCAGCACGGAGGGTGCGCTGCATCAAAAGCAGATTGCCCTGTTCTTCGTGAAGGAATGTTTTTTTTATTATTATTATTTTGCATTTGCGACTGTACATGGAACACAGAAAATAAAATTTCAAATAAAACGAGTGGGCCCGATGAATGAGATGATGCAGCAAAAGTACCATCCAAGCTCCTTTGGGTTAAATCACGAATTGATTTCATTTGCCTGGTAAGCTTATCTACCTTGGCAGACTGGAGGGGAAGGTCTAAAACGGTGTTTCTCAAATTTGGCAAACTTTTCAGACAGGTGGACTTCAACTCCCAGAATTCCCCAGCCAGCCATGCTGGCTGGGGAATTCTGGGAGTTGAAGTCCACCTGTCTGAAAGTTTGAGACACGCTGGTTCAACTCTGTTTTTGTATTTCAACTCTTTTTCTGAGATCTCACACAGCAGTTCGATACCACTAGCCTAAGTAAATGTCTCCCTTTTCCTTCCCTCACACCCACCCCCCCAGGATTTTTCATTTAACAAACTCAAATATTTGTGCGTTAGTAACACTTGCACTTAAGAGGCTGTGGATAGGCTTGGGCACGTAGGCCAAATTACCCACTCCGTCAAGTATAAAATGGCTCTCTTTTCACGTGGATGTGTGTCTGTGAGGATTCACAAGGCAGCGGCTTGTCCTATGTGGAAAACGGAAACTGGTGTGTAGATGCAGTTAGCAGAGGGCAGTTGTACTCCTAACACACACAAAGAATGCATCTTAGGGATTTCACACACAACAGTCAATAGGGATGCAAGCCGAAGCGCCTCCATTTTACACAGCTTTTTTCTCCCATCCAATTGCAGAGAGTCGGCTGAAATTAAAGCTATTTTCCTAGAAACACTTCTGAATTTTGAATACTATTTTTTCCCCTCCTAGTTTTCTTTTGAAGCCCACACTTTTCATCTTGTTAACGACGGCAGCCAACTTTTGAGAGATGGTTTGTTTTACGACCCAGCCACGGGAAAATCCATATATATTTCAACCGATTTGTGGGGGGGGGGGAACAAAACCTTTTCGCTCTATTTCCTATTCTTTCCAGCTCCCAAAACAAAATGAAAGCAGGATGAGCAATACTTTTTTTTTTTTTTTTTCGGTAGAGGGGCTGGGAGCCCCGCAGCTTTCAAACTGGGCAGGTTTGTGCAACGGAAGCGAAAAAAAGTCATCCTGCAAAACAAGAAAGGAGCCTTGAACCCAGGATTAGGAAGTTGGGTTAATACTGGTTTGTAGCTTTTGAGAAGCCAAGGAGACTCACAAGAAGCTTTCTGTACACTTTGAGGCTCAAAGCCAGACGCCTGGCCGTTTTAAGAGAAACGAAACGAAACAAGAACAAAAATCGCTGTTCCACATTCTCAACAATAAGCTGGTTGGTCCCGGTTAAACTTTCCCATCCGGTGCCATCCCGGCGGCCTCCGTTCCCAGCCGCTGATAACTTCCTACAGGTGTGCAGGCAGCTGGGCCCTCCTCACCTGGATGATGTACAGAGCACAAAGCAAACTCGGTGACAAAACAGGACCAAAAAAAAAAAAAAACTGCTGGCCGTACTGCGGGAGTCCGTGGCAGAGCTTGGGCCCTGAATCAGCTGTGGCTGCTCCCCTCCGTGAGGTTTTCAGCAGAACTGTAAGAAGGGAAGGGGATTTAGAGACAGAAACAAGGGCACAAGAAAAGCCTCTTCTGGTGAAGGGGAATGGAGGACCCACTGAGGCTCCCAGAAGGTGTGATATATATATAGATATAGATATATATATATTCCTTGCAGAATGCTGGTTTTGTAGTTCAGTTGTGGTGGTGGAGGATTGGCAAGAAAAGGATGGAATTCAGGATGGAAGGGTGAAGTTAGCCAGGACTCTGAGATAATGATCGGATCCTTCCTTCCTTCCTTCCTTCCTTCCTTCCTTCCTTCCTTTCTTCCTTCCTTCCTTCCTTCCTTCCTTCCTTCTTTTCCTTCCTTCCTTCCTTCTTTTCCTTCATTCCTCTCTCTCTTCCTTGTTTCCTTCCTCACTCCCCTTCCTTCCTTCCCTCCCTTGTTCCGTCTCCTCCCTCCCTTCCTTCCTTCCTTCTGTCCTCCCTTCCTCCTTCTCTCCTTCCTTCTGTCTCCTTTATTCCTTCCTCCCCTTCCTGCCATCCTTTCCTCCCTCATTCTTTCCATCTCTCCCTTCCCTCCCTCCCTTCCTCCTTTCTGCCCTTCCTCCCTCCTTCCCTTCCTTCCTTCTTTCCTTCCTTCCTTCCTTTCTTCCTTCTTTCTTTCCTTCCTTCCTTCCTTCCTTCCTTCCTTCCTTCCTTCCTTCCTTCCTTCCTTTCCCCCCATACTTTCCCTCTCTCCCTGTCTTCCTCCCTCCCTCCCTCCCTTTTATTCTCCCTTTCTAACTTTATAATTCAAGGCAGTAAACATATCCAATACTCCTTCCTCCTCCCATTTTCCCAACAACAGCCCTGTGTGATGGGTTGAGCTGAGAAAGAGGGACCGGCCCAAAGTTAACCAGTTGGCCTTTATGCTTAAGGTGGGACTAGAACTCACTGTCTCCTGGTGACTGGCCCGTAGTCACCAACTGGCTTCTGTACCTAAGGTGGGACTGGAACTCAGGGACTCCTGTGATTGGCCCAAAGTCACCAAGTCAGCTTTCAGGCCTAAGGCGGGACTAGAACTCACCATCTCCTGGTGACTGGCCCAGAGGCACGCAGCCAGCTTTCATGCCCAAGGCGGGACTAGAATTCACCGTCTCCTGGTTTCTAGACCAACACCTTAACTACTACACCAAACTGACTCCATGAATGAAGCTCAATGAAGCAGCAATCCTTGCTGCTGAAATTCCAGTCTAGCTGTGACATGCCCTTGGCTGAAATTATACACGTGACATCCTGAGATCATCCCAACAAGGTGATTCACAATTCTAGCTTTTTTTAGGAGCCCTCAAAATGTCACCAAGGACCATCCAAGGGTTTTCAGCGAAAAGGTCCTACTGTAATTGCCATCTGCAGATAAACCTGCCTGCAGATATCAGCTAGCTCTGGAGAATTTGGATGCTAGCTCTCTCTAGAAAAATTAGAGTGTGGCTTCTCAGTCACAGCTTCGGGGCGGGCTAACATTTACATGTATTCCCCAAAGCGCCTGAAGGCAGGACGAGAAGCAACAGACAGAAACTAATCGAGGAGAGAAGCAACCTGGAACTAAGGAGAAATTTCCTGACAGTGAGAACAATTAACCAGTGGAACAACCTGACTCCAGAAGCGGTGAATGCTCCAACACTGGAAGTTTTTAAGAAGGGACTGGACAGCCATTTGTTTGAAATGAAATAGGGTTTCCTGCCTGAGCAGGGGGTTGGACTAGATGACCTCCAAGGTCCCTTCCAACTTTACTACTACTACTACTACTACTACTACTACTACTACTACTGCTACTTGTTATTAATTGCGAAATCGTGTCCGACCCATCACGACCCCATGGACAATGTTCCTCCGGGCTTTCCTGTCCTCTACCATCTTCTGGAGTCCATTTAAGCTCACGACAGCTGCTTCAGTGACTCCATGCAGCCACCTCCTTCTCTGTCGTCCCCTTCTTCTATTGCCCTCCATCTTTCCCAGCATTAGGCTCTTCTCCAGTGAATCCTTCCTTCTCACTAGGTGGCCAAAGTATTTGAGTTTCAACTTCAGGATCTGGCCATCTAAAGAGCAGTCGGGGTTGAATGATCACTAAATGGACTGTTGTAAGTTGGACTACCTGTATTAACCTGACCACTGCAGTGAATGCATTTAACAATTATAGACAGAAATTCAGATCCTTGGTAACTGACTTGTATTTATGACAGCTGCCCCATCCTGGGGATCACGTGATCCCCTTCTACGGCCTTCTGACAAGCAAACTAAATGGGGTTGCTAACAACTGCAGTGATTCACTTAACAACTGTGGCATGAAAGGCCGTAAAATGGGGCAAAATTCACTTATAGAGTCTTAAGTCAAGGCCTACCTGTGCCAGGTTCATAGGTCACACCCAGGTATAGAGATGGCTTACCTTCCAGCGATTTCCACATTCGTTACACACCACAAAGGTTGTCATTGGCTCATCCGAACTTCGGGTCTGCACCTGTGGGAATCAAACACAGGGTCGGCCTCAGCAAGGTTACATATTTTTAGGTTTTTAAGAAGAGAATGGACAGCCATTTGTCTGAAAGGTATAAGCCAGGGGTACGCAACCTGGGCTCTTTTATGACTCTGACTTCAACTCCCAGAATTCATGAGCAGCATGGGTCAGCTGGGAAAACCTATCCATTCCACCTCCGCATGACTGAGCTCAGGAATTCTGGAGTTGAAGTCCACGAGTCATAAAAGAGTCAAGGTTGCCTACCCCTGGTATAGGGTTTCCTGCCTGAGTAGGGGGTTGGAGTAGATGACCTCCAAGGTCCCTTCCAACTTTTATTATTATTATTATTATCAATCATCGCACAGTCAGCCAGATGTTCAGACTGGATTTGGCATTTTGTCTACCTATCGAGTCCTTACCCAGGACCTGGGATAGGCAGAAGTAGATGTTTGATGGTATTATAGTTATCGTCGCAGGATGGAAGCAGTTCCTAATAAGGCCGCCTTTTGCAATTGACTAATAGCAAATTTGTCAATGCCAATGGTGTTCAAGTGGTGCTCCAGTTGTTTTGGGATTGCGCCCAAGGAGCCTATGACTATTGGTAATACCCTTGCTTGCTTTTGCCACAGTCTTTCTATTTATATTTGTAGGTCTTTGTATTTTGTTATCTTCTCCAGTTCTTTCTCTTCTATTCTGCTATCTCCAGGCACTGCCACGTCCACTATCCAGACTTTTTTGTCTTTCTTATCGACAATTGTTAAGTCTGGGGTGTTATGTTGCAGGTGCTTGTCTGGTTGAATTCTGAAGTCCCAGAGCAGTTTAATTTTATCATTTTCTATGACTTTCTCTATTTTATGATCCCACCAGTTTTTGCTTACAGGCAAATGATATTTTTTGCAGATCTTCCAATGCACCATTGTTGTACTTTGTCATGCCGCTGCTTGTAATCAGTTTGTGCAATCTTCTTGCAACAGCTTACCAAGTGGTCCACTGTTTCTTCAGCTTCTTTGCATAGGCGGCACTTACTGTCTGTTGCTGTCTTCTCAATTTTGACTTTGTATGCATTGGTCCTTAAAGCTTGGTCTTGTGCAGCCAGAATTAATCCCTCGGTCTCTTTCTTCAATTTTCCTGCTCTTAGCCATTGCCAGGTTTTATTATTATCTGCTTTCCCAGCTATTTTTCAGTATGGCCAATGTAGTGCTTTGGTCTCCAATGCCTCTATTCTGTTCTTCATTTGGTCTTTCTTGTAGGCCCAGTTTGGTCTCTCCAGAGTTAGTAAGCTTCCTGATATACTAATTACAGTGCATCTTCATCATTGTTTTTCAGATATTCTTCAAAGCCATTTTTTCTTCTTCAACCATCTGATGTACTTGTAGCATTCCACGCCCACCTATTTGCCTTGGTAGATAAAGTCTATCAATGTCACTGCGTGGATGAAGGGCATGATTCATTGTCATTATTTTTCTGGTCTGCATATCCATTGCTTTTAGTTCTGCTTGAGTCCAGTCCACTATTCCAGCTGTTTACCTAATGACTGGGATTGCCCAGGTGTTGATTGCCTTTATGGTATTTCCTCCATTGAGTTTGGATTTTAAGATCTTCGTCACTCTCTTGATGTATTCCCCTCTAATCTTTTTCTTGACTTCAGTGTGCTTGATGTTGTCAGCTTGAAGGATACCCAAGTATTTGTAGTAATCTTCCTCATCCAGACTCTTAATGTTATTTTCGTGGTGCATCTTGATTCCTTCAGTGTTCATTATTTTTCCTTGTTTGATAGTAAGTGTGGCACATTTGTCCAAGCCAAACTCCATTACAATATCTTGGCTATATATACGGACAGTGTTGAGCAGCGATTCTATTTCAGATGATGTTTTTCCATACAGCTTCAGATCATCCATGTAGAGGAGGTGGGATAGTCTGGTAGAAATGTTTTTGACATGTTGTTGATAGCTCATGTCGTCACTTGAGTTATTTCCAGGTGTGTTGTCTACCAGAGGAACCGTGCAATAACAAATAGTAATGGTGCTAATAGTAATCTCCATTGAAATATTCCTCTCTTGATATTATCCCTCTCCCCAGCCTTCTCTACAATTGATCTGCACTGTGTCTTCATTGTGCCACGTCTTTGCACAAATTTTCTGATGTTTTCTACTGACTTCCTGTTATTTCTAGGCACTTTATTATCCAATCATGTGGCAGAGAGTCAAATGCCTTTTTGTAGTCAATCCATGCCACATTCAGGTTGGTCTTACTTTTCTTGCAGTTTTCCAAGATCATTTTGTCTATTAGGAGTTGATCTTTTGTTCCTCTGCTATTGGGGCGGTTTCCTTTCTGCTCAGGTGGAAAGAGATTGTTTTCAACTAGATGCTGTTGTACTGCATCAGCTACCACACCAGTTAGCAATTTGAAAGTTGTTGGTAAGCAGGTAATTGGCCTGTAGTTGCCTGGTGTTGCCCCTTTTGCTGGATTTTTCATTATTAGGTAGGTTTTCCCAGTTGTTAGCCACTTTTTAATTTCTCCTCCTTGTAGTATATTTTTGAACTGTTTGGCAATGAGTGGGTGTATAACAGTTAGATGTTTCAACCAAAACCCATGCAGTTCATCTTCACCTGGTGCTGACCAATTTTTGATTTTCCTTGCTCTTTTTTCTACCATTTTTGTTGTTATTACTAGTCCTTTCATTTCAACTTCTGTTTTATTTGTCTCCACCTCTTTTAACCAAGCCGCATCCTTGTTGTATTTCTTTGGGTTATCCCATATCTGCTTTCAGAACTGCACTGTTTCTTCCTTGTCAGGTACTGACTGATTCCTTGCAGTTTCTCCATTGATGGATTGGTAGAAACGTTTTTGATTGGATTGAAATTGGAGGTTCTGCCTATAGTTTGCAATTCGAGCTTCATATCTACTGATTTTCCTGGCTACAGCTGTTATTTGTTGCTTTATTATTTCCAGTGCTTCCTTGATCTTCCTTGTTTCTAAGTGGTAGTATACATTGTTCATATAAGATGTATTCTTTGGTCTTCATTGTTCTTCAGCTCTTCTTTTCTTTCATCTGTTACCTAGCTTCTTGCATGTGAATCTTAACTTGACTGAATACTTATTATTCTCTACTATATTATTATTATTATTATTATTATTATTTATTAATATTGTATTCTATTATTTATTAGTATTATTATCGATCATCGCACAGTCAGCCAGATGTTCAGACGGGATTTGGCATTTTGTCTACCTATCGAGTCCTTACCCAGGACCTGGGATAGGCAGATGTGGATGTTTGATGGTATTACAGATATCGTCGCAGGATGGAAGCAGTTCCTAATAAGGCTGCCTTTTGCAATTGACTAATAGCGACTTTGTCAATGCCAATGGTGTTCAAGTGGTGCTCCAGTTGTTTTGGGATTGCACCCAAGGAGCCTATTACTATTGGCACTACCCTTGCTTGCTTTTGCCACAGTCTTTCTATTTCTATTTGTAGGTCTTTGTATTTTGTTATCTTCTCCAGTTCTTTCTCTTCTATTCTGCTATCTCCAGGCACTGCCACGTCCACTATCCAGACTTTTTTGTCTTTCTTATCGACAATTGTTAAGTCTGGGCTGTTATGTTGCAGGTGCTTGTCTGTTTGAATTCTGAAGTCCCAGAGCAGTTTAATTTTATCATTTTCTATGACTTTCTCTATTTTATGATCCCACCAGTTTTTGCTTACAGGCAAATGATATTTTTTGCAGAACTTCCAATGCACCATTGTTGCTACTTTGTCATGCCACTGCTTGTAGTCAGTCTGTGCAATCTTCTTGCCACAGCTTACCAGGTGGTCCACTGTTTCTTCAGCTTCTTTTCATAGGCGGCACTTACTGTCTGTTGCTGTCTTCTCAATTTTGACTTTATATGCATTGGTCCTTAAGGCTTGTGTGTACTGTGTGCAGCCATGAGAAAACGAATTAGTCCCCTCGGTCTCTTTCTTCAATTTTCCTGCTCTTAGCCATGCCCGATGGTCTATGTTATTATCTGCTTTCCCAGCTATTTTTTTAAATGTAGGGGCCATGTAGTGCTTTGATCTTCCCATGCCTCTATTCTGCTTCATTTAGGTATTTCGTTGTAAGCCAGTATTGGTCTCATCCAGTACGTCATAAGCCTTGCCTCATAATACTAACTTTCGACTAGCATCTTTCTCCTTGTTTCTTCAGATATTCTTCAAAGCCATTTGTTTGTTCTGTGACACCATCTGTATGTACTTTGCAAGCATTCCATGCCCACCTTTTTGCCTTGGAGATAAAGTCCTGTCATATTCGTCACTGCGTGGATGAAGGGCATGATTCATTGTCATTATTTTTCGGGTCTGCCTATCCATTGCTTTTAGTTCTGCTTGAGTCCAGTCCACTATTCCAGCTGTGTACCTAATGACTGGGATTGCCCAGATGTTGATTGCCTTTATGGTATTTCCTCCATTGAGTTTGGACTTTAAGATCTTCTTCACTCTCTTGATGTATGCACCTCTAATCTTTTTCTTGACTTCAGTATGCTTGATGTTGTCAGCTTGAAGGATACCCAAGTATTTGTAGTACTCTTCCTCATCCAGACTCTTAATGTTATTTTCGTGGGGCATCTTGATTCCTTCAGTTTTCACTACTTTTTCTTGTTTGATAGTAAGTGTGGCACATTTGTCCAAGCCAAACTCCATTACAATATCTTGGCTATATATACGGACAGTGTTGAGCAGCGATTCTATTTCCGATGATGTTTTTCCATACAGCTTCAGATCATCCATGTAAAGGAGGTGGGATAGTCTAGCAGATGTTTTTGATGTTTGATAGCCATGTCCTGAGTTATTCAGTATTGTTGACAGAGGAAACAGTGCAATAACAAATAGTAATGGTGATAATGAATCTCCTTGAAATATGCCTCTCTTGATATTAACCTCTCCCAGCTTTTCACCATTGATCTGCAACTGTGTCTTCCATTGTGCCATCGATCTTTGCACAAATTTTCTGAGGTTTCTACTGACTCCTGTTATTTCTAGGCACTTTATTATCCAATCATGTGGCAGAGAGTCAAATGCCTTTTTGTAGTCAATCCATGCCACATTCAGGTTGGTCTTCCTTTTCTTGCTGTTTTCCAAGATCATTTTGTCTATTAGGAGTTGATCTTTTGTTCCTCTGCTATTGGGGCAGTTTTCTTTCTGCTCAGGTAGAAAGAGATTGTTTTCAACTAGATGCTTTTGTACTGCATCAGCTACCACACCAGTTAGTAATTTGAAAGTTGTTGGTAAGCAGGTAATTGGCCTGTAGTTGGCCCTTTTGCTGGATTTTTCATTATTAGGTAGGTTTTCCCAGTTGTTAGCCAGTTTTCAATTTCTCCTCCTTTTAGTATATTGTTGAACTGCTTGACAATGAGTGTGTGTATAACAGTTAGATGTTTCAACCAAAACCCATGTAGTTCATCTTCACCTGATAATGACCAATTTTTGATTTTCCTTGCTCTTTTTTCTACCATTTTTGTTGTTATTACTAATTCTTTCATTTCAACTTCTGTTTTATTTGCATCCACCTCTTTTAACCAAGCCGCATCTTTGTTGTATTTCTTTGGGTTATCCCATATCTGCTTCCAGAACTGCACTGTTTATTCCTTGTCAGGTACTGACTGATTCTTTGCAGTTTCTCCATTGATGGATTGGTAGAAACGTTTCTGATTGGATTGAAATTGGAGGTTCTGCCTATAGTTTGCAATTCGAGCTTCATATCTACTGATTTTCCTGGCTATAGCTGTTATTTGTTGCTTTATTATTTCCAGTGCTTCCTGGATCTTCCTTGTTTCTAAGTGGTATTTCTTGATTAGGTATTCTTTGGTCTTCTTGTTCTTCAGCTTCTTTTCTTTCATCTGTTCTAGCTTGCTTGCATGTGATCTTAACTTGCTGATCTTATTTTCTAGTCTAACCTTCCATTTTTGTGGTGCACTGTTTGTTTGTTTTTCTTCTTTGTTGATTTTGCATCCCAGGTATTCAGTTATAACTGCAGCAGTGCTGTACATTAGTTGGTTTGTTTCTTGCAGTGAATTGGTGCTTATATTTGATATTGCAGTATTTGCATCTTTTAATGCTTGTGCTAGCTGTTTCTTTGGAACAAGCTTCAATGCAGGCAGCCTTATTCTGTTGTTTTTGTGCTGTTCTAGATTCTCAGTTATTCTTTGTTTCAATTCTTTTATTTCTTTAGTTAGAGGGTTTTGTTCTTCCTGAGGAAGAGGTGCCTGGTTTCCAAATGAGAACAGTTGTATATCTCTGCTGTATTCCTTCACTGCCAACTCCCCCTGGTTTGCCTCTACATTCTGAATTACTTCTGGTAAGGCTTTGATTTCTTTACCCTAGATAAACCTTTGCAGTTCGTCCAATTCTGTTTCTGTGAATACTTTATTTCGTATTATAAATCGCCGTTGATCTGCTAGTCTCTGTTCTGTTATGTCTGATTCTGGATGTTGTTCTTTCCAGAACTGGTGCATTCGTTTTAGATATCCTCTTCTTGTTGGACTTGATCTGTAGTAACAGATCATTATTTCTTTGTTTTCAATCACTGTGTATCTGCGACGGGTAGACACCTTTTCTTCCCGTAGTTCTGCAGCTGCTGCCCCTCGTTGCTCAGCCAACAGTCCTGAGTCCTGTAACTCATTTTTCACCTGATATCCAGGAACTCCAATATCTAGCGCGGGCCTTGTTAACCCGGGTGACATCCAAGCCGGTATGGCATTCTGAAATTTACATCTCACCATATTTTTTATGGGAGAGACACTCTTTGTCTGACTCCTCTGATGAGACCTGTGCAGTATGGTTGAACCTCTGGCATAGCTCTCATCTTCCTCAGAGTACACAAGCCCCACAACCACGTCAAGGTAGTGCCTCACTGGGGGATTATTATTAATATTATTGTTATTTTTATTATTATGTATTAATTAATTCAATATCTATGGCTGCTCACTCACAAAATGTTTCATTATAAAAGCAATAATAAAAAATAAAATATGCAGTATATTGGGAACAAAACTGAACACTCATATATTTACAGAGGACTCATATGTTATCTTGGCCCAATGTGTGGATGAAGGTCTTCAAGGAGTTCTAAAATATTGTCATATCAACTTTGAAGAGGGTGCTTTCTTACTGACAGAGTTTCTGCTTTTTTCTTTGATCTGAAAATCTTCCATTCACAGTACTTTTAATAATGGTGTCAGAATCCCTATTTAGAAGGTTTCTAATATTTTTTCTCAATGTCCACCTTCCACAACTGCTGTAAGGAAAATCTTACAGAACTTTTGAAAATCTTAAAGACAAGGAATAGATGGACAGATCTGCTTTCCTATTTTACTAGAATGCTCAAAGGACAAACAAGGTCCCTGGAATGCCAATGCAAAAAAGAATGCAGTAATTTTTTTTATTGGGTTGTCTTATTTGGCTATAATTGTCTCTGAACCTTACAGACAAGTGAAAACTTACAGTGTATGTTGCTGAACTATCACATAGTGGTAAGGTAGTTGGTACACATTACTGTCTAGAAACAGATGGCAACATTTGTCCATTTACTGAAATTTTGAAGAGTTGTACTTTAAGAAAATTAGCATATGTATGTTTCTCATGATCAATATTTTTATATCAGACTGGCTTATAGTAGATTTGATTCTTCAAATCTTTAGGGAAGAAAACTATTCTTCTTTTAGCTAATTTGGGTAGCTAATGTTTAAGCAGGCGATCCTTTCATATATTCTATGAGCAGTGACATTTACCTATTTCTTCTTTCTCAGATGGAACCTAATGTATAACATAGTGTTTCTTGGGTGCTTTGTGTTTGATGGAACTTAAGTGCACTTGAATTAAATTGCAGCTCATGAATGCAGCACCAGCATTAATAATTTGAAATAAAGCAAAGACATTGCATCAAGATTATTAGTCACTATTAACTATGAAGTGCCACAAATCTAAGTGAAATAAAAATAATTTCATAATCTAAAATTGTTCCCTTTTTGCTCCAAAATCTTATTCCCTAAAAGCAGATATGCATGTTTAGACTGCAACTGTAAAAGTACTATTTATGTTTTATATCTAAATATTAGTGTGCATAAAGCTTTATAAAGTTTAGCTCCCTCATTAAGGAAACATGAATCTCCAAGTTAGAGGTCTCCAACCTTTCCGGGCTCAAGGACCAGAGGGAAGGAGAGCAGCTTCAAAATTGGTGGCCATACATGCATGCGTGCGCACAGGGACACACACACTGGCACAGCACAAGCATCCCCTTTTATGCATGTGGCATATGTTGGCGCCATACACATGTGTGAACGGCCACGCACCTCCCACAGCATCTAGCATTCCCGTTTGTACCCGCGTGCAAACAGAGCCATGGGCGCTAGTGCGAGTGAAATGCGCACCCACGCGTCTGTGCACCGGCCAGCCATTTCCGTCCCAGATCATAGATTGGGGACCCCTGCTCTAAGTCTTTAGAAAGTATTATTACATAGGTTACATAACCAAACTTTACACAAGAGATAATATATATGTTAAGAATTAAATAGTATTAATAACAGATTAAGTGTCCAACTGTACTTTACTGAAAGAATGTCATTCTATTATTGCTTTCATTTGTACTGCCATTAATTGCATTATGGAAAAGATTATGTGTCCATTTTTATTTAGGTTCCTACTTAGATGACCAAAGTCAGAAGTTTAATTAGTGTTTTACAATAACAATATATTCAATCCTTTTGAATTTTAAGTATTTTTGCATAAATATGATCTAAAATGTGATTCATTCTCTACTCAAGTCCTTTATTTATAAATAAAAAGTAGTTGAGATTAATCTAAAAATGCATCAAACACAATAATGATTACTGCATTAAGAAGAAAGTTTATATTTCTCACATTGGTTATTAAATGAATTGTATAACCAGTTTCATGTGCACTAAACAACACTGAATAAAAATAAGGAACCATGAGGTATCTTATATGTCAATATAGAACTATCGAACTTCAAACTGTGGTTTCAAAATACTGCCAATGTAGAATAAGTAATTTTATCTGTGTCCTATGAGGTATTGAGCTGGGAGACAGGTGACCTGGCTGTACAGTTACAAAGTTGAAGGATGTACCAGTAAATTTTTAAAGAACCTCGGCTACACTACATTCATGTTACAAATCATTCTCGGCATATGACCACAAGTGAGCCAAACATTTTACTTGCTAAGCAAGACCATTGTTGAATGGATTGTGCTTTATTTTACAACCTTTTTTGCTGCATGTTAAATGAATCTGACTTTCCCCATTAACTTGTAAGAAGTCAGTTAGTAAGGTTACAAATGGTGATTGCATGACCCAGGACAGTGCAACTGTCATAAATACATGCCAGTTGCCAAGTACTCAAATTTTGATCATGTGACCTTGGGGGTATTTTAAGTGTGACAATGGGTCATAAGTCACTTTTTCAGTGCAGTTGTAACTTCTGTCACTAAATGAATAGTTGTAAGCTGAGGACTAGTGTATTTTTATTTGCTTTTTTAGATACAATTATTATAGTTTTAATAATTAGCTGCTCAAACATGAGAGTAAAATTGGCAGTCATATAAACCATATAAGCAAATAAACATCTTTATCTCAGGATTTCCATCCAGCATCTTCTTCCAAAGGCAAGCAGGCTACCTTCCAGTCTCTAAACTAACAGTATGCAGGTAGTTGTTGGTTGTTTAGCCACCATCTGAAGTGCTGAGGGAACCCCCAAAGGCAACTTACAACCTTGTTCCAAACTTTTGTTATCACCCCTTGCAGTTACATGACATTTCGGGCACTCAGCAACTGGCCCACATTCACACCCCTTTGTTGGTCACACGACTCTGATTTATATTTTTCCTGAAAAATGGCATTTATTTCCAGTTTTCACTCCATAAAACTCCAAAAACACTCTATAGCAAACAATGGGTTTGCTTAATGGCCATGGCATTTGGTTAACAACTTTGGATTCACTTAATGAATGTGGTAATTCACGTACTGATCACCAAAGAAAAAAGTGTGTAAAATTGGGTTGGTTACATGATGACCTACTTTATAACCAACATAATTTATGACTGTAATAGGTAGAATTCATTATAATCCAAAGTCAGGATTATTTGATATATCTCCTACATCAGGAATACTTTGAGAAAAATCAGGAAATTCATTGAAAATAATAATAATATAGGTGAGATAAAATTAGCATTCTTCTTATGCACGACTTATATGTTCTCTGTATCATATCCTTGCCTAAAATAAAGAGCACTCCAATGGCACTTTCATTATTTTTTTCCCGAATTTTATTCACACATGCAGGTGAGAAGGGTCTAATTTAGAAATCTGGAACTGTTCTACAAAATCACAACTTCCAGATGATTGACCCATTTATCAGCAATTTTGTTTCTTCAGACATTGCTCTAAGAGTGGTAAATATATTATGAGATTTTTTTTAAAAAAGTGAGCCTTGTATGTGTATTTGTAAATTTTCTCTTTTTTTCTCAAATTCACCAGTCAAGTAAATGAATACATGAATTCAAGTAAATTATGAGAATTATATCTTAGTCTGCATACTTTTCAATCTAAAGTTTTCTTGGAAGTCTTTGTTTCATAGAAAAGCCTTCATTTTATTTCCTAGAATCATTAGTCAGATTTCATGTAACCTGCAGTGACAAAGTTAACATGGAATCTCCTTTGTGGTTTCTATTATAGTTTAATATCACAAATAACTCCAAACAGACCATCTTCACATAGAGACTATTTCTGCATTCTTCTCCAAGCTAAATGTTCTTCTGTGTAGATGTTACCATCAATGTGTGAAAAAAGGCATTTTATAGAATGCCTAGGAAATCTATAGAATGCCAAAACTGGGCATGTCAAAATATGAAACACTTAATATTTCACACATTTCCTAAGCATTCTATGCAATGCTAAAAGGCAAACAAGTATAAAGTATAAATGTATAAAGTATAAAAGTATAAAATACACCCACTAAAATGCCATTTTAGCCTTTCTTGTATAATGCCTAGGAATTATATACAATGCCTAGGGACAGTATATACAGTAGCATATTAAAATAACATAGACCTTTCATTCTTTGTCTAAAAAGTCATACGTTCTATAGATTTTCTAGGCATTTTATAAAATGCCAGCTTTTCACACATTGCCGGTAATATATATACACTACTAAATTTAACAGGCTCTTTAATAAATTACTGGCAAGTCATTTCTTGCTCTATATTGTAAGTGTAGTAATACTTTTTATTATTATTATTATTATTATTATAAACATGTATTCTAGTCAGCTCAGAGATGTTTGAATGCTGATATAAGGTTCATAATGGCTGTCAAAACCTGCAATTTTTTCCTTTTATTTTATGAGGTCAGGCAATATTACATGCACTGATATATTCTTTTTTTCCCAACTGAAAACCTTCTCGCTTGAGCACGACAGGTTGAGAGTCATGATTTTGCAACTAGCATGTGAGTCACAGTACAATAGGGGCAGGTGTCTAACCTCACATTCTCTTTTTGCTTTTGTCCAATAGCAACAGTAAATTAAACTGTCAAAAATGGAATTGTCCTGTCATCAACAAAGCTATATAGCTTCACAAGAATCGCAACATTTGATTTCTAATTCTGCATTTTCCTGCACCTGTAATTTCATCAGGAACTTTCACTGGACCATGATGAAAAGCTGTCTAAGGCCAACCAGCACAGTGAGTTCCTCCACAGGCTGACATGGCATTTGAAAGAAATAAATGAACAACACCAGCAATTTCTTAATTATATAAAAAAATATTCACTAGGAGATTCTGTCTAATGAAAAAAGTAGAAATGTAACACAAATATATGTGTCATAGAACCCAAGAAATATAGGTTACTTTTCCAAATTAGGATGTTCTAAAAGCTTTTACAATATGTCCCAATCACATACACAGAAATAAGTAATAGTAATAGTTTGTTATTATCATAAACTGTTATTCAGAACTTTTGTAGAAGTAGGGAGGATGTCATCTTGCATCTTAAATATATGTATAATTTAGCTATTGTTCTTAGTTTTAATAATTTGTAAATCTAAACTACTGAAGGAGTTTTATAAACGTTTTATAAAAGAAACCTAGATATAGCCTCCTGGCATGTAAAATAATATTTGAAGTAACTTTTCATCACATTTTTAAACTTTAAAATTCTAATCCATTTAACTTTTCTATTTTCTTAAAAAGATGTATCCTAAACAAATTATAATTGCATTTTAAAATATATCTCACCCGAATAGCCTAGACAAATTAACAAATCCATAAAATTCATTTAATGAAAAATATTAGAAAGTTTTATCTTATAAAGACAGTAGAGTCAACAAGTTTTTGCCCTTTGTCAAATATAAATAGAATTTATTAATTAGAAGAAGCAAATATTTTAAATTATCCGTATAAACTTCAGGCTTATCAATCATATAACCAAGGGCTGAAAGTTAAATTGAGATATCATTTCACGGAGCTTAATACAGTAGAAGTGACTCAATACTCTCTTATTAATTCCCATTTAATGCTGCTTTAAATTGCTGCCATTATTATCCTAAAGTATATGAAGGATTTTGTGTAATTAGTCTGTATTAAACCCTTTTTATTTATAAGAAGTCAAACAAACAAGCCAACTTTAATTACTTGGGTTTCACTATATTTATCTGAGCATCAAGTTTTAATATGGCTTAATTTCAAAAATTTCCAAAGAACGAGTATTTAAATTTGTTCTAGCCACAACCATTTTTGCAGGCATAAATGACTTTTCAAAGTATGTAAATTATTGCCTAGTGCTTGGGAGCATGAGGCTTTCCATGCTCACAGCATGTTTACGT
>NW_024096460.1:9317500-9470000 GCF_016545835.1 Crotalus tigris | reverse complement strand
ATAAACTAAATATGACCCATCTTGAGAATTTATATTCAGTAATATAAATTACTGAATATAAAACCACCTTAGAATATTGGATTTATCTGTACTTTTACTTAGGTAGTAGTATTAATGGTAAAACAGAAATATATATTTGCAACAATACATTTGCAGACAGTGCTGTGTTCTGTACTAATTCTGCTCATCCAAATAATCTAAAAGTTGGCTGACTCCCTATGGTGAAAACACATGATGCTAAACTTGGATTCACAATTGCTGATGAGTGATTTGATAAAGCTTGTACTTATGATATGTATAGGAATGGCTAGAGAATGATGTTAAAAGGGCTATTTGTTACCCTTTTTGTGACATTTATTAAGAATGGATGGATGTATCTAATTGTCCAGTTATAATTAATGATGCTGAATGGATAGCTATGAACAATTCATGTATTGTTTTTGTTCATGTTATTACTACAGTATGTTGTACTGATGATGGCGTAGTTCCTGATCCATATTATCAGTTAGAGCAGACATGTCAAACACAAGGCCTGGGGGCCGGATGTGGCCCGCGAAGTGGTTTCATGTGGCCTGCCAATCCATCTTGGAAACAGTGAAGGAACAGCCCTCACTGCCTTGGCCCTGGCCGGCCGGGAGCCAATGTACAATTTTGTGGTGGCCATCTATGCTGAAATGCATTCAGTCTTAGCTCCACAAGGCCATCTGGAAACAGCGAGGAACCAGCCCCTGCCATGTCAGCCCTGCCCCCTGGGTGCATGCTGGGACGGTGTCACCCTTTATGAGGAATGAATAAATGCACCATCGCCTGGAAGTGGCCAGCAAATGGTCCTCGCCTACTTCACATATCCAGCTTGATTGGCTCCGGCGGAGGTGTTTCAGCAGGCAGTGAGGCTCCTCCAACGGACCATGCCTTGGCACTTGCCCCAGTCTCACCCCTTCTGCCAGAGACCCTCAGATCTGTCCCACTCCTGCCCAGGCCCCCACAGGCACCCTTGACACGAACGATGTAAAGCTGGCCACTCCATCCAATAGGCCACCCAGTAGGCCACACCCACATGGCTCCCCAAGGGCAACCACAATGCTAATGCGGCCCTCAATGAAATTGAGTTTGACACCCCTGAGTTAAAGTATACAGCAGTGTTTCTCAACCTTGGCAACTTTAAGATGGGTAGACTTCAACTCCACGGCTGCATTTTTGTTTGTATTTTTTTTTAAAAAAATCACTTTTTAAATTAGTAATGGTAAAAATATATGAACAAAACTGAAATATTTCAACTGTTACAGTTTTCTTTGCTCAGGTCTTAACAGTATTTTTGCTATATCACCAGTGTTTATTAACATAATCTATACCACAGGTTGGCAACCTGCGGCTCCAGAGCCGCATGTGGCTCTTTGAGCCTTCCCCTGTGGCTCCCAGCTTCCTCTGCCATTTGCAGAGAGAGACAAGAGACAGAGAGAGGCACTTGCGCTTCCTTGCTTCTCTCTCTCTCTCTCTCTCTCTCTCTCTCTCTCTTTCTCTGTGTGTGTGTGTGTGTAAAAAAGAGAGTGGACCCACTGTGTTCTCCGACAAGCTGAAAATCTTTTTGGGCGTGGCTCCTCCCTTTGCTGCATCTCTGCAGGAAGCAGGAAGGGCAGAAGAGAGCTAGCTAGCCCAGCTATGCTATGACTCAGGAATTCTGGGAATTGAAGTCCATGAGTCATAAAAGAGCCGAGGTTGCCTACCCCTGAGCTTGTTGGAGTACAGCCTGAAGCCAGCTTGCCAGGTAAGCAGAAGATCGAAGAGAGGGAGAAGGGGGGAGAGAGAGAGGGAGAGGAAGAGAAAGAGAGAGACACACATAGAGAAAGAGACCCTTCTGACATCTAAAATGAAGATAATACTGCATATATCCTTTTTTACCTTTATTTTATACACACACACACACACACACACACACACACACACACACACACACTTATAATAAAGGTAAAAAAGGATATATGCAGTGTTAGCTTCATTTTAGATATCAAAAGGGTTTTGCGGCTCCCGGTGTTTTGTTTTTGGTGGGAAACGGGTCAAAGTGGCTCTTTGAGTGTTTTGGGTTGCCTACCCCTGATCTATACTATTAGGTTGTTGAATCACATCTTTCTCAATTCTAATAAAATAATTGTGAACTCCTCTTGCTCTTTTAAAATCATTAGGTGCTTTCTCTTAGATACTGATAACTATTTATATATGATTTATTTTAATAAATTAAATCAGATTGGCATACAGAAAGAGGTACATTTCTGCCTGTCACTGTCTCCAAGATCAACCTACCTGACAGGCCTGTTGTTCAGGGTAAAAACTGGACGGACTGCTTTCTATTTTGTTTTAAGATCATACAACAAATATAGAATATAAATCTAATAAATATATATAAGCCATGCAGCTTACATGTGTATGGGGAAGAGGTACACAGAATGCTGATGTTGAAAGTAACAGCCACACTTCAAGCCCAGAATTTGCTTTTGACATCATCATCATCATCTTTAATTTTCATTATGTAGCCAGTGGCACTCAATGTTCTGGAGAAGCAGCATCAGACTAACATTGGAATAAGAGAAATGGCTGATATACTGATTGAAGGGTCTTTTTTCTCTAAATTAAAAATTATTGTTATATTTATTTGCAAGTTGAAAAGTGCATTTTATGGACAATATGAGTAAATGTATGTTTCTTAAATATATCAAGGGCAGAAAGTAAGATGAAGTATTTTCTAGATAGAACCTTAATGTGTCTGTGCCAGTAGATTTACCTTATTAAAATCAAACAGGCATATTTAGATATGTAGGTAATATGACTGAATTCCTAGATGCATATTCATTACTTCTGATATCCTCCATTTGTGCAACTGGACCAAAGTGTTAAGTTAGGTATGATGATAATGGTACCTTTCCTGAACTGCTTCATTTCATTGTTGGGGTGATTATGATATCACCCATAGTTGGTGGTAGCTTTGTATTTCACAGTTTGCTTCAGATCCCTGCTTGTCTAATCTACATAAAGGCCATAATTCGATCTGGTTTTTGTTTTTTTAACTTGAGAGCAGATGTGCTTTGGTACTGAGAAGCATCTTCAAGAAGTCTTTTCCAAGTTTTGACTGATGCCTCAGTCTTTTCTAGATTTGGATATGGTGGAGACAGTCCATTACTCCTTGTCTCATGTTCAGAATTTTATAATGTACTCTACATCTGTGCCTTTGTTTATGGTTGAGTCCATTATTATTGCATTCTACCGTTTCTATAAGAGCTGCATTGGCTTCTGCTTTGTTTCCAAGTACAATTCATGGTTCTGGTAATTATGTATAATGCAATGCCCTACAGGCCTTCAAGACCCTCTATTCCAAGTAGAAACTACAATGAACAGAAAATGTGGGGGGGTGTCATCCATATCAATGGAATAGCTTGCCCTCAAGGTCAGAATGGTCCCTTCCCTCACAGCCTTCCAGAAGGTGGTTATGACCTGGATGTGTTGGAAGGCCTTCGGAGACTGACTGCTAGTGTAAATCAGTATTACCACTATGACTGCTGGCTTTATTTATGTCAGGTTATTATTTTGATTAATGGAGCTTGTGTTATGTTATTCATGGAGGCGGTATTATGTTATTTGGTTAGTTATATGTGTTGGTCTATGTCATATTAATAGTTTTGTTGCTGTATTTGTATGATATCACATGCAATGCATTGCAGCTAATTTGGTGTAGTGGTTAAAGAAATCGGGCTACACTGTGCGCTTTAGTTCTGCCTTAGGCATGAAGACAGTTGGGTGACTTTCAGCTAGTCACTCTCCCTCAGCCTGAGAAAGAAAGCAATGGAAACCCACTTTGGAAAAATTTTGCCAATAAAATCTGTGCAGACTTCCCCATGTAATTGCCAGAAGTCACTCCCACCCTTCACAAAAGCAACTATGTGCCTATATTCTGTTCTGAATTCACTGAATGCAAACCATTTACAATTCAGTCTGCACTTGGACAGAAACAATGTGGCATAATTAATACAAATATTCTTGAAGCATATATATTATTTCACAAGCTTCCAACCAAAGACCTTTATATGGAGTTTGGGTAAGTGCAATTCTGCCTTTGGCTTAGGAGTTGTGTAATACTGTCCTTGTCCTTATCAATCAGGACTGCATGAGGAGAGAAGATCCGCATCCAACCTCTGGCCCTATAGTTGGTCATGAATATATGGTATCATGAAAACTACATGGATGTAGTTACCTAATAGTCCAACTTGAAGGCATCTTAATCATTTCTTAATATGATTTAAACCTAGCAAAGATCACATACTGACCAGTTTTTAGAAGCAGGGATCCAGCAGTAAAGATTGCTTTTGCACTACAGTTTAATGTGCATAGGATTGTATCTGAAATACATTGCATTACATGTTTCATTCATATATATTGCGTTACATATAAACATAAAGTTTATTCACAACACAAAGATATAAACATGGGACAGATTACCATGGAACAGAGGAGATGACTATGTATAGTTTGAATGGGGTTAAAAGTGATAATATACAGTATATACATACATACAATACATACATACATATATACATTTGTAGCTATTACTCAAACAATTATTTCTGTAAGATTGGATCATTTTTGTTCTTGACCAAAATGAACAGGAAACCTTATATATTGTTAACCTGGAAGAGTTAAAAAAATTCCATTGACTTCAATTTTACAAAAATAGGAATGTTTCTATATAAATAATAGAATGGTGTGAAAGATTAGAAAAGAGTTCTTGGCATATGTTTATATCACTTTTCATGTTGAAGATGCCTAAGAAATTTGCAAGTTATATTGCTTTGATTTTCAGCTTTGTTGCAATATTACTATTCACAGTATAATATAGCCATATGTACTGATTTCTTACAGTAAAATCTGTACAAGTACACAGTACAAGTCTGAAAAAAGAAAACTAAACATTAAGTAGACATGTGGATTTTTCCTCAATTAAACAGAAATAGGACATCTGCTTTTAAAAATTATCCAACTCCTCTTATATAATTTTATTTAGCAGATATGCACAACACAGATTACCAGTCCTACAAAGGACGACAGACTGTCATCCACAAACCAAAAAGTAATATGCCCCATGCTGGGAGGATCATCTTACAAAATCATCTCTCAAGTATGTTGCTAAAGGGCCTGCTGAGATGTGGGAAGAGGGATAGGATTTTATTCATAGCACCAAATACTGCCAACATATTCAGCTTTATTAGCACAGTATCTAGTTTTCATGAGACAAACTGAAGGGTTACCTTGCTAAAGGCAGATTGTGTTTGCCTTTTGAAACACTGGGATTTTAGCACTAGAACTAAAATGCTGGGAAAGGAGGGGAGAGAGAAAATGCTAATAAACAGCCAGGGCTTGGTGCCCAGAATGCAGTTGATTTTGAAGGCTACATCAGCAGTCCTTCTGCACTCAAACTACAAGATAGGATTCAGGTCCTTCAATTTAAGAAGTACTTATAAGTAAATAGACAAGGAGTAAATCAACAAGGAGGAAAGGAAGAGGGATCTCTAAATACTACAGATATTAGGAAACACAAATTTATTAAACACATTAGAAGCTCCAAAATACAGATATTGTGATACTATATTTCATTAAGGATTTGAGAGCAAGTATGCTTGAAGAAACAGGCAGCATTTTAGATGAAAAGGAGACATTATGATAAAGAATTCTTTAATTTTTAATACACAAAAATGGTGGAATGTGCCAGGTGAAAAACTGCTTTAGAATATACTCTATGCACCAAATCTAGTAATTTTAGAAATGAAAAAGAAAGTAATTGAGGCTAGATATTCAAGGGTGCTTACTCTTGTCAGGAAAAAGCTAAATTCCTATGTCCTCTCTGTGGGCACGCGCACCGTCGCCCCAGTCCTAGGCCTTCAGCTGGGTTTTATAAAACTTTTTCGCTTTAGGCCTCCACTGTCGTGTGCAAAAAAAAAAAAAAGGTTCAATCAGTCAATTTCAACTTCTTGAGGGGAAAATAAAGGTCTTGCAAAGTTGGAATTAATTGAACTTTTTAGTTCCACCCAGTCTGCCATTACCACCGCAGCCACGCCCACCTAATGGACCACACCCACCCAATGGGCCATGCCCAGCCAATGGGCCACACCCACCTGGCACTCGATGATGGATAAGTGAGTTTTGGGTTGTAGTTTGGGCACTCGGTCTCTAAAAGGTTCGCAATCATTGTCCTAGGCACCAAATCCTTTATGGACTTTCCTCTGTTGGATTCTCAGTGCTTTCTGAGAAAAGGGGCGTTGTCTTACCTGAACGCCTTTTCTCAGCATGGAGATGGAGAATCCACCAATGGGATTTTCTCTGTCTGCCTGTCTTGAGACCAAGTAGCCAAACTTGACACACACCCTCTTGCTAGGAGATCCAGTCTTAACGAGGGCGAAGTGGCTGAAGGTGGACAAGGTGTTGGCTCTCAAACTCTTGGATAAGGCCTAGCTGACCTAAAGGGTGGGTGTGGATTCTCCATCTCCATACTGAGAAAAGGCGTTCAGGTAAGACAATGCCCCTTCTCCAATACAGAGATGGAGAATCCACCAATGGGACCTACCAAAGCCTCACTGTCCTGATGGGTGGGAAACAGATAAGGCCGGAATAGAGTTCCTGGAGACCACTTGCTGGAGGACCCTCCAACCAAAGGAGGCATCCGCCAAAGCAAAACGGTCAATCCTGTAATGGCGTACAAACGGAGAGGGCGAAGACCATGTCGCAACCCTGCAAATCTCCTCGATGGACGCCTGAGTGGTCCATGCCACAGAGGTTGCAGCACTGCGAGTGGAATGGGCAGTAAGATGACTTGGAGCTGGTAGTGAAGAGGACTGGTATGCCTCTACAATTCAGGCCCTGATCCCACCTGCCAATAGTGCCAGCAGAAACATTCTGTCCCAGAGAAGCTGGACAGAAAGAAACAAAAAGGGCCTCAGACCTACGAAAACGCTCTGGATGCTTCATATAACGCCGCAGCGCCCTGCGGACGTCCAGTGTGTGCCACTGCCACTCCAAGTCATGGGAAGGATCGGGGCAAAAATTTGGTAAGATGACTTCCTGTGTCCTGTGGAAGAGCAAATTTACTTTGGGCACAAATGTGGGGTCCAGGCGAAGGACCACCCAGTTGCTGTAAAAGATACAAAGGTCATCCCTGACCGATACAGCAGCTAGCTCAGAGATACGCCTGGCTGACGTGATAGCTATTAAGAATACAACCTTAAGAGATAGATTCCATAACGGAATAGTCATTATGGGCTCAAAGGTGGTTTTGTTAGAGTGCGAAGGACGCGAGGCAATTCCCAAGAAGGATACCTGTGTACCACGGGAGGCCTGGTGTTGCATGCACCCTTGATAAAGGCGCGAATTCTAGAATGGTGAGCTAGGGGAACAGAATCCACACAGGTGAGTAGTGTGGACAAGGCCGCCACCTGTCTGCAAATAGTCGCAGGGGCGAGGCCTCTGTCCAGACCATCCAAAAGATAATCTACCATCTGAGGGATGGTCATTTTGGACATATCCAGTTGTCGCTTTCGACACCAATGGCAAAAATTCTTCCAAGTAGAATCATAAATGCGATTGGTCGCTGGACGACGGGAAGCCTGAATCATGGTAATGGTGCGAGGGGAAAATAGTTCTTGTGCCATTATGCTACGCTCAAGCACCAGACGGTTAATTGTAACCATCGGGGGTCCGGGTGTTGGAGGGACCCCTGATGTAGAGACACGCGATGAGGGGGAATCTTCCATGGAGGAGATTGGGAAAGATTCATCAAATCGGCAAACCACAGCCTCTGTGGCCAGTACGAGGCCACAAGGATCACTTCCGCCTACTCCTGGAGTAGCTTGCAGATGGTCGCCGATATGAGTGGTAGGGGAGGGAAGGCATAAAGGAGACCTTGAGGCCACGGAGTCCGCAAGGTGTCCGTCCCCTCCTGGAAGGAGATAGCGGGAGTAGTACCTGGGGAGTTGGGCATTGGTCGACGACGCAAACAGGTCGAGGACTGGTTCATATTCATATTAGTAAAGTTGGAAGGGACCTTGGAGGTCATCTAGTCCAACCCCCTGCTCGGGCAGGAAACCCTACACTATTTCGGACAAGTGGCTGTCCAGTCTCTTCTTAAAAACTTCCAGTGTTGGAGCATTTACTGCTTCTGGAGGCAGGCTGTTCCACTGATTAATTGTTCTCACTGTCAGGAAGTTTCTCCTTAGTTCTAGGTTGCTTCTCTCCTTGATTAGTTACCACCCGTTGCTTCTTGTCCTGCCTTCAGGTGCTTTGGAAAATAGCTTAATTCCCTCTTCTTTATGGCAGCCCCTGAGATATTGGAATACTGCTATAATGTCCCCCCTTGTCCTTCTCTTCGTTAAACTAGACATACCCAATTCTAGCAACCGTTCCTTATGTGTTTTAGCCTCCAGTCCCCTAATCATCTTTGTTGCTCTTCTCTGTACTCTTTCTAGAGTCTCAACATCTTTTTTGCATCGTGGTGACCAAAACTGGATGCAGTATTCAAAGTGTGGCCTTACCAAGGCATTGAAGAGTGGTATTAATACTTCACGTGATCTTGATTCTATCCCTCTGTTAATGCAGCCTAGCACTGTGTTGGCCTTTTTGGCAGCTGCAGCACACTGCTGGCTCATATTTAGGTGATTGTATACTAGGACTCCGAGGTCCCTCTCACAGTTACTACTATTGAGCATGGTGCCACCTATGCTGTACTTGTGCATTTGGTTTTTCTTGCATAAATGTAGAACCTTGCTTTTTTCACCATTGAATTTCATTTTGTTAGTTAGTGCCCAGTGTTCAAGTCTGTCCAGATCCTTCTGTATCTGAAGCCTGTCTTCTGGAGTGTTGGCTATTCCTGCCAGCTTGGTGTCGTCTGCAAATTTGATGAGTTCCCCATCTATCCCTTCATCCAAATCGTTGATGAAGATGTTGAAGAGTACTGGGTCCGGATGTAACCCCCACTCTGAGGGGTCCACTGTAGCGTGCCTCAGAAAGTCTGCTTGCTGGTTATTGACCCCCGAGATGTGTTCGAGCCTGATGGAGGCCAGGTTGGACTCTGCCCAGGAACCCAGGAGCCATGCCTCGGACATAAGGGACCTGGACCTGGTGCCCCCGACAGTTGACGTGGGCTTTGGATGCCACGTTGTCCGTAATGACCAGGACATGGCAACCCCTGATCCTGTGCCTGAATTGGCGAAGAGCTAGGTGGATGGCCCTGAGTTCCAGCCAATTGATGTTGTGTCTCAAGTCTGCGCGGGACCAACGGCCCTGCGCAAACTGAGACTATAGATGGGGCCCCCATCCGAACAGACTGGCGTCTGTCATAATGGTGATGCGGTCCGGTTCCTTGAAGAGTGATCCTTTGGTCACTGCCCGTGAGAACCACCAGCAAAGTGCCCTGTGAAAGTGAACTGGAACCCTGACTTGACGGTTGGATGCGCTGGCATTCACCCATTGGAAAGGTAACAGGTCCCGCAAGTGGAGTCTGGCCCAGGGAACTATGGCTATGCAGGAGACCATCTTTCCTAATAGTTGGGAGAGTAAGACCAATGGAACTGTATGTTCTCTGTACACCTGGCGAGCTAGGTCCCTGATGCTGACCACTCACTCCTGGGAGAGATAGATCGTGCAGTTGGTGGTGTCTATCATAGCTCCCAGGTGTAAGAGCCTGGATGAGGGAACTGTCTGGCTTTTTGGGAAGTTGACTGAGAAGCCATGTTGTGGAAGGACCTGAATGGTGTGTTTCATGTCTGCCTGAGCTGCCTGGAAGGATGACACCTGAATCAGGATGTCGTCCAGGTAACACTGGATGCTTATTGGTATCTTCCTCAGCTGGGCGGCTAGCACAGCCAGGATTTTGGTGAACACCCTGGGTGCTGAAGAAAGGCCAAAGGGAAGGGCCTTGTACTGGAAATGTCTGCCCCTGTAGCAGAATCTTAGGAACCATCAGTGAGCTGGATGAATGGGGATGTGGAGGTACGCTTCTGTGAGGTCTATTGATGCCAGGAAGTCTCCCTGTCTGATGCCTCCCAGGATGGACTGGAGAGATTGCATCTTGAACTTTTTGTAAGTGATGTAATGGTTGAGATGCTTGAGGTCCAGGATTGCTCTCCACCCCCTGAGACCTTGGGAACCACAAAGAGGATGGAGTAGAACCCCTTCCTCTGTGGTCTGTCGGTACCAGTTCTATGGCCTGAATCTCTAAAAGATGTTGGATGGCCTCCTGCATGAGTCCCTGTTTGAGTGGATCCCTGGAAACGGAACAGACAATGAATCGGTCCAGGGGATTGGCTAGAAACACGAGGGACAGACCGAACTAGATGGTTTGCAGGACCCAGTTGTCCATGGAGGTGACTTCCCACTGATGGAAGAAATGGGCTAGCCTTCCCCCGATGGGAAGGGCAGTGTAGGAGTCACTTGGACTTTCTATATGGACGTCCTGCCTCTCAAAATGGCCACTTAATCTGTCCCTGTTGTCTGGGCCGAAACCCTGTCCTGTCATGAGGATGGTCGTACGGCCTTCCCTGTCTGGGAGTGTATGAATGGGAGGGCCGAGTGATTGTTGTGCCTGCTGTCTGCCGAAAGGACTGTCTACGAAAGTAGGGAGTAGGGCGTTTGTCGGACTTCTTGTTTAAGTGAGCCATGACCTTGCGCTTGTCCTTGTTCTCCACAAGGTACGGGGCCAGGGCCTCCCCAAAGAAGTTGTTGCCCAGATAAGGAGCAGTTGCTAGACGCCATTTGAGTTTGGTGTCAGCCTGCCAATGTTTTAGCCACAGCATCCTTCTGGCAGTAATATTGGAAGATATAGACCTAGAGGCAAAGATGGCAGACTGAAGCGTCGCATCTGCAGCGTACTCAGTAGCCGCCATCATCTTACTTAGGTCTTGGTGAGTTCACAAATCCTCAGCAGGTATTCTAGCCTGAAGCTGGCGTAACCATAGAAGGGTGGTTCTGACAAAAAAGGACGCACAGCTGGCCATTTTAATAGCCCAAGCCGCTGATTGATGGGTCTTCCGAAATGTATGTTCCCATTTCTTGTCGTCCACTTTAAGCGCCTCCAACATGTCCCCAGCGATCACCGCCTGGGATACCAGAGGGGTCCATGCTTCATCTACCTTGGGGAACTCCAGTGCATCGGTGAGATCTGTGGAGGTGCTAAAGATCTCTTTGTCAGTCCCGCTTATGGGAGGGAATGAGGAAGGGGAAGCCCATGGTTTCTTGATCCCTTTCAGGAAGATGGAGGGGCACGTAACATGATGTTCGGTTGCCACCATTTCCAAAAATATCGGATTGGGGCTGGTATCCGATGGAGCCTGTGGTTGAGGGAATTAATCTGAGCCTATATTTGCCGTTGCTGTAGCCTTACGTAGGATTGAGAGAAAAAGGGCCGAATTGAAAAGGCCTCCCAAAGGGGAGGGCTCAGGAGGAAGTTCCTCCTCCTCTGACAGAATGAGATCCAGTTGCTCCTCACCTTGAGGGGAAGAGTAACCGCTCATGGAAGAATGTGTGGGAGACGTAGGCTCCTGGAGTATGGGGAACTCCGTAGGGGCTCCATAAGGAGGCATGCCTGATGTGGAAGCCCCTTGGTCGGGTGACTGAAAGGAGCGCTGTGCTAAAACTCTATCCACTACCTTGGATAGTAAGGCTTCAAGGTGTCCGTCGGAGAAAGTATCTCCGAAGTCCGGTCCCTGAGTCCCGCTGCCGTGGGAGTAAATGTGGCCTCTGGAACTGCGCCTGGAACCATTGTAGTGTGTTGAGTCACTGTGGGGGGTGAACCTAGAGTGACCGGCGTCCCTGGGATGGACCATACGCCTTGAGATGAAGTTGAGGGACCTAAGGGGAGATCAGCTTCGGGGGCCGCCAACTGCATTGCATCTAGCCCGGCCTGCGTCTTTGCTCTGGAGAATTCCTTCTCCAGAGCCTGGTGCCTACGGCTGGCTTGCTTCTCTGCCAGCTTGGAAGACTTCTTGAGCCTGTGCTTAGTCTTGGACTTGGACTTGCCTGCCACCTCCTATTCAGAGGATTTATGGTAGCCGTAACTGGAGGATGGAGAGGCAGTGCTCATGGATTGAGACAACGAGGAGCCCTCCATCCCAGTGAGCAGTCTCAGACAAGCTGAGGTGACGCTCTGGCAGGCAAGTAGCTGGTGGGAGCGAGATTGGAACAAGTAACAAGACTGTTCCCTTGACCACTCGGCCTCTCTAGGCTATGGTCATGGCACTTTAGATACCGAAGGCACGTTTGGAACCACTCTCTGGGCTCAACCCGGAAGCCTTAGGTGGCCAGTCAGTGTGCACCAGTAAAAGGGAAAAAAAGGCAAAAAAACCCCAAAAGGGGTGCAGAGGCCTAAAGGAAAAAAGAATGTCCAAAAAGGGGAATGATGTGATCTCAATTGGTGGCTACTACTGTAATATGAGGCCTGTCTGAGTGATTACTATAATTATGCCTCGTTAGGCCTTGGATGCAACTACATGGATTTCAAGATGGCCGTTGTTACTGCAAATGGGCCTGTTGGGCCTAGAGGAGCCTTCATTAGAGTAGTGGCCTTCGGTTGAACCCACTAATTGCCCCTGCGAAAGTGACTTTTTAAAAAATTTTAAATCGCTGAAAGGTGCTATAAATGGGCCACCGATGGGACTGAGATTGCTGTAACAGAGTGAATAAGGCCTTACCCGGCTCCTTGTATTCGCCGGAGCTTCAAAATGGCGGCCGAAACTCGTTCTTAGCCGAGAACAGTCTCTATGGTCCCAGTAGCACTTTCTTTGATCCTGGGCAATCGCGGGGGCAGCGCTAACCAAATGGCAGGCAAACCACGAAGCTAAATTCGCTCCGTTTGCCTCAATGGGCAAACAAAATGGCGCCCGCAACTGCCTGGGATGCCATTTTGTTTCAGACAAGCAGCCTGAAACAAACTTCAGAATGAGGGACGAAAATGGGGCAAATGGAGGGAAATACGATCCTAGCAGCCCCTGCTAAATGTTTTCCCCAGAGCCCTGGGGAAAGGAAATAGGAAGGCTGCAGGGAAACTTCCCCCCACACCCCACACCTCTCAAAACGCGTTTGGAGTAAGTACTGAACCCAGTATTTGTGGGGAATTTGGTTAAGAGGGTGCAATTTGATATTTGCCAATTAAAATGAGATTCACCAATGGATTTTTCTCTGACCTGCTATCTGCTGAGAGCCAAACCAGAGACGTCTTCAAGAGCTGAGACCAAGTAAAGACTGGATCTCCTAGGAAGAGGGGGCGTGTCAAGTTTGGCTACTTGGTCTCAAGAGCAGGCAGACAGAGAAAACCCCATTGGTGGATTCTCCATCTCCTGTACTGGAGAACCCTCCCCCCAGTGCTTTAGGGCTCATCTAGACCACTCAGTCTTTCTGAAAAAGTAAATCTGGCTGATAGATGAAAGCAGCTGCTTTGTCTGGAAGTATGCCCACACTCCAGAAAAAAGGTAAGAGATACACTGAGTTTGGGTGTTAAGGAGGCTGTGCAAAGCAATTTCAGCATTCAGCTATGTGATAAAATATCTTTTTAAAAAAATAAATATGTCCACAGTGGTAGCCATTATATAATTGCCCAATCTTGGATAGCCATTTTATGAGAATGTCCACAACATTATCTCAAAATTTGTGATCTGCTGAACAATAGAAAAGATGGGGAAATCCAATGTGGATGAAGACCAACACTAACCAAAGAACTGTCAATTCTATTTTCACCTTTTGTGATGATGATGATGATGATGATGATATGCATGTTCAATAATCCCCTTTGTGCTTTATTTTACTTTTTTATTTAAAGATTATATAAATGCTTTTGTAGGAAACATTATTTTCAAAATAATTTGTAATTCAGAAGACCAGAAAGATGAATATGGCAACATAAGCATTATTTCTAAGGGCTACATTTCTTGTTTTACGGGGTTAATTAAGCCCATTATTTTCAATTTTTGCTATCCATGCAAACTTTATCTAATTGTCTCTAGGTCTTGTTAATTTTAACTGTTTTTATGTTTATCTTTTTACCATTTTGGCAGCTTCCTATCAGTGAGATGGGTGGCATATAAATTTAATAAATAAAATCAAAATAATTACAATTGCCTCTGCACTTTTGCTTCTTTTGACACATCCGTTGTCAGTTTCAACAAAATAATATGAGAAAGTGATCATCTGCTTTTCTTCATATATACAAGGATGAGGAGAGAAGTTAATAAAGAAAACAAAATTTCAAAAGATGCTGATTTACCTATCTATTGTTGAAACACTAAAGCAAAAATACAGACCAGAACATCCAAACTACTTTTATGTGAGAAAAACTGAATTTAAGAGAGAAAAGAATCCTGACAATGGTTTCCCTTTATAAAACTGCTGGTCTCTGACACAAAGTAATGTGGGGTACAACTGCATTCCAGTTTTAGACCTTCCAAACAGCTAAAAATTCCAGGACTGTGAGCTAACTTCACCTTCTAGAATTTAGTTTCAACACAACTGGACTCAGCAAATATAGAAAAGTACATGGAATAGGCAGATAGTAGCCTTGCAGTAGGCTCCCAAACCTGAAAATAACTGCACAATCTACATCAGTGGTGGCGAACCTATGGCACGCATGCCAGAGGCGGCATTCAGAGCCCTCTCTGTGGGCACATGTGCCATGCTCCGGAGATGGTGAGGGACTGCCCCCGCCGCCCTGGCCCCGTCCACCTAGTCTGCCATGACCACTGCAGCCACACCCACCCGGCACCCAATGATAAATAAGTGGGTTTTGGGTTGCAGTTTGGGCACTGGGTCTCTAAAAGGTTCGCCATCACTGATCTACATAGTCAATTATGAAATCCTAGGAGTAGTTTTATTCAAATGTGTAAATTGCACTCAGCCTCTGCATCACAAACAAATAAACCAATTATCCTCTGTCCACATTCCCTGAACCAGCTTTTAATTCTCTCTAAAAGGTCAAAGAATTGTAGATTCTTGTTCAAGGGGAAACAGAATTTGTCTATCCAGTTTGGTACAGTGGTTAAGGCACCAGGCTAGAAATTGGGAGTTTGTGAGCTCTAGTCCCACTTTAGCATAGAGTCAGCTGAGTGACCTGGGGCTAGTCACCCTCTCTTAGGCTTATGAAGGAGGCAATGGCAAACAATTTCTGAAAAAACGTACAAGGAAAACTGCTGTCACCAGGAGCCAAGACTGGCTAGAAGGCACCCCAAACAGTAAGCTTATATTCATGTATTATTAGTCACTTAACTGGTGTTATCATTGTATATGTAAGTTACTGAGGGAGATAAACAGCATGTGCACACACAAGCACACATACACAAACAAACACACAGGGGGAGAGGGAGGGAGGGAGGGAGGATTATTTAAAGTGCAGGTTAATCTTACTGGCTTGCAGAAACAATAGTAACCAGCCCTTTCCAAAAGAATAGTTGCAAAAGCATGTGGGGGAGGGAGGTTAATTGGAGCTTTCTGTGGAATTAGCACATACGTAACCAAACAGGTCATGCCACTATGAAAGGGAAGACTCTCGCTGTGTTATGTAATTCATCCAGAAATAGGCTTACTCCTGCCTTTCCACCCTTGCTGTCAGCAGCTAACAATGAACCTGCAAATCAGATGTAGTCCAGCGAGAAACATGCCCACAGTTGTCAAATAATAAAGCTCTGAAAAGAGAATTTAAACTACCAGGAACAATAAAAAGAATGATTCTACATGAAACTTTCCTTCCTGCATGACCACTAATACCTAGCTGAGTTGCCTGTGTAAACCACAAGAGACTTAACAGGACACAAAGTGAAGACTTCATTGTTAGTCCAGCTCCCCCTCGGCTGCTAATTATTCAGATATGCAGTTACTGTGGTGACATGAGTTAATTACCATCCTGTAGCAGAAGTTATAATATGGTAAGTCAATTTCCTCACTGTAGCACATGACATTAGCACCGCATGATGTCATGGCTAAGCAGAAATGGGCTCGTGTCAGTACTGCGTATTCCACTGTTTTTCCACTGCTGTTCTCCTCAATATGATTCACTTTCATTATTTATTAGACTTGTCTCACTAACCCATAGCAACAGTTCGGAATAATGATAGGAATCTGTCAGTGTACAATTGTATTTCTCAAGACAATAACCACCCTTCCTGGAAATGTCAATATGTCAATTGAGGCTAACATATCTCTCAATAAGCCAATATTTCGTGAAGACAAAACCAAAACAATAACAAAAAATCATGCATTATCAAACCAGAAATTTTATTCCACAAAATTAATTTTGCATAATATGATTAAATTTTATTTCATTACTATGTTCACTAAAAGCATACATTTTATGTCAACAACAGCACCAAGTCTAACTGTCTTTTGGTATCACTGAAATGATCAGTTAGGTTTAACTTACCTGGATTAGCTATGAATTCTAGAAAGTGACATTTTCACTCAGTTTCACTATCCTGCAGTGTCTTCAAACTTGACAAGAGCTGCTATGCAAGGAAAAAGACTATCTATCTATCTATCTATCTATCTATCTATCTATCTATCTATCTATCTATCTATCTATCTATCTATCTTCCTGCCTATCTCACAATCAAGTGACTCTGGGCAATATACAATAAAACTAAAACTATTCTTTAAACAAAGAAAAGTAGACAAAGCGATGTTAATCCTAACGGCACTATTTTGAGAAACCTTCAGAAGCAATAAAGCCATCCTCATCTCAGAGGGGAGAGGATTCCACAACATGGCACCACAGCAAAGAAGGCCTGCCACCAGTTGCCTAGACCTCAAAACATGCCCACTCTGTTAAATCTGGATGTACAAATAAAATTGGGAGACACAGTCCCTCAAATAATCCGATCTATATAGGTCTTTGAAGGTCAACAACAGCATCTTCAGTTGGACCCAGAAACAAACTGGTAACCAGTGCAATTTGTGCAGCATGAGTGTAATTAATGTTGTACCAGAAACATACATTTTGCACCAGCTGAAGTTTCTGGATACTACATGAGGAAGCCTCATGTAGAGCACATTGCAATAATCCAACCAGAAGGTGAGACTTAAGGTGAAGTTTGTTGCTCCCCATCCAACAGTTGACACCCCCCACCAGGATACTGGGATAAGATGTCCATAGCATTGCCAGGGGTAGGGATGGACACACTTAAGTGTCAACAACATAGTGATGATACATCATTTATGCAATGAATGAGCTCACTCAGCAGTAGATGTTAAACAGGAAACAGCACTATCTCTTATGGCATCACACAGAGTAGGGATCAAGAGCAGGGCCTCTCCTCCCAATTATCACTGACTAGAATTGACTCTGGAAAAAGATGATCCAGCACAACACTGTGCTGTCCATCCCCAATCCTCTGGGTTGATCCAGAGGGATTCCATGGTTGATAGCATTGAAAGCTGCTGAGAGGTCAAGAAAGGCAAAGTGGAATCACTGCCATCCCACCTGTGCCTGAGACCATCCAAAAGCATTACTAATGCTGTTTGGTCAGTACTTTTCCTTGGACCAGGTTCCTTAGTTATATGCAAACATGCTTCAGACAATCTAGAATGTCTACAAAAATACTAGTTTTAGATATTACATTTCAAATCAATTTTCCTCTACAGAGATTTTCACTGTTACCTTTTACAGATTAAACATTATACAACATAATTTCTAATCAGATGTTGATATCCGATTAGAAATTATGTTGTATAATGTTTAATCTGTTATATGACAGAAAGTTATATGACAGAAAGAGAGACAGAAAGAATTAAAAAACAAACAACATTGTGGAAGGTGAGATCATTTAATCTCAGCTTTTTTTCATCTTGTGAATGATGATGCCTAAGCTATCCTTCACTTACCAGTCTCCAAAGAGGGGGAAATTATTTTTAAAAAGCCCATCATTTTCTACTAAGGTCTTTGTCCTGAGGAAAAGAGGAGTTAAGAAGTTATAATTTTTACTAGATGTATGAATAAAGGCACATGAAGAAACATAGTTCAAAAGACATCCTTTAATTGTAGGTGGCGCAGCAGTTAGAGCGCAGTACTGCAGGCCACTTTAGCTGACTGTGTTCAGCAGGTCAGCGGTTCAAATCTCACCGGCTCAAGGTTGACTCAGCCTTCCATCCTTCCGAGGTAGGTAAAATGAGGACCCCGATTGTTGGGGGCAATGTAAATATATATATATATATATATACATTGCTTACTGGTGTACACCGCTTAGAGAGTGCTTGCACTTAAAGCGGTATATAAGTCTCATAAATAAATAAATTTTGTGTTTATTCATTAGATTTATATTCTATTTCCCTTTCACCAGCACCTTCAGCAATTCAAGATGGTCTTTCTCCATATACTTATACAATAACAATATTTCCAAGTTTGTAAGTGAAATTACACAGGGGCAGTTTCATGCCTGGTGCCTCCTTCATTATCCAACCAGCTTAGTGCCTCGAATCTGTTTTCTGGAGTATCTTCCAATTTGTAGGAACTAGAATAAGTTTCCCAAGTCACTTCAATAGTGAGCTGACCAGCATATAAATTTAATAAATAAATAAATATTCAGATTTACAATTCAATTTGCATGTAGAATTGTCTAAAAAATTCATCAGCTCGTACCCCCATCTGTTCTCATCACAAGCTCGTGTATTTGGAAAAAAAGATTCTCAGAGCAACATGGTTAATAACTTAGTAACTTCCAAACATCCAGTGACCAAATTCAACTTAATTTATCATGATGATATTGAACTTGAATTAACACTTGAATTATCATAGTTCATCATTTGGATTAGCCCTCTGCTCTGTCATTTGTATATCTCTACAATTCTGTTACTGTACTTTACATCTATCTACAAAATATTCCAATATTTGGAATTTTGTTCCAAAGTCTTAACTAGCCAAGCTATGGATCTGTATCATCTATTGTGCCTTGATGACATTTCCCTTAAACCTTCAGATTTGGTATGTAAATTGTATAGGATTCTGGGTGTTACACTATACTGTACCGGGAATGAAAAATATTGAATGCAGGTACCTGTTTTTCAAACTCCAGTCCTAGAGAATTCCTGTACATACATACATACATACATACATACATACATACATATTCAGTGGTATTTTAAAACACCACAACCCATCAGAAAACAGACTTTGGGTACTGAACATAATTCTACACTGGAAAATAAGGAGTTTTCCAAACCTTCAATATGATTAAAAATATTAGCAATTAGTGACCATCCTCCTCCAATTCATTGTAAGACAGATATTTAGTGTATTAAGGATATAGACTTCAGGGTATTCAGTCTAACTGTCTGAAAATATTTTAACAAATTAAGCTGTTATTTGTTCCACTATGTTCATTTTATCTTCCCAGAACACAATGGTACTATTTATATGCAATATACCTAATATATATATTATCAAACAAGATCCAATTTTTTTCTAAAGTGAGTTGATACAAAAGCTACCACCAGAGCATGATTAGTTATTCAAATTGCATTATAAAAACAGTTTTAAAAGTGCACAATGCAGAAAAGCAGCTAGAAATCAGAATGAAATCCAAATGCATATTACCAGCTTACATATTTTCTATTTCTATGCACAAAATCTATTTATCAGATATTTACAGCTGACTTAGATGATTGATATCAAGTTTTCCTCCTACCATTGCTACTACACAAAAACACATTGCAGCTTAATACATAGAAATGACATGTGACAGGGTTTCCTAAAACATTTCTATTTTGGACCTCACAAGCTAAATTGCTTTTGCTGGCCCCTTCCACCTCTCAGCATGGTTGACAGACAAATTGATCGAAACATTGGAAAATAATATCCTTGCAAAATTTCTCTGGGTGAGTTTTCACTCTTTTGAATTTTTCATACAAGAACAAAATGAAAGATTGCCTCCTTGATTTTTCCTCCATTATGTGTCCCAATTTTATGTACTACAGGAACATACAGTACTTCAAACAGCAGCAATACATTGTAAACAGAATGTATAACATTTTTCATAGAACACCAAGGCTGTATGGAGTTAAGAGGCTGGATAACAGACTTCCTTGCCCTAAAGATTACGTTGTTCAATATAATGAATTCATATATTTGAAGTTGCCTTAGGGCCTCTCATTAGACTTAGAGGTATTTATTACAGGAAATATTGCTTGTATCATTTAAGAAGCAAGATGTCGAGAAGACTTGATTAGAAATGTTGATAGGAGGGGTAGAAAAATACGTTCACGTGTTTTTTTTTCTACTTTAATATTAGAATCCTTCATTTATAATAAATTCTTTAACCCTTTACAAAATTTATGACCATATCCTATCCAAAACCTCTTCTCCTATAACCAACATACTTCCACTTTTAAATTAATTCAATGTGCATGTTTTAATACTTCACAGTAACAGCTTTCAGGTTACATAAATTCTGTTTCAGATGCTAATAAAGCTATGTTTGTCATACTATACCAGAAGTATATATGCTTGTACTTCTTATAAAAAAACTACCTTAGAAGATATTTAATAAGTATACAGTAGATAGTGCAATCATTATTATGTGGTTCTATTTTCTATAGCTTTGATACCATAAGGGTTTTGAGCCTTGGGCTACTATAGAATTTTTAAATTAGCTTATATTACTGTATGGGAAAGGCAGAATTCTCATGCATTTAAATTCAGATCTCATGAAAATTCTTATTAAGTAAATTATTTTCTTTGGACCTGGCCGGTCAAGAATCAATGAATAGTCAATCTCTTTTGATTCAAATTAAACATCATGAAAATATGCGATAGCTCTTCCATGCTGCAGATAATAAATTAGGGAATAAATAAAATCTTAAAAAAACTTATCAAAAAGAAGAAAAATAATTTTACTTTCTCGAAGATAGCAAAAATAATGTTATTTAAAGACTGTATTCAGTTCTTAGAAAATTTTTATGTAGACTTCCTAGATATTAGAATAGCATGGTTTGATTGATGCCAATATTGTTAATTTTTAGGAGTGGTAACATATAAAATATGACTTTAGGTTTTTAAAAACATTGTACTTAATTAATTAAATTTAGTTGAATTAATTCACAACAACTACTAACAGATATGTTTGTCATCTCTGCACTACTAGCCCCACTGAGAGATAGACGGCAAATAAACTTAACAAATAAATAAATAATGCAAAATGCCACTGTATGATGCTAACTTGTAAAGTACAAAGTAGAACAATGACAGGATTCCTTTGCAAAGAAGACTGGGACTAGTGAGTTCACTATGATATAGATGACATTCCTTTGTTAATAAATAATTTATCAAATTGTTGACAGAAACTAAATAAAGTTGAGGCACATATACATTAGCTGGGGATGGGCATGGCCTGGGACAGAAAAGGACATTCTGAAGAGCAGCATCTGTGAAGTCTTATCTTCTTCTCTTTTGGAAGGAAGATTCATATCCTCAAACAATTCTTTAGGCAGTGGTTCTCAACCTTTTTAATGCCGCAACCCCCAACCAGTCGTAAGTCGAGGACTACGCAACTGGTCGTAAGTCGAGGACTTTCTCTGCCTGGGAGCGCCGCGCATGCATGGTGCCGCCCCTTGCGCTGGCCGAGGCGTAGCTGGGAAGCGGCAGAGATGGAGCAGGCCGACCACCGGCTGGGCCACCAGCTGGTCCAGCCCAAGGGAGGTAAGGCACCCGACGGGTCCCACGCACGCCAGCAACCCTCCCTGCGCCCACCGGCCTCCCACCTCCCACCCCTGGCCCTCTTTTACTTACATTTTTAGTAGTTGCTCAGCAGCGAGGGGTGGAAACTTCCAGACAGCTCGTCTTCGCTGCAGACAACTTGCAGCACCGTTTGCAGAATGGGACTTTTGGCGGGCTCAGCAGGGCAGAGACAGCCAGGACAATTCCTATTGGCTTTTGAAAGCCAATAGAATTAGACCAGTGGTTCTCAACCTTTTTAATGCCGCGACCCCCACCCAGTCATAAATTGAGGACTACCCAACCGGTCGTAAGTCGAGGAGTTTCCCTCCCCGGGAGCGCCACGCATGCGTGGTGCCGCCCCTGCACCGGCCGAGGCCTAGCTGGCAAGGGGCAGTGACGGCGCAGGGTGACCATTGGCTGGGCCACCAGCTAGCCCAGCCCAGGCAGGTAAGGCACCCGCCAGGCCCCATGCACACCAGAAACTCTCCCTGCGCCCGCGCTGCCCCGCTAGCCTTACCTTGCCCGCCGCCCATTTGGGGCGGCGGCAGGCAGGCCCAGGTGCTCCTGGGCGGCCACTGCAAGCAGCCGTGACGGTACAGGGCGACCACCGGCTGGGCCAGCCCAGGCAGGTAAGGCACCCGCCGGGCCCCATGCACGCCAGAAACCTCCCTGCACTCGCCGGCCTGCCACCTCCCACCCCTGGCCCTCTTTTACTTACTTTTAGTAGTTGCTCAGCAGGGAGGGAAGCTTTCCTTGAAGCACTGTTTGCAGACTGGGGCTTTTGGCGATCTCAGCAGGGCAGAGGCAGCCTGGACAATTCCTATTGGCTTTTGAAAGCCAATAGAATTAGACTCTATTCAAGAGAGTCTATTCTATTGGCTCTCAAAAGCCAATATAATAAGAGGGAGTAGCACAGCTAAAGAAAAGGGGAAAATGGGGAAAAAAATGGCGGACAGCCATGTTTGGCGACCCCCATGAAATGGTCATTCGACCCACAGGTTGAGAACCGCTGAATTAGACTCCCAATTCTTTTCCTGTCCTTTGTTCTCCTTACCTTTTGTCTGCCTCTCTTGGGAGAGTCCACCCAGAAAGGAGGGGAGACCTTGTTCTTGTATCTTTCAGCCCTGCATAGATGACCCCACAACCTTTGGAAGCAGAGCACACTGACTCAGACGCTGCCTCCATCCATTTGAGCCATGGAATTGAGTTTTGAATCCAGCCATCTACTAAAAAGCCACCATGCAACCTGAGTGGAACATCTTCCCAAGTCCTACCATTCCCCCAGATGTCTGTGAAAAACTATAAAGCAGAAGGAAGAAATCCTGGAGCCACTGGTCCCATGTGAAAAAAAAAATAAAAAGACTATGAGGGGAGGGTGGAAAGTCATTGTAAAGTTTTCTTTCTTGCCCCATTTGTATTGTAACAAGTCAGTTGAATGTATTCATGGAGAGATGGTATTTGGGAATAGTTGGCACAGCAAGTACTGAACACCTTGGACTTCTATCTGGTGGGAGGGAAAATTTATCCAGAATGTTTGTATTGCCTGTTTGTATTAGTAGCTGTGCACGCACACACACACACACACACACACACACCATTCATAATCACACTGAGTCTCTTTCACCTACCTTCAGTAAAGTTCCCCAAGCTGATTTTTGCTCTATTGCACCAAAGCTTTGTAGGAACAACCGCCAGCAAATTCCAAGGGGGAGGGAACCAGGCCCCCTCACGCAATTTTGCAATTCATATGCCCTGATTGAGGAAGTAGCAGGAAAGAGATCCCCAAACCTCAGCCCTGAATATCTTGCACTGGTGGACTTAGATTGAGAGTCCTAGATCTCATTATGTGCAATTTAAGAAAAAAAATTGATAACTGGCTTGCATACTGGTTAGCCTCCATTGGACATTACAAACCTGGATGCACTGAACTAAGAGCTAAAGCAGAAACAACCCCTGAAAATGTACAGCCAGTGGTTATGTACTAAGAAAAACCATGGCTGTGAAAAATTTTGGGAGGGATGTGCAAACCTGACTGGAAGCTAAAAGTGACATCCAACATTTGAAAATGATTGGCACAGAATATTGGACACTAAAAATTTCTTTTCCACCTAACAAAATTTTTGCCCTGACTTTTAGAACTTTATGGGTTGGAGGCTCCCCTTTTGGGAGCCACCAAAATTTTTTTTCTGCTTGCCTCCATTAGTGTCTTATTTTTTTTGGCTTAACAGTTTAAAAGCTTGTCTACCAAGTCTCCCTAACCAGATCAACTTTAATCTTGTGCCAGTAAGCGTGTCATTCACACACTTATGGCACAAAGAGGGGATTGTGGGAAGTCAGCTCCCCAGAGAAGGAAATATTAAAAGGGCAGAAAAATATATTTCCTCAAAAGGATTTTTAAAAGCAGAAACCAGCCCTGCCCCCAAATCTCTCTGTCACAAGCAGGAGCCAGCCCTATACAAATGCAAATGTAAAACATCAGTTGGAGCCAGAAGCTCAAGACAAAGACCTAAAATCTGCATACCTCACCCAAACTCTAGGAACCATTAGCCCCATCACCAGGGAAGCAGGATATGATAATAGGACTAACCCATCACCATAAAGAATACCAGAGAGGCATACCTAAACTCAGGTCAGAATATGTGACACAGGAAATAGCCTCAAAGTTCATGCCACAGGAACAGGAAACTATTCCAAATAAAAGGCTAGAGAGAGTATAAAAACCTACTACCCATGTGCTTGGCCCTTCTTTTCTCTGGTCTTTTCAGCAAGAACTATCTTTCTGCCACTTCAATAAACCGCAAACTTCTTCCAAAAGTAGTTGCCATGTTGTTTATTTATCCCCGGCTTGGATGAACCAGGATGAAGACTTTTTTCTTTTGACAGGCTATTCCTAGGTTTAAGTGTAATAAAACCTAATGGTGAGTCATGTTACCCACACATCAAGATGAAACTCAATATGAAGGTAGTAAGAACTAGGATAAATTGCCAGGGAGACAGCTGAATGAGGAGATGAATTAATAATTTAAGTAGCTTTGCCCCCCTTCTTCTTATAGTAAAAGAACAATTGCAAAGAACTGCAGTAATTAGTAACTTCCAATGAATCCAAATTTGGGTATAATTACAGGTAGTTCTCAGTTGCAGAAATGATTGTAATCATCAATGGTAATTGAAACTGGGTACTCCATTGTTAAGTGATGTGTTGCTCAGCAATAAAAAGTTCTGCTAGTCCTTGTTGCTGTCAATAAACAAGGCCCCTATTGAACCACAATTTCCAACTTCCTGCCAACTTCCCAATGAAATTTGCTTGTGGAAAGTCAGCAGGGAATGTCACAAATTGTGATCACATTATTATGGGTTGCTGCTACATTTTAATTGCAAGTGGGAGCATCCAGTACCTAGACTGTAATCATGTGATAGTGGGAATATTTTGTCAGCTGAAGTACGAGGTCCAGGTGTATCTACCACTCATTCAGCCCCATCATAAGTTAGAATGCTTATTGAACAAGTGGGTTTTGATGTTTTGTCTTATGTTAGTTTAGGCATAGTTCTAACAAAGAATAGGCCAAAGCCAAATGTTGATAGATCCAGACTTACAAAATTGATGGTAACGTTTTTTAAAAAAACATTTTCCATTTTCCCCTTTACTCTGGAGAATCAAAAATCTAAATGGATCTCTCAGAAGAGAATTGTTCATTTGCAGAAGACATCTGAAATTGCTTCCAAGGAATTTAGAGCAGGATTAAGACATACAGTAGCACAGAAAAGTATGGAAGGAAATGAACAAAGTTTTTACTAATGACAGCAGGAAAAAAGTCATATGATAACATTGTTCAAAGAGAAACTAAAGGCCATTCATCATTTATGCAATAATAGGAATAGATAACTAAGCAGGAAGTTTGAATTAGCATTAGTAGAAATGCTTCATAATTGGACTAAATTCTGAGTAAATTTTATGTAATAATGTTTATAAAAGATATGGTATACTGAGTAAAAGAATGAATTATGTACTTATGTACTTGGAACTACTACTTGAATTGCACCTCACATATTCAAAGCAAATCCTGTATCCTACCTTATCTTTCAAACAATTATATATATAAAGACATATAAACCATTTATCATGTAAATCCATGATCTTACAATAGCATCATATTTCTTGAATAACTTCTTTATCTATCCCATGAAGATAAGTCCTTAGGCCAGTGGCCCCAACCTTTTGGACACCAGGGATCAGTTCCAAGGAAGGGGCATGGCTTTACGTGCTGCCTGCATCCTGCGGATGGGGCTTTGCTTGTTTTCATGGCCCAGTTGCTGGCATGCTGTGGCTGCCTTTACAAATCTTACCATAAGCTACTTATATGCAAATTTCACACTTATAGATATCATAGGTGTCATCCCATCAAATTCCACAGATAGCTTATCAATCTAACCTATTCGATCTGGGAACATTTTCTCCACCAACTTTCATTTAACTCATACATTGCATACCTGCATTTTTCTTCTATTACAAGCAGCTTCCTCTTATATAATACTATTGTTGGTATTTTACTACTGCCCTTCAAATTCTTTTTTTAAATACATCAGTCTTCCCATTTTGATGACCTTCAGCTGTGCTAAGGCTGCATATCCCCAGAATTCCCAATCAACATAGCAGATTGAAAAGGGGTGTTCTCTTACCTGAATGCCTTTTTTCAGTATGTAGATGTAGCATCCACCGGTGGGTTATTTCAGCTTTCCTGCTCAGTTGAGACTAAGATAGAAACTTCAGCCACGCCTCCTTAGGGTGGTCCTTCCCCAGTTTTAGCGAGGCGAAGCATACATGAAGAAGTCTGACACAATGGCTCCTCCTGTAATTACACCTGCCTAGACTGACTGTTAAGGGTGCGTGTGGATGCTACATCTACATGCTGAGAAAGGCATTCAGGTAAGACAACGCCCCTTCTCCAGCATGATAGATGTAGCATCCACTGGTGGGATATACCAAAGCCACCCATGTCCCTGCCGGGAGGTACAGTCTAGGCATGTGTCCCCCGAGAGGAGACAACCTGCTGCAAGACCCTTCTGCCAAATGAGGCTTCCGCTGCAGTGAACTTATCAAGCTTGTAATGCCTTATAAACAAAGAGGGAGAAGACCAAGTTGCTGCCCTACAAATCTCTTCAACCGATGCCTGTGTAGACCAGGTCGCAGATGTAGCCACACTTCGTGTTGAATGAGCAGTGATATGTTTTGGTACTGATAAAGATTGAGACCTGTACACGTGAGCAATGCATGCTCTGATCCATCTTCGTATGGTCGAAGATGAAACCTTCTTTCCCATGGAAGAGGATTGGAAAGACACGAACAGAGCCTCCGATTTATGAAAAACTGCAGTCCGCTTGACGTAATGCTGCAAGGCCCTGCGCATGTCTAATTTATGCCACTGTCTCTCCAGACGATGTGATGGGTTGGGACAAAAATTTGGAAGGATCAAATCTTGGGACCTATGGAACCCTGTATTGACTTTCGGAATGAAAGAAGGGTCCAATGTAAGGACCACTCTGTCATCCAGAAACCTACACAGATCACTTCTGACCGAGAGGGCGGCCAGCTCTGAAATACGTCTTGCCGACATGATGGCTATCAGAAAGGCAACCTTCAAAGAGAGGAAATAAAGGGAGCAAGAGCCTAAAGGCTCGAACGGTGCCAACGAGAGGACTTGCAACACCTTTGGTAAATCCCATGAGGGATATCGGTGCACCGTAGGGGGCCTGGTGTTAATTGCCCCTTTTAGAAAAGCGGCAACCGCCAGGTGCTGTGATAGTGTAAATTTTTGCACGTGAGGACCATTGATAATGCCGCAATTTGTCTGCGGATGGTACTATGTGAAAGACGTTTATTCAACCCTTCTAAAAGATAGTTTAAAATATCTGGAATGGTAACCTGCAAAGTTCTAAGATTATGAGTAATACACCATTTGCAGAAATTCCTCCACGTGGCATCATAGATTCTATTCGTGGATGGTTGCCTTGATGCTTGTATCATGGAAATCACCTCAGACGAATAGGACTGTCTTTCTAAACTTTCCCGCTCAAGTGCCAAGCAGCTAGTTGAAGCCATTGGGGATCTAGGTGTTGGAGATTCCCCTGAGTGACATGCGGCCAGGCGGAATCCTCCACGGCGAAGATACTGACAGGTCCACGAGGTCAGCAAACCACGGTCGCCTTGGCCAGTGCGGGACAACTAAGATTACCTCCGCCTGTTCCAGAAGGATCTTGCGGATGCTTGCCAGTATGAGCGGAAGCGGGGGAAATGCGTAGAGCAGTCCCCTCGGCCACTCATCTGTTCCCTCCGCCCCTGGCGACAGGAACCTTGTGAAGTACCTGGGAAGATGGGAATTTTTCGCTGATGCAAACAGATCCACCTGTGGTTGCCTGAACCTCTCCAAAATTTCCCTGAACAGAGCCGGGTCCAGCCTCCACTCTGAGTGGTCAACCATCGCCCTGCTCAGTGAATCAGCCTGGCGATTCACCTCCCCTGATATGTGTTCCGCACACACTGACCTCAGATGGGACTCTGCCCACAGCCCCAGATCCAGTGCCTCCTGCATGAGGGACCATGACCGGGTCCCTCCCTGTCTGTTGACGTGTGCCTTGGCTGCTACGTTGTCCGTCATGATTAGGACGTGTTTTCCCACCACGATGTTGGAAAAATGATGGAGAGCCAGATGTATTGCTCTGAGTTCAAGCCAATTTATGTTGTGTGAGAGGTCCGACTGGGACTATTGTCCCTGAGCTATGTGAGTCTGTAGATGGGCACCCCAGCCGAATAGGCTGGCATCCGTGGTCAACTTCAGCCTGGGAGGTTCCTTGAAAAAGGACCCCCTGTTTAGTGCTGACGACATCCACCATAGGAGGGACGACAGAATGTGGTGCGGAACTCTCACCTTCCTTGATGAGGCACTCAAGTTCCGTTTCTGGAAGAGGAGGAACCACTGGAGGGTCCTGGAGTGCAGTCTGGCCCACGGAACAATGCCCAGACAGGAAACCATCTTGCCCAACAGTTGAGACAGCTGGACTAGTGGAACTACCTTCTCTCTCCGGATCCCCTGAACAAGCGACTTGATACTGTCCTTGCATTCCTGAGAGAGATAAACTTTGCAAAGGATGGAATCTATTATTGTTCCTAGATGGAGGATGCGTGTGGAAGGAACTATGTGACTCTTTTTGAAGTTTATTGACAATCCGTGTTTCTGTAGTGTCTCTATTGTGACCTGTAGGTCCGAATGGGCGGAATGAAAAGAGCGTGATTGGATAATTATATAGTCCAGGTAACATTGTACATGCACCAGCATTAATCTGAGGTGGGCTGCTAATACTGCCAATACCTTCGTGAATACCCGAGGAGCTGAAGAAAGGCCGAAGGGTAGAGCCCTGTATTGTTAATGCTGGTGTGCATAACAAAACTGGAGAAATTTGCGGTGTTGTGGGAGGATGGGAATGTGCAGGTACACTTCGGTCAGATCTATGGAAGAGAGGAAATCCCCTTGTCTGATACTGGTCAGAATTGATTTGAGGGACTGCATTTTGAATCTCCTGTAAGCTAGAAAATAATTTAGCCTTTTTAAATCCAGGACCGCCCTTCAATCTCCAGAGGCCTTGGGAACCACGAACAGGATGGAATAGAATCCCTTCCTTATCTGATCCCAAGGTACCGGTTCTATGGCCTGTATGTCTAGCAGATGAGATATGGCCTTGGACATTAACTCGGCCTTGTGTGTGTTTCTTGAGGTGGGACACTGAATGAAATGATCTGATTGAATGGAAAGGACTCTAGAGCAAGACCGTATCTGATGGTCTCTCTTACCCAGGCGTCGTTGGTGGTGAGCTCCCAAGCATCGCTGAACAACACTAATCGACCGCCTATGGGAGGGTCTGCACTGGCGTCACTTGTATTTCCTAAAAGGACGACCCCCTGCCCCTCGAAAGGGATGTTTGGCCTGGTACTGACCCCTGGTTCCAGAACCTTGGCAGTCCTGTTGCCGATCCTGCCTGGGAAAGAAAGATCGAGAACCTCTGGACCAATTCCAGGTCTGTCCGGTTCGAAAGGGCTGCCTCCATTCCCAAGAACCCCCGGCACAAAAGGCCTGCCCGCAAAATTCCTGCTGAGGCCTTTTATCCTCCTTCTTAGAGGGGTGCGCCAGAACCTTTCGCTTATCCTTCCCCTCAATCAGAAACGGTTCAAGAACCGGACCAAATAGCTGCTTCCCACTATAAGTGGCAGTGGAGAGGCGCCACTTTGATTTCAAGTCTGCCCTCCACTGCTTGAGCCACAAAAGTCTGCATGAAGAAACAGTGGCTGCAATAGACCTGGCGGAATACTTGGCCGATTGAAGGGAAGAGTCTGCCATGTATTCTGATGCCGCCACCAGCTTCCCCAGCGTCTGGTAAGTATGCACCTGTTCAGGAGGAATCAGAGCTTGTAATTCACGTAGCCAAATAATGGATGTCCTAGCGAAAAAGGAAGAAGATGTTGCCGCCTTAATCGCCCATGCCGAGGCCTGGTGAGCTCTGCGAAAAGAAAACTCAAACCTTTTATCTTCCGCCTTTAGATTCTCTGACATATCTCCCAGGATTGCAGATGTGGAAAACAGAGGTGAGTGGAATGTCCACCGTAGGCACCTCTAGGAGAGAGTCAAATGAGGAAGAGACATTAAAAAGTTTCTTTTCCGTGCTATTGGGAGCAGGCAAAGTGGCCAATGAAGTTCACTGTTTCTCCACAGTAGTTCGGAATACCGCAGGGCAAGGAATCTGTTTCTCCTCCACTACCTTTTCTGCAAACAAGGGATTTGACTCCTGTGTAGTAGAGGTAGATGGCTTGGATTCCTGCTCCTTAGCTAAATTGGCCGTAGTGCAGGCCTTCAGGAGTAAGGACCTGAACAGTGATGGATCAAAGAGACCCGTAGTCGGGGTCAGGTCCGGAGCAGCCTCCTTATCCTCTGACATGGGAATCTCTACCGACTCCAGATCCACCGACTCCCCCTCTCCAAATTGAGATGATGCCTCAGAGGCACCTGAGCCTGGCATCTGAACACGCCCTGCCTAAGATGCAGGTCTAGGTGGAAGTGGTGGTATCTGGGGAAAACCTTGACCCATGGAAGAAGTCATAAAGTGGTTGAACGCCTGATGCATGTATGCCTGGAACTGTTCTGCCCACACACCTTGGTCCATAGAGCAAGCACCAACTGCAGTGGGAGTATATGTGGCTGTTGGACTTGTAGTGTGAGGGAAGCAGAAGAAACAGAGGGAGGAGGAAGAGGAGGAGGAGAAGGAGGAGAGGAAGAGGGACTGACCTGTTCAGTTTCCCCTTGAGGAGACCAAGCCCTGGGGGCATCATAAGAAGGCATACCGGAGGCTCAAATGGGGACCGGTCCAATGGAGCAGGGGAAACCACTTCAGCCTCACTGGACCTGAGCCTTTGAACTCTGGAAAATTCCTTTTCCAATGCCATATGTCTCCTTGAGGCCTCTCTCTCAGCAGCCTCGGAGGGTTCCTTGGTGATTAAATGTTTTGTTTTGGCCTTTTTCTTTCCCCCCCACGTTCAATTCAGAAGATCTGCATTTTGGTTGTATGGGAGGAACTCCAGAACCCTGCGATGTCTGAGGAGTTTCACTGTCTGCCATCGCTCGCTGGATATTCCGAGCAGAAAATGTCCAGGAATGGGGGAAAATACGCAGACCTTGTTGTCAGAGAGGGAGGTTCCCATGCGCTGAACAACAGCAATGGCAAACAGCCAGACAGTCCACTAGAACTGCCTGGTTAGACCCTGCTGACAACAGCGCCTGTGAGCTACGAGGAATAGGTGATTCAAATAGCCCCTTGGTAGTAACAAACAGAATAGAAATATGTGTAAATGTCTTTAAGTGCCACTCTTCCTTTAACCTGAATAATAATGTGAGTATGCAAGAGGTTCAGTATAATTTCCCCCTTAGGAGCCCAACACAGTAGGCTAAGTAAGAAACACTCAGACCTGATAATACCTTCTGCTGATCAAGGTCTAATAATGGGGACCATGCCCAAAGTGTAAACAAAATGGCAGCTGCAATCCTCATCGCCTTCCAAAATGGCGACGCCCCAGGGATAAGCCTCCCAACACCTAATCCGTCCAGATTAATAAGAATGGGGAATCCTACAACAATTGTTCTTTCCCCCTTTTCCTTTATAAGGCAGAAAACACTTGCGTTCAGTTGCGCAGCCTCCGCTGCGATTGGAATCAAGGCCTGCACCTGCTGGAACCTCGTGGCCACGAGGAAGAGCGAGGCCTCCCAGCTGAGCCGCTCCCCACAGGAACGATGACGAATGCTCCAAATGCCCAATTTCAGGCCCTTTTTCAGCGCTAAACAGCTGTTCAGCACTATTCTTCGCTCTGACAGAGTTGGATCGATCAGCCCACAGGGCCTATGAGCCCCTGCTGACTAAAGGCTCTACCTGTCCTAGCTTCTAAATGCAACTAAACTGCAATTTTAAGGAAAGCAAACCTAAACTAATTCCTTAAATCTATTCTACTGAATTAAATAGTCTAAAGTTAGTCTACAGAGGAGCCACCAAAGTTGCGTCCTACTGAGCCGAGACTAAGATAAAACTGGGGAAGGACCGCCCCAAGGAGGCGTGGCTGAAGTTTCTAGCTTAGTCTCAATTGAGCAGGAAGGCTGAAATAACCCACCGGTGGATGTTACATCTATCATGCTGGAGAATAACCCCTCATTTAGATCCTTGCATAACTATTTAGAGCAGGGGTGTCACACTCAATTTCATTGAAGGCCACATCAGCATTGGGGTTGCCCTCGGGGGGCTGGGTGGGTGTGACCAGGGTGGGTATGGATGGGTGGGTATGGATGGAATGGGTGTGGCCTACTGGGTGGGCGTGGCCAGCTCTACATCATTCACATCAATGGGGGCCTGGGCAGGAGTGGGACAGATCTGAGAGTCTATGGCAAAAGGGGGTGGGACCAGGGACAGTGCCAAGGCATGGTCCACTGGAGGAGCCTACTGTTTCTCTCAGGCCAGGCGGGGGGCCTGGATGGTGATGCGGGCTGCCGGGAGCCTGGACAGCAGAGGTCAAATGCCCAGCCTGGTCCTCAAGCACCCACAGCACCAAGCCCAGCTCCACTTTCCCAAGGGGGTGCCCAGCTGCACTTACCTCCTCTTCAAGCCTGCTCCTGCTGTGCTTTCTCTTCTTACCCAGGTTGCTCATGATGGGTACGAGGGCAAAGTCAGAGGGAGGCCCATTCCCTCTCCATGGGAGGAGACCCGGCTTTGTATCCAAAGCTTCCTTAGCAATAGGATGAGAGACACTCAGGATAGGCCAGGAGGAGGGGGCAAACGGATGGTGAAATGGCAGCAGGGCAGGACTAAGGCAGGACTTCACTCAGACCCTCCCTCTCCTTCTTTCCTTCCCTCCTTCCTAAGTACAGAGGGGTGGGAAAATATTTGAGATGAGGGAGGGAGAAAAACAAGCAAGAAACACAGCTGGGGAGGTGTCACTTTCGTGAGGAATGAAGAAATGCACCATCGCCTGGAAGTGGCCAGCACATGGCCCTCACCTACTTCACATATCTGGCTTGGTGGGCTCTGGGGGAGGGGATGCCATCAGCAGCGTGTGAGTCAACGTTACCTGCGCAATGCCACCTAGCCCCAGCCTGCCCAGTTTCGGCGGGCAGCAGGGTGCTTTCCTCACAGTGCCAAGAGGATGAACCAGATGGTGCAAATCCAAAAAGAAGCACGATGCTGCCCAGCTCCCAGCCTGCCCGCTTTCAGCATGCAGCAGGGCGCTCTCCTCACAGTGCCAAGAGATTGAGCAGGGCTGCCTGCTGAAACTGGGCAAGCTGGGGGCTAGGCAACATTGCACTTATCATCAGATTCACACCACCCAGCTCAGCTTTAGGTGCTGTGAGGAGAACGCCCTGCTGCCTGCTGAAACTGGGCAGGGTGGGAGCTGGGCGGCCTCACATTTCTTTTTGGATTTGCACCGCCTGGCTCAGCCTCTCAACGCTATGAGGAGAGTGCCCCATTGCCTGCCAAAACCCCTCCCCCAGAGTCCATCAAGCCGGATATGTGAAGTAGGTGAGGGTCATTTTCTGGCCACTTCCAGGCGATGGTGTATTTCTTCATTCCTCACAAAGGGTGACACCTCCCCAGCATGCACCCAGGGAGGTGGGGCCAATGCGGGAAGGGGCTGGTTCCTTGCTGTTTCCAGAAAGCTTTGTGGAGCTAAGACTCAATGCGTTTCAGCATAGATGGCCGCCACAAAATTGTACATTGGCCCTGGCCCTGGCCCAGGCAGTGGGGGCCGTTCCCTCACTGTTTCCAGGATGGCTTCAGGGGCCACATGAAACCACTCCGCGGACCGCATCTGGCCCCCAGGCCTTGTGTTTGACATGTCTAATTTAGAGGAAAAGCACAGCAATTATTATATATAAAGAGAGAGAATCAGATAATAGCACAAAACAAACTATAATGGAAAAGAACAGCTTGTATATCAGATTATATCTCATGGATGAAAGATACACTCTTGAAAACATAGAACTTAGCTTTTTTGATCCATTATTACATCTCCATAGACATCCATCATTACAATTTTGTAAGCATTCTATTTTTGTCCACCTTTGTATTTTCCTTCTACAACAGGAATGCCTAGCTGACCTTCAGGAAAAAAAAATCTATATATCAATTGCTGGAGAGGGAATCTGTGACTATCAAGGTATTTATGAAGTATACATTTTACTTTCTTAAAAATGAATATGCTGACTTGAGGTTGTAAATTGTATTTCAGGCACATGAGCTGGAAGGCCCTAGTTTTCTACCTCTGTATTATATAAAAAGACTTTCCTTCAATGAGTGAAAATATACACAAATAATCATAGCAGTTTAACCCATCAGAAAAGATAGGAACAGATAAAAACTAAAATCTATAATTCCATATCCCTGGAATTATTAATAATGTAATAAATGACAACAGTATATTCTATTGCATATGTCCAAATGCATCCCCATCTTAAATATTATCATGAGTGAAATTTGCATGATTTTACTTCTTAGAGGTTTTCTATTAGATTTTGCAAATTAAAAATACGACCTATAATCTTTCTTTGTGCCTCAACATCCAGAGTTCTTATTTAATGCAAGTTTTGTATTAAAAAACATTAACTAGATATAACAAAGAGCAGTTCATTATAAATATAGTACTGTATTATTTTGTGATAAATACCAAATGCATACTATATGTTTAAAAATAGCCTATCGTATTATATATTATGCTTTCTAAATTTATTTGTAAATATCTATACCTAATTAATCTTAACATGAAATTTATTTAAACTTTAGTCAAAATATTAACTCATTGATAAGTGTCAGTCATTACATTTCACCATTTAGGCAAGTTTTTCTCAGCTGCATTGACAACTATCATAATTTAAATTATATTTTATAAAAAATTCTAGAAAACTTCTAGGTTCAGAAGGCAGCAACAAATCATATTGTTCCTTCCTCTATGTAGAAGATGAAGTGTCATCATCTCAGCTTTGTTAGCAGTCAACAAAAGGGAAAACTCAAAGACAACATGCATTTTTTTTAAGTACAATCTGACTCATGCAAGCCCCCCCCCCAAATATACAATGCAAAGTGCACTTTATTTTGACAAAAAGTATTCCTAAAGGTAATTAGCTCACGCACAAAAAGAAAGAAATAAATTGTGTGTTTCTGGCTCCATGTGCATTAAAAACAAACCTGTGTAAAGAATGGAACAGAACTAAGTTTAATTTTAAAAAGTAGGTTAATTAGTATCAAAAGAAGCATTACTTAAATATTATTTTTTTAAATGGCAAACTGTTCAATGTTAGGTATAAAACTATCAGTAGTGTTCTTAACTAAAGAAATGACAAATACTAGAAAACCTCTACAATTTGGCTTCCGTATCTCTGAATTGGTATTTCAGTGACAGATGTTTGTTGCGGCAAAAACCTCTGTCAGAACAAAATTAGGTGATCTATCATTTTAAGATATGGTCTTCATATACTGTTTACTCGAAGATATCACTTGCCTCAAGCCAATTTTGACCAAGAACATTTTGTGATATGGAAGTGATTTGTATATCATCATTTTTGTGATAAATGTAGCTCTTGAACACAAAATAACCTACCATTCCACAGTATTACAGTTAAAACTTCTACACCAGTAAATCTATACTACTGCTTTTATTACCACAAGCATACCGAATCTAGACTCTGTTGTATTTTCCTTTTTATTTGTTCAGTAGCAATCTATATTTGCCTGCCTTAAAATGTTGCCACCTCTGGATCTACCCTTGCAAAATGTGGTCAGCTTTAGGGAGTCACTTTTGTACTTAAACATATTAGTCATAAGCATACCATCTTTCCTACCAATGCAAATCAGCAAAGAAAACTATGAACACATGTAACATTGAAACAAAAGCATCTATGATAAGATTCCCCCCACTGTGTCCTTGCTGTACCAGAATTTCAGGGTAGGAAATTCAGCATATGAAATCCCACAGAACAAATTAACTTCATTTACTTGGCAAAATATTATTATATGAAGCTATTCTGTACAATCTGATTCAGAAATTAGCTAGTGGATTTGAAGATGCACTATTCAAAATTTTCAAAAGTGACTATTGGCACAAACCTTTCAGCAACATGTGGAACAATACCAGCTTTTCACTATTGCTTTAAATAAATGGGTTTTATTAATTTTTTTAAATTGAAGTTACAGATTATGACAGAATTCAGTTGAAGAAAAGAATTGCTAAGTATTTTCTTAAGGTAGAAATCTTCATGTACAACTGGAGATACAATTTACTTGGTGGTTCTGCATATTTCTGACTGACCTAAATAAATAAATTAGTAACAGTCATTATGAAGTATACAGTATAATATCATGAAAGATAACCATCGTTTTGAAACTGGAGGAAGAAGTAATGTGTAGTATGCTGATTACACTATTCTAAGTCAAAAATGCAAATGAACTGCATTTTAATAAATAAAATCAAAGTGAAGGAATATAATAAAAAAATTATGCACGCACACACATATAGAACAGTTATGTGATGCGTCTCTACCTACAAAGTTCAAAATTGTGCAACTGTAGTATTCAGTATAAGACTATGGAAGTGAAAGTTGAACTTTAAAGAAGCAAGAAATGAAGCATATTGATGTTTTTGAACACTAGTGTTGGAAAAGATTCCTGAAAATGCTATGGATAGCCAAAAAACAAATAAATAGATTATTGAACAAATCAACCACTCTCACTCGAGGTACAAATGACCAGGCTAAAATTATCTTAATTCAAATGCATTATGTGAAGACCTAGCTCTCTAGAGAAGACCGTAATGTTGGGAAAGGTGGAAGGGAAGAGAATGACCAGCAGCAAAGTGGATGGACTCACTTAAAGTGGTGATGGGTGCACCATTGGAAGACCTGAAAGTCCAGATTAGAGAATAGATCGTCATGGAAAAAGTCTACCAATGTGATGCCAACTTGATGACACATCACTCAATCATTAGGAAACTGAAGTCAAACCCTCAAAATGTAATCTCTGGGATCAGTGCATCAAATCTTTGCTTTACAAATGTCTATTCAAAGTTCTGGCTCACTGATTAATTCATAATATTTTCTTTAATAGCACACATATTAATACATACATATACACAAAAACAAAGCAGATACCTTCAAATGCAATTCAGAATCTAAGAATGAAGTTTACCTGAAATTAATCAATAATCAATAGAGCAAGTAATGAATATCTACTGATAGCCAGCAAATCCCTAGCCTCTCATTTGAAAGGTCCATAGAAAGGCAGAGAGGCCAAAAATAATGCAATTTAGAGATTTGCACTAGATATCATGCCATTGCACGACTTATCTTACTTCATGCCATTCTGCCATTTTCATGTCATAATGATATTTTCATGAAGTTCATAATGTATCATTTGTTATTCTGGTATCATCATGACTTATTATACATAACGCTGTTCCTAAAAGGAATTTTCTGAAGATTCAGACAAAATGTGCAAACTCAGATGTTAAAATACTGATTCATAGTCACTGCGTTGAAAAGCTATAAAAATGTAACATGTGAATTTAACAATACATCCATAAAAATGCACTATTTCCCTGTGCCTTAGTAGTATTATTCAATATGATCTAGAAATGACCTGGAATAATAGAACAGAATTGGAAGGGACCTTGAAGGTTTTCTAGTCCAATCACCTGCTCAAGGAGAAAGGCCTATATCATTTCAGACAAATGGTTGTCCAATCTCTTCTTAAAAATTTCTGGAGGCAAGTCGTTCCACTGATTAATTGTTCTGTCAGAAAATTTCTCCTTAGTTCTAGGTTGGTTCTCGCCTTGATTAGTTTCCATCCATTGCTTCTTGTCCTGCCTTCAGGCACTTTGGAGAATAGGTTGACTCCCTCTTCTTTGTGGCAGCCCCTTAGACATTAGAGCACTGCTATTATGTCAGCCCTAGTCCTTCTTTTCATTAAACTAGATATACTCAATTCCTGCAACCATTCTTCAAACGTTTTAGCCTTCATCTTTGTTGCTCTTCTCTGGATGTCCTGTATTTGTATATGTTCTATTAATATAAGACATACAATACTTCTACAAGCTTAAGCTCTTAAGACGAGTTCGATTCCAAACTAGTATGAACAATGGATTTGATGATTTATAATTTATTTATTAATTAAATTTATATGCTGCTCATATCACTACTGAAGCGACTCTGGGTGGCTTACAACACAATCAAAGGTAGAACACAGAAACATTAAAAATATTAAAATTAACAAGGTTTAGATCAGTGGTTCTCAACCTGTGGGTCGGGACCCCATTTGGGGTCGAACGACCATTTCATGGGGGTCGCTAAACAACGCAGTCCGCCATTTTTTCCCCCTTTTTCTTAGCTGTGCTACTCCCTTTTATTCTATTGGCTTTTGAAAGCCAATAGAATAGATTCTCTTGAATAGAGTCTAATTCTATTGGCTTTCAAAAGCCAATAGGAATTGTCCAGGCTGTCTCTGCCCTGCTGAGCCCGCCAAAAGTCCTATTCTGCAAACAGTGCTGCATCAGTTGAGTAGTCCTCAACTTACGGCCGGTTGGGGGTCGCGGCATTAAAAAGGTTGAGAACCACTGGTTTAGATAAAACCAGGAACCAGTATATGCATGGGATGGAGATTGGATCACTAGCCACCTCCAGCTCCCATCAGGGGCTGAAGCCAGTCATCAGAATTAGATTCTGAGACCATTTCAGAAGGCCAAAGAACAGGGACAGATCTTAATTTAAAACAAAAACAAAAGAGTCAGTATTTTGAATGGTCCAATTACAGAATGATAAAATGTTCAGCCACATATGTCTATTAAAGGATTTTTTCTATTCCATCTTTGTGAAAAATGAGCAAGCTTGACCCTTCTAGAATTCATATGTATATTAGACATTTAAGAGGGTGCTATGAATTCAATGATGCTAGGATATATTATGTATTATACCCTCTTCAATTATATCCCTTAATTGTGTAAAACTTGGTCATGCTTAAGATATAAAAAATACTGTTGATACCCTATCGGAATTGGTAGGCATTGGTTGAGGACATACAGCTTTTCTAAAGCATTTGATTCAATTTAAAGATGAAAACATTTTGATGATTATCCTTTTTTTCTGAAATTACCAAAGAATCTTAATGGGATAAATAATTCACTAATTATTATTATTATTATCGATCATCGCACAGTCAGCCAGATGTTCAGACTGGATTTGGCATTTTGTCTACCTATCGAGTCCTTACCCAGGACCTGGGATAGGCAGATGTGGATGTTTGATGGTATTACAGATATCGTCGCAGGATGGAAGCAGTTCCTAATAAGGCCGCCTTTTGCAATTGACTAATAGCGAATTTGTCAATGCCAATGGTGTTCAAGTGGTGCTCCAGTTGTTTTGGGATTGCACCCAAGGAGCCTATGACTATTGGTACTACCCTTGCTTGCTTTTGCCACAGTCTTTCTATTTCTATTTGTAGGTCTTTGTATTTTGTTATCTTCTCCAGTTCTTTCTCTTCTATTCTGCTATCTCCAGGCACTGCCACATCCACTATCCAGACTTTTTTGTCTTTCTTATCGACAATTGTTAAGTCTGGGGTGTTATGTTGCAGGTGCTTGTCTGTTTGAATTCTGAAGTCCCAGAGCAGTTTAATTTTATCATTTTCTATGACTTTCTCTATTTTATGATCCCACCAGTTTTTGCTTACAGGCAAATGATATTTTTTGCAGATCTTCCAATGCACCATTGTTGCTACTTTGTCATGCCGCTGCTTGTAATCAGTTTGTGCAATCTTCTTGCAACAGCTTACCAAGTGGTCCACTGTTTCTTCAGCTTCTTTGCATAGGCGGCACTTACTGTCTGTTGCTGTCTTCTCAATTTTGACTTTGTATGCATTTGTCCTTAAGGCTTGGTCTTGTGCAGCCAGAATTAGTCCCTCGGTCTCTTTCTTCAATTTTCCTGCTCTTAGCCATTGCCAGGTTTTATTATCTGCTTTCCCAGCTATTTTTTTCATGTATCGGCCATGTAGTGCTTTGTCTTCCCATGCCTCTATTCTGTTCTTCATTTGGTCTTTCTTGTAGGCCAGTTTGGTCTCTCCAGTAGTTAGTAAGCCTTCCTGATATACTAATTTCAGTGCATCTTCATCATTGTTCTTCAGATATTCTTCCAAAGCCATTTTTTCTTCTTCAACCATCTGATGTACTTGTAGCATTCCACGCCCACCTATTTGCCTTGGTAGATAAAGTCTATCAATGTCACTGCGTGGATGAAGGGCGTGATTCATTGTCATTATTTTTCTGGTCTGCCTATCCATTGCTTTTAGTTCTGCTTGAGTCCAGTCCACTATTCCAGCTGTGTACCTAATGACTGGGATTGCCCAGGTGTTGATTGCCTTTATGGTATTTCCTCCATTGAGTTTGGATTTTAAGATCTTCTTCACTCTCTTGATGTATTCACCTCTAATCTTTTTCTTGACTTCAGTGTGCTTGATGTTGTCAGCTTGAAGGATACCCAAGTATTTGTAGTACTCTTCCTCATCCAGACTCTTAATGTTATTTTCGTGGGGCATCTTGATTCCTTCAGTTTTCATTATTTTTCCTTGTTTGATAGTAAGTGTGGCACATTTGTCCAAGCCAAACTCCATTACAATATCTTGGCTATATATACGGACAGTGTTGAGCAGCGATTCTATTTCAGATGATGTTTTTCCATACAGCTTCAGATCATCCATATAAAGGAGGTGGGATAGTCTGGCAGATGTTTTTGATGTTTGATAGCCATGTCCTGAGTTATTCAGTATTGTTGACAGAGGAAACAGTGCAATAACAAATAGTAATGGTGATAATGAATCTCCTTGAAATATTCCTCTCTTGATATTAACCTCTCCCAGCCTCTCACCATTGATCTGCAACTGTGTCTTCCATTGTGCCATCGATCTTTGCACAAATTTTCTGATGTTTCTACTGACTCCTGTTATTTCTAGGCACTTGATTATCCAATCATGTGGCAGAGAGTCAAATGCCTTTTTGTAGTCAATCCATGCCACATTCAGGTTGGTCTTCCTTCTCTTGCAGTTTTCCAAGATCATTTTGTCTATTAGGAGTTGATCTTTTGTTCCTCTGCTATTGGGGCGGTTTCCTTTCTGCTCAGGTGGAAAGAGATTGTTTTCAACTAGATGCTGTTGCACTGCATCAGCTACTACACCAGTTAGTAATTTGAAAGTTGTTGGTAAGCAGGTAATTGGCCTGTAGTTACCTGGTGTTGCCCCTTTTGCTGGATTTTTCATTATTAGGTAGGTTTTCCCAGTTGTTAGCCACTTTTCAATTTCTCCTCCTTGTAGTATATTGTTGAACTGCTTGGCAATGAGTGGGTGTATAACAGTTAGATGTTTCAACCAAAACCCATGCAGTTCATCTTCACCTGGTGCTGACCAATTTTTGATTTTCTTTGCTCTTTTTTCTACCATTTTTGTTGTTATTACTAGTTCTTTCATTTCAACTTCTGTTTTATTTGCATCCACCTCTTTTAACCAAGCCGCATCCTTGTTGTATTTCTTTGGGTTATCCCATATCTGCTTCCAGAACTGCACTGTTTCTTCCTTGTCAGGTACTGACTGATTCTTTGCAGTTTCTCCATTGATGGATTGGTAGAAACGTTTCTGATTGGATTGAAATTGGAGGTTCTGCCTATAGTTTGCAATTCGAGCTTCATATCTACTGATTTTCCTGGCTATAGCTGTTATTTGTTGCTTTATTATTTCCAGTGCTTCCTTGATCTTCCTTGTTTCTAAGTGGTATTTCTTGATTAGGTATTCTTTGGTCTTCTTGTTCTTCAGCTTCTTTTCTTTCATCTGTTCTAGCTTGCTTGCATGTGATCTTAACTTGCTGATCTTATTTTCTAGTCTAACCTTCCATTTTTCTGGTGCACTGTTTGTTTGTTTTTCTTCTTTGTTGATTTTGCATCCCAGGTATTCTGTTATAACTGCAGCTGTGCTGTACATTAGTTGGTTTGTTTCTTGCAGTGAATTGGTGCTTATACTTGATATTGCAGTATTTGCATCTTTTAATGCTTGTGCTAGCTGTTTCTTTGGAACAAGCTTCAATGCAGGTAGCCTTATTCTGTTGTTTTTGTGCTGTTCTAGATGCTCAGTTATTCTTTGTTTCAATTCTTTTATTTCTTTAGTTAGAGGGTTTTGTTCTTTTATTATTATTATTATTATTATTATTATTATTATTATTATTATATTTTAAAGTATTGAAATGAAAAGACTCTGTTGTATCCAGGACACAATATACTGACAAAAGCCAACAATAGTAAGGAAGAAGATTTATAGCACAATGATTTATGAGTTACATGTGTGATAGGTCATTGGAAGCCTCTTGTTAAATGCTTAGCTTTAGAAACATTCCCCACTTTCCAAAATTATCAAATAGCTGTGCGATGTTTGCAACTACAATCACAGACAACCAGATTTTGATTTTTTTTAAATTATAAACCCCTTAACTAGGATGTTTGTGGTCATCAGAAATTATCTGGAATCAGACTATCTGCTATAAAAAGAAAAGAATACACTTCTCCAGTAGCAACAGACTACCATTTAGAGCAGTTTTTGTTTCATTTGAACAGATACTAGATGATACAATGTATTAATGATTTCTTTTTTTACCATTATGGTCTCCACAAGTTACAGTATCTTTGAAACCACTGCTAAAGTATTTTGCTAGGGTCCATTTTCCATGATAAACTGCTGCAAAAATATTCCATCTGTTTTCAAATTTTGTTAAAAGGCACCTATTATACAGTTCATTACAAATATTACTAACTCTTAGACAATGACTCTAATGTGTATAATGTGGCTAATGAAGTAGAAATCTTAAACTAATCATTTACATGCATTTCATACAGTATTTCTAGGGGAAGAAGTTTATAATCATAAACAAGTGCAATCACTTATGTTAAGCAATCCATGGACCTAGTCAATGTAGCACATCAGCCATTATGCAAAATTATGACATTAAGGAAAAATAATCACAGCTATTGCAGACTTTGCAATTTGTATTGTTTACTTATTACAGTGTAGAACTAGTAACTTTGGAAAAGCAAAGCTTGATAGTAAAAAAAACATGGTATGAATGTGTGTATTATAATACAAAGGATTTGAGAGTTTTTTGTGAAACATTATATTGTAAGGTTCACTGGTATTGGTCAAGACTATCCTATGATCTTCTATCAGGATGATTAATGAAGGCACCTTTTTCATAGAATGTCACACTTTGCCTTTTTAACAACTGACCTTTCATGGAATACTACTGAACTCATAATTCCACTTTTGTTCAGTTTCTTATTAGTAGAGTTAAAATTAATACTTATGGGAATGATGGCTAAGGCAATGCACAGTAAATCTTAGAGCACATCAGACTTCGATGCAAGCTATCCAAGAAATAGGGCTTGAATCTGTCCATTTCAATCGAACAAGCATTATACCAAAACACAGTGTCCTTTTAAAAGACAAATTAGACTATCTTCCGTACTTTTTAATGTTTAGAACTGGACTCATGTAATAATTTTCAAAATTTAGATGTGCTAATGAAATGGTTAATCCCTGTGTCTGGAAAAGCATTTTAATCTTTATTAATTGTTGGAAGACTTTTATTACAAGTATATATTTCAAAAACAACCTCTAATTCATATTAATCTTAAAGGAGACATTTTAACAAGGATGGTTAGATAATCCAGCAAAATTAAGAACTTTCGCATTTTGGTAAATGCTGCAGATTTAACAACCTGTCTTCATGCACTTCTATCCTATGTCCTGGGAATTTAAATCATTCTTCCTCAAGAGTGATGATAGCAAAAGACTATTACTAGTGAATAAAGATACCTATAAGAAATATCTGAGCTTACTCAGAAAATACCCAGAAATGATACTGAATCGCTCAACTGACTGGTTTGCAACATGAATCTGGGATGTTCACAGTTATTTATGAACTGAACCTATTCCATCTTCCGTCAAATTCTCCAAAATCAAAAATATTAACTGAATGGTGCTTATGCATTCTGAAATTAGTAAAGCATAATCCAGAAATAGCAGTCAGGTAAGTACACATGTGAAAAGAATATGAATTAATGGGCATGTAATTTACAAAGCAAGAAAACATCTTCTGTTGGTATGCACCATATTCCTAACTTAAGTGCATCTGAAATAATGCAGAATTTTTTTTAAAAAAAAACCTATAGAACGAGCTTCCGGTGGGAGGCGACGGCGATGGCGGCTAGCTTTTAGCCGTCCAGCTGGGGAAGTGTCAGAGCCGCGGAGCGCAGCGCGCATCAGCTGGCCCGCGGCTCGGAAATCCCTTCCCGGGCAAAGGGAAGGGATAGAGAACGCAAGAGTAGAGGTAGAACCCCTGAACCCCCTCTGGATTTATTTCTAGAGGGGGTGAAAGGAGTGTTCCCTCGGAGCTCTTGCTGATCTCCGCCTCCCAGCTGTTTTTGCTTCCTTGGAAGCAAAAGAAACCGCCGCTTCTATCTCCGTGTTTACAGCATTTTGGTGAGTAATTTTTAAACGGACGGAGCAGTTTAAAGGACTTTTTCTTATATTTTAGGTGTTTATTTTTTTATCTTTTGATTTTTACTATTTTTCCTCCTTTTCTTTGTTATACTAGTGAAAGGACTTAAGATGGCGTTTTGAAAGTGTCGGAGTTTTTTTTTCCTTTCTCTTTTGTTTTACTTTCCCTTTTTAAGGATTGTTTTTTGCTTTTGCTTTTGCTTTTGGCTTAGAATTTTTTTTTTGAATTGTTTGTTCTTTTATTACTTATTCTTGGGATTTATTCTGGACTTTTAATGATTATAGTTTGTCTCTTTTTAAAAATTCTTTTTTTCTTTTTTTCCTCCTCCCTTTTTGGCTGGAGGGGAAAGGGAAGTGACAATTGTGCTTTTTAAAATGGCTTCAAAGAGGCAGCAGCCTTCCTCAGTACCCAAGGTTATTTCTTCTCCTATAACTTCCACTGCACAGCTACAACAACAATCTAAACATGCACCACCGGCTCAGCCACCACCCTCCCCTCCTCTACCTGGACTTTCAGTGCAAGAGGTTAGAGGCATAATGGGAGAGATTGTAGTTCAAATGAGAGAGGAAATGACTCAATTTGTTTCACAGATTAAATCAGAAATTAAATCTGATCTCAAAGAAGAGATAACGGGGATAAAGTCTAAATTGCAAGAAAATAATAATGAATTACGACAAGATATACTGGCAGCTGTTTCAGGTTTGGCTACTGTGGTGGTTAAGCTCGATGCAAGGCTTGAGGAAGTGGAAGACAAAGTTGACTCTTTAGATGACAAAATTCAAGACGTGGAAAGGAAGGTGGACTCCTCACAAGAAGATATTTTGATGTTTCAATACAGACAAATGGAGTATGCTCTGAGGATTAGAGGCCTCAAGGAAGATATGAATCAAGATTTGATGGAGGTGGTTCTTAGTGATCTGGCGCTGGCTTTGGATATGGATAAAGGAGAATTACAGAGAGAAGTAGAAAAAATTTATAGACTCAACTCCTGGATTGCTAAGCAGAAGAATTTGCCCAGAGATGTGGTGATTTACTTTACAAAGAAGTCCCTGCGGAATGAGATTATACAAGCTTTTTACAACAAAAGATTTCAGATTGCCGCCCAAGATGTCATCATTCTAAAGGAAATCCCATCTAAAATTTTAAGAAGTAGGAAAGACTTTGCTTTTTTAACCAATGAGCTTAAAGCTAGATCGATGCCATTCAGATGGGAAATTCCGATGGGTATCGTTTTGAGCCATGCTGGGACACGTTACAGATTGAACACAGTTGACAAAGCTAGAGATTTCTATACTTCGGTCCTGAGTGCAGGCTCAACTTCATCTGGTCGGAAATCTTTGAGTGCTAAGGAACCTGAGCAGCAATCTGAGGCACTAGATTTGGTTTCCGCAGGGATGATAGAAGTGGCAAAGCAACGCCAAATGGAGGCTAAAGAGCAGAGGATGACTCGTGCAGCTTATAAGCGTAAAGAGAAAGAGCAACGTAAAAAAGAGCCCAAAGAGAATTCTCCTGGAAGTGCATCACCGCCGGTGGGAGGAGCAAGACCCAAGAGTTATGCAACACACGCAGCTCTGTCAGAGTTTGATGGTGTCTTCTCCAGGCTGCGTGCCAAGGGAGATGGCAAAGTTTTTGACCTGGAATGTTAATGGATTGAATTCTCCTCAGAAACGGAAAAAAATCTTTTATTATTTGAAACAACATACCAATGATGTTATTTGTTTACAGGAAACTCATATTCTACTTAAAGATCAGAAATATTTAGTTAATGCTCGTTTGGGATCTCATTTTATATCTCCTGCACCTGGGAAGAAAGGGGGAGTTGTTATATATGTCAAACAAAACCTGCCAGCTTGTCTGGTAGAATCAGATCCCCAGGGGAGATATGTGATGATTGAACTTGGTATTTATGGTAAGAAAGTACTTATAGTTGGACTTTATGCTCCAAATCAACAACAGGAACAATTTTATAAACAGTTACACCAAAAAATAACTTTGCTTGATTATAGATCGGTGGTATTAATGGGTGATTGGAATGGTGTCTTAGATACACAAAGGGATAAGAAAGGTTCCTCTCCTTTTCTTAAACAAGCAAGGCTACCTAAAGCCTTTTTTGATATGAAAGAAGACTGGGAATTAAGGGACTATTGGCGGGAACGTAATCAAGAGGAGAGAGACTTTACTTTTTTTTCTGACAGACACCAATCTTTTTCAAGAATTGACTTTTTCTTGATTACCACGGATTTGTATAATAAAGTAAAGAATGTAAAGATTTTTCCTAGATCACTGACGGATCATAGTCCAGTTTGGATGGAGTTGATTCAAGAGAAAGAGGAAAGAAGATCCTGGAGAGTTAATGAAAATTTGTTTAGACAAGAGAAGAATGTTCAAAAACTAAAGGAGTGTTTAAAGGACTATTTTGCTTTGAATATGTATAAGGGGACTTCAATGTCAATGGTATGGGATGCAGGTAAAGCATTTATGCGCGGTGTTTTGATAAAAATGAATAATTTTTATAAGCGAAATCAGACTCAGAAACGTAGAGAACTTGAAGATGAAATTAAACTAAAAGAAAGGGCTTTGATTCTAAATCCTTCTGATGAAAGTACTAAAGAATCTGTAAAGTTATTAAGGTCACAATTTAATATGTTGATAGCAGATCAAGCTGCAACCAATTTATTATTTATGAAACAAAATACATTTTGTAATGCTAATAAGCCGGGGAGATGGTTGGCTTATCAATTAAGAAAGAAACAGAGACTGAGAATAATAGAGAAAATAAATTATAAGGGTAAACTAGTTTCTCAGAAGGAATTAATTAAAAAATCTTTTTTGGATTATTATCAAAACCTATACAAATCTACTAATGTACAACTGTTAGATATAAATAAATATTTAGCTGAGGCAAGTTTTCCTAAACTGACTGAGGATCAGAAATATGAAATTAATGGTTTAATTACTAAGGAGGAAATCGCCTCAGCAATTCAACAATTGAAATTAGGGAAAGCACCGGGTACGGATGGGTTAACAGCTGTTTATTATAAAGCTTTAATGGAGGAGATGATTCAACCATTAAATGATCTTTTTAATGGTATCTTACAGGGTTTAGAGATTCCTCCTTCATGGCGTAGTGCTTTTATATCATTGATTCCAAAGGAGGATCAAGATCTTACTTTACCAAAAAACTATAGGCCTATATCTCTTTTAAACGTGGATTATAAGATATTTGTAAAAATTTTGGTAAATAGGCTTATGAGGGTGGTGCATCATCTTGTGCATAAAGATCAATCAGGGTTTATAACAGGAAGGTATATGAAAAACAATGTTAGACAAATTATTAACTTATTAGAATACTTAGATAAGAACAACCAAGTTCCTGCAGGGCTCATATTTTTAGATGCTGAAAAAGCATTTGACCAACTGAATTGGCATTTTATGCTAAGAGTAATGGAAGAAATGAATTTTGGTGAAAACATATTACAAGCCCTTAAGGTAATATATCAAAAACAAACAGCACAACTTATTGTTAATGGAGGTTTGTCGGAGGTTTTCACAATAGAGAAAGGTACTAGACAGGGGTGTCCTTTATCGCCATTGTTGTTTGTTTTAACATTGGAAATATTATTGATTAAAATTCGAGAGTCTCAGGAAATTAAAGGAATATATGTTAATAAAAAAGAATATAAGTTGAGAGCTTTTGCGGATGACTTGGTTGTTACTTTGTCGCAACCTGATTATTCTGTAGTAAACTTATTACAGTTGATTCACCATTATGGTTTGGTCTCGGGTTTTAAGATTAATGTAAATAAGACTAAAATTTTACCTAAAAATTTGTCGAGTCAGGAGAAGCAGATTTTGGTTAACTCGACGGGTTTTGAGATTGTTAATAAGGTAAAATATTTGGGGGTGATGCTGTCTGTTTCTAATGCAAAACTATTTAAAAATAATTATGAAAGGTTGTGGGTCGGGGTACAGAAAGACTTGAAGAATTGGGAAAAGCTGCAATTATCCCTCATGGGAAGAATTGCAGTGATAAAAATGAATATTCTACCCAAGTTTCTTTTTTTGTTTCAAATGTTACCAATTTTGAAAAATGAGATTAATTTAAATGAGTGGCAGAAGGGTCTCAATAAATTTATTTGGGCAGGGAAAAAACCAAGGGTTAAGTTCAAAATTATGCAAGACTTCCGTGAGAGGGGCGGACTCAAGGTACCAAATTTGAAATTATATTATGATGCGGTGGTTTTAACATTAATTAGTGACTGGGTAAATTTGACAAATTCTGAGATACTTTATCTAGAGGGATGGGATTTACTTTATGGGTGGCATGCCTATTTAATATTTAATAAAAAAATAGATTGGGCTTTTAAATCTCATATTTTAAGAATTTCTTTACTTAGGATTTGGAGAAAATATTATAAAAGTGATTTTAAAGTACCATTATGGGCTATACCTTGGCATGCGATAGAAGGAATAAAAAGAGGGGTTAAAATGGATATGGTGTCTTACAGACAGTTACTTAAATGGGATGGACAAAACTGGCAATTAAAATCACGGGAAGAATTAGCACAAGAAAATTTTACTTATTCTTGGTTCCAATATAGGCAACTACTAGATAGATGGAAGATGGATTGTAAGGTGGGTTTTCTTAGAGAAGATGAAAATCTTATTAAGCAACTGAGGGATCAAAGACAAACCCACATTAAGAGAATTTATGGGGTTTTAGTTGAATTGGACTCAGAAACGGAACTAATTAAAGATTGTATGATTAGATGGGCGCAGAACTTTGGTGAGCCAGTTTCATTGGACACCTGGGAAACTATTTGGGTGAGAAATGTCAAATTTACTCAAGCACAGAATCTAAGGGAGAATTTTTATAAAATGTTTTATAGATGGCACCTTGATCCACAAAAAATGTCTTACATGTACCCTGACGTGCAACCTAAATGTTGGAGATGTGGTTATAAGGAGGCTTCCTATTATCATATTTGGTGGTCATGTAGAGAGATAAAAGCATTTTGGATCAAAATATGGTGGAATATCCAGAGAATTTTTAGAAGGAGGGTAAAATTTACTCCGCAATTATTTTTGTTAGGTATTGTTACAGATTGTGATACAAAGGAGGTTGTATTGATGTTAAACTTGATCACAGCCGCGAGGCTGTTAATTGGACAATATTGGAAGAAGGAATCTTTGCCTACATTGCAGGAATGGTTTTTTAAAGTAGCTTATCTGGCAGAAATGGCAAAGATTTCGGCTTTCTTAAAGCAACAAACGCAAGAGAAGTTTTTTGCTATCTGGGACAAATGGATAAAATTTATACAATTTAGATTGGGTATACAAAAATATTATATAGCTTTTTCATAAGTTTTATTTTTATATATATTATAGATATCTTTTTTATATATATAAATATAAAGTTTTTAATTTAATTTTTATTTTTATTTTTATTTTTTTTTTATTATTATTTCTTAAGCCTATATTCTGCTCTGGGAAGCTCAGGGGGGGGGAAGGGAGGGTTTTTGGGAGGGGTGTGGGGTGGGGGTTTTTTTTATATGTATTGTTTAATTTTTTTTTCTTTTGTATATGTTGTTTTTTGTTCTGTATTGTTCTTGTTTTTTTTTGTAAAATTTATAAAACTTTTAATAAAAAAAAAAAAAAAAAAAAAAAAAAAAACCTATAGAACATGATTGTATGAAGGACATTACTTTTTAAATGATCAAGATTAAAACCTATATTTTACCTTGCACAACTTCTGGAACTAGAGAGTATCAAATAGTATGAGTGTATAAGATTCAGCATATCAACAATCACAATTATGACATATTTTTAAGTTTGCTAATTAATATAATGTGTATTATATGAAAATGTAACTGAAACTTGGTCTATCATACAAAATACTAGACTACTTGGGAGAACCATAAGAAAAGGAAAGGAAAAGGCTACAGTCAACTTCTGGTTGTGAACTGCATAAATTTATATCATAATAAAAAATGTTACAAGGAAAAAACATTATGTTCTTTTTTATGTATATAGTTGAATGTGTGTGTATGTGTATGTGTGCGCATATGGTACTGTTTATTTCCCTTTGAGAGTTGCTTTGCTGATACAAAGATATGTCACATTCTGTGATCTTTGGCATTTTGACTGGAATTATGTGATTAAAAGCTGGTCTTATTAAAAGCTTCCAATAAATTACAATATGCATACAACACATGTATATACTGTATGTAATGCTCAAGTATATCATGCATAAACCTGGTGCAATAGACCAGGTTTATGGGAGCCAGGTGTCTACTGTTGCTAAGCGTAAGGGGAGGTCACACTGCATTCTTGCCACTTCGGTCCATAGATGCTGTTTTTCCCGCTTTTTCCTGTTTTTGAATACTACATACACATTTGCTGTATTTTCTGGTTGTATTCTAATAAGGAATATAATTGTATATAGTCATTATACTATTGCTACAACAACAAATCTTATGGTTGCCTAAGACTGTTGAACAATACTATGTATGTTATGTATGTGTGTAGAGAGATGTTGTTTGATAGATATTAAAAGTATCATGGCAGGATATAAGCAGTTCCATGTAAAGCTGCCTTTTGCAATTGACTGATGATTTTCTCAATGGCAATGTTCAAATGTTGCTCCAGTTACTTTAGGATTGCCCCCTAGCCACCTTACTATAGATACTATCTTTGCTTTCTTCTTGCATAGATTTTCTCTATCTGTATTTGTGATTTTGTTCAGTTCCTTTTTTATTATTCTGCTGTTTTCAGGTCCAATGTCCACTATCTAGACTTTTTTTTGTCTTTCTTATCAATAATTGTTAAGTTTGGGATGTAATGTGGCAAATGTTTGTCTGTTTGAATTGCTGCTACTTTGTCATTCCATTGTTTCTTATCAGTCTGTGTCATTTTGCAGCAGCTACAGTAAGTAAGTGGTCCACTGTTTTACCTTCTTTGCAGAATGGGATTGTCCTCTGTAGCTGTCTTCTCCATTCTGACTTTGTATGCAATCCTTATTCTTATTATTTGTGATGAACAAGACATTCTGAACCATTACAATATATTTTAATTATAATCTTCAAAATTAAAACGTATATTGAGGAGTAAATAAAAATCTGAACATTCTCAATCACATGATAAATACTTAGATTTCCAAATTCTATTGCTTCATCACCTTTGCATGGCTTTTTTCATTTTTTATACTATACCTAAGAGGGAGATATTTTATAAACATTTAGAAAGTTGTTCATTTTAGAATATGGAGCTTCACAGTTTATCATTGCCTCTTCTTGCTTACTATGAGAAAAGGTTATTTCAAGAAAGACAAGCAAACACATTTTTGAAAGTTATGCTCTTATATATCGAAGGACATCTTCCATTTCACACAGAAATAAATCTTAAAACCCAGAGGATATATGCATAAATGAAGAACTGTAAGAATTGCGAGGAATGTTTCTTGCACACTGAGAACTATAGGAGCAACAAATAATGGCATTTGACCATGACCAGCAGAACTGCAGCTGCAAACAAATCTAATAGAGAAATATGTCTTAGCAGACAAGACAATGATCTTGATGCAATCATTGTGATCATTAGTTGTTCATTTATATACATAAATTATGCACGTATATAAATTAAAATCCCCTCTGAACATGGTTATCGCAGGTCAAAACAAAGCAGCAAAAGTTTTAAAATTAGAATTAATCTGAACACGAAAGATATGTCAATACAAATTTAACCCTATATTTAAATAACTCCTATGCTGACATTTTGGAGATTACAACTCTAAATTCTGACTGGTTTGCTCTGTTTCCAGAGTGCTAAAAAATACTTCTCTTTGACGATTTCCAATGGTTGTTTAACAGTTTTTCCATGATACTCTGAGCCTCAGGAAGGTTACAGAATACTTGCATTAATCCTACACACAGTTGCTGTTCTGCAAATCCAGAAGAACACTCAAAAAGTATGTCGTAAAAATGCCACAACTGCAAGAATTCCAGACATTTTGTAATCTATTTAAGAAAGAGAACATAGCATTAAGTTGCTACAACTGAATTGACATGACAAAAAAATAAATTTTAATAAACTATACAAAGCAAAAAAAAAAGCAGCACCTTTGTTTCAATTGATTTCCAGTTTAGCAATGCCAAAAATAGAGGCATTATTCATGCTGTCTTCTTTCTGACACATTTGTGTCCTTCAGATTCTTTCCTTCTACTCCCACTTTCAAGGTTGTGCTCCTTCAAGAGCAACAAATTGCCTTGGAAGTAAACAGCTCTTTAATCAGAAAGGATTATTTGCATATGATCCTGAAAGTGAAAAGCCACAGGCCAAGGACCAAAGAAATACTGGGGGGGGGGGCATATATAGTCCTGGAAGAGACTCAGAAGAACTTAAATAAATATGAGAATTAAAGTAAGTTACATCGGAGAACCTGTATAGCTATTTTTTAAAATTGCCCTCTTTTAATTTTAAATGGAAATAAATAGATAGGTACATAGAATTGGTCTTACCTTAAGAAAATACAGGTAGTCCTCGACTTACAACAATTCGTTCAGTGACTGTTCAAAGTTACAACACTGAAAACAGTGTCTTATGACTGCTTTTCACATTTACAACTGTTGCAGCTTCCCCATAGTCACATGATTAAAATTCAGATGCTTAGCACTGACTCATATTTATGACAGTTGCGTTTCCCGAGGTCATATGATCACCTTTGCAATCTTCTGATGAGCAAAGTCAATGGAGAAGCCAGATTCACTTAACAACCATGCTACTAACTTTACACCTATGGCAAGAAAGGTCATTAAATGGGGCAAAACTCACTTAACAAATGTCTCACTTAGCAACAGAAATCTGGGGCTCAATTGTGGTTGTAAATTGAGGACTACCTGTAATGAACTTTTTTTTCTATTTCACCAAATCCTTGAGATTAGATGATTAGCTGCATATCTTTATCTTTTAATTTTTATGTCAACTAATGACCAATATTTTCATTAGTGAACTTTGTTTTTGTGTGAATCATATTACACTTTAATTATTGCTCCAGGTCAATTGAAGTACATCTTCTTCAAATGCAGTATTTCTATGATGTTATTGATAAATTATGAGAACCATCAAAGAAGAAAGAACGAAATATGAACAATTTTAAAGGTGCAAGATGGATTGTGGAAGAATTTTTTCCAATCAACGTCAGTAGGATAACCTATATATGTATGAATGTTGTTGAATTAGAATAAATGAATGTTACTGAAAATTATAACTGGACTGGTAAAAATGCTAATTTTCACAGGCTGAACTCATTTATCATGTGGTAAATCTGTGAAAAAATATATTTTACGGTGGTCTGATGTGGGTTGGATTGGTTCAGATAAACATGTTGTTTTCTTAAGGCTAGATAGTAGAAGTGGTATTAGATTGTATTCTGTTTCTAGATTTTCAAGTACAAAATTCTTGCTATAAATTCACAGTTGGTGGCTTAATATCCACATAATTCCCAAATATTTCATCATGTCACAAACTATAAATTGTGCACTATTTTTAATTAGCTATCTTTCCTTATTTGGCAGCCATCAAGCCACATTTTTTCCCAATTGATTTTATTGCTAATAAATCTGCCAGACCTGTCAATCACTTTTTCTACTGTTGTCATTGATGCTCCTACTATTTTTACTAATTAAAAATCTATCTTTCCACACATTGTACTTTAATAAGGAGTCTGGATATAAAATTTGTAGCTGTAGGTCATTATATGTAAATAGCAAGTGACAAAGTAGTGTTGGAGATGAATGATTTGCTAGATCTCTACACCCTCAGGGAAAAAGAAGCCACCTTCTATTTTTCTTATACCAGGAAAGTAAGATTATCAAAAAGAAAAAGAAAACTAACCCTGATAGCTAGATAAAAAAAAAATTATATACATACATAGATACACAGGTTATCCAGTTTGTAAAATCAGAAACATGAACAAGGGGAAAAAATCCTCTTGGCTTGACATTCACAGAAAATAATTGGGAGATTAAATTCAGAATTAACACTATTTATTTATTTATTTTGCTTAAAGGAACCTTCTAAACAAAGCTCCCCTCTGGGTTGTTCATTCTAACAATTGACTAAAGAAAACAAATTAAGTCTGCTGCAAATTAAGAATGAAAGAGAGAGATAGAGAACTAAACAACAGAATGTAGGTCTGCTAAAGACAATTCAATAATCCTAGAAAGTTTTTAAAAAATATGCTATAGAAAGAACAGGAAACAGTTTTCAATTATCAAACATCACTAGAAAGAAAAATCTTGCTTCTTGCTACGTATTTGCCAGTTTAAAATGCTCAATCTGTTTCACGTTCATTTAAACTGGGAATATATTCAATGAAAATATGGATTTAAACATATGTAGGGGAAGGTATGAACACATGCTAGTTTAATATGAGTGTTAAAGCCACTGTCCTGAACAAAATCCAGATCATCCAACAGTATATCAGTAAGATAGCATCCAAAGATAAGGTGCTGAGAGAATGCCTGAAGCAGCAGCAGACATAAGAGGAAAATCAAGCAAAAGAAGTGCTATGACAAGACAAGACTGTACATAAGATGTACCATTAGCAAATAGCTCAGGTGGCTAACACTGGGAAATGCTGTCAGTGGTTGGAAAGGACAGGACTAAAAGACAGACTGAGGCACTGATCATAGCAACTCAAGAACAGGCACTAAGCACCTCATCCATAGAAGCAGGGATTTACTATACTAGAGAACACCTGAGGTGCAGTCTGTACAGAGATGACTCAGAGACACATAGTGGCAGTGTACATGATCCCTGGAACAACATACACTGAAAGTAGCTCGCATGGTGTACAGGAATATCTCCATGTGTATGGGCTAGACCCTTCCAAGTCCAGATGGATGTTCCATAGAAGACTGTGGAGAACAAGGCTAAGATCCTATGGGACTTCCAGATACAGATGGAGAGATAGGCTCTGGACAACCAACTAACCAACCAGACATGTCGTGGTGCCAAGTAATAGCAACAGCAGAAAGAAGGAAGATGAGAGCCTGAAAGAGGAACTAAAGAAGATGGGGAGTAGAGACCAAAGTGGACCCAGTGGTAGTAGGAGCACTTGGGACTGTGACTTTGTCTCTTTCTTTGTCTTTATTGATAAACATTGAGACCAATTTGCTACAGCAGACTGGGCTACTTATAATATGTAAATTGTTTGAGAAGACTTGAGTATTACTTTAAAGCAATTGTGTTTTTTCAAAACAGTAGTGCAGGGGTCCCCAATCCCTGTTCCGTAGACCGGTACCGGGCCACGGCATGCCAGCAACCGGTCCGCACAAACAAGCAAAGCCCCATCCATGAGATGCAGGCAGCACACAAAACCATGCACTCTCCGTCCACAGAAAAACCTTTCTCCACAGAACCGGTCCCTGGTGCCCCAAAGATTGGGAACTTCTGCAGTAGTGGCATTTTTTTAGGTGACCAATTCTAAGGATACCAAATACCCCTTAGATCAGTGATGGTAAACCTTTTAGACACCGAGTGCCCAAAAACTGCCCCACCCCTCACCACCCCATCCCCGCTCTATCCCTGCCCCACCCCCACCCACCCACAGGGCCACCCACCACCTCCATGGCCTGCTGCAGATCGCCCAAGCAGCCCAATAGCACCATGGTGGCCACGCCCTCCACCCATTCCCCGCAGCATCAACTGTTTATGACGGGGCGTAAGGGCGGAGTCTTGTCCCCACTGCCTGGCTGCCATGTCCTTGGCTAGATGGCTCCAGGCGGGCCGTGCCTGGGGGTAACTCTCCTCCTCTGAGGGGGCTGCTAGTGTGAAGGGGGCCATGGGGGAGGTGGGGCTGGGACGAGGGCACGTGTGCCCACAGAGACGGCTCCAAGTGCCACCTCTGGCACTCATATCATAGGTTCGCCACCACTGCCTTAGATAAATGAAAGCCAAAAAAGATTTCTTTTAAAATCATATAGGAGACCTTTAACTCTATTTCAGGAATCAAGAGGACCATCACTTTCTGATACTTAACTACCCAGTAATCCCACCTGAAATGTTAGGTGAATAGCACCAAATAGGTAACCCCCTTCCCCAAAGTTCCCCTGCATTCTTAACCTAAGTGTTAAAAAGAACGAAATTTATCTTTATGTGAATATTAAGACAAAGTTACAAGACAAGTATCTTGGTATATAAGTGAATTCTCAAGATTTGATAATTTCTATTCAGTGCAGTGAACAAAGTAATGCAATACTCTGGATTTTGATAGTGATATATTTATGAGACACTGAGCATAAATATTGCAATTACAATTTTACTATAAGAAAACATTGCCAATGTAAAAAGAAAAAAGGCCTTGACCAAAATATCTGAGGATATTAAACTGAGACGTAATCTACTGATGCAAATCATTACATCTATTTGCATTTGCTTACTGAACCCTAACACAGAAATTAAACTACATAGAATGGGGGGAGGGGGGAAAAGAGCTGGTTGTGCATGGTTAAAAGGAGACATCTTGGAAGATCCAAGTTCTTTCATTAATTTCCCTACTTCCCCTCATTAACAAGTAAAATGTTTTTACTGCTTGAAAAGTTTTAATAAATAGGAAAATGCAGGGCAGCCTACATAAGTTTTTAATGCAATATACAAAAGCTTTTAATATTTTTACATACATTAATGAAAAAGCTAAATTTTATAAGACCTATTCTGTGAGGGAAATAAATACATGAACAATTACAAATCCCTTATAAATGTTTAACTCTTCCATTTCATACGATACATCAATTAGCAAGTCTATTAAATGAACATGTAAGGATTGATTTGTTTTTAAAAAATTCTGGACTCTTTCAGTTCTCGTTCTTAACTATTTTAATTTATTAAGTAAAAGCAAAAAATAGGCTGCCAGGGGCCCACATTCAAATTCACACTCAGCCATGAATTTTCTTTTTAGTAAGTTAGTAGTAAGGAATTTCATTATAAATCCAGATTAGTAATGTAAATACCAGTATTGAAATATTTGAAGTGCAAACGAAGAATATATAATAGACTTTCAGATGAAAGAATAGCCACCATAAACTTTTAGTTAGCTACCCTGCACAACCCAGATGTGAGTAACAATAGGCAGTTTATCTGATAAAAGGCAAAAAAACCTAAACATCATCTGAACATTCAGGAAAAGTCAATAAAAGAGGTAAAATCAAGCCATTTTATCTTTGTAAAAATGGAATATAAAGAGATGTGGCTCCAGATTTCAATGGATTCAAAGCAACCAGATATAAAGTTCTATTAAATCTAATCTCCAAAAAAGCAGATGGCCAGATATTAAAATTCCCCCAGAAAATTGTTAACACATACTTAAAGAAACAAGATAACAGGCCGGTTCCCATTCATTCTGCCTTCAGGATTTTGGAGTTCTCTGCCTAAATCCTGTATACAAAATACATTAACAGCTCTGCCAGCCCTATTAGAGATCACAGATATTAAGAGCATTAGTGAAAAGTCAAATGGTAATAATATTCCAAAATAGCCTTCACCTGACATGACTGACAATTATTCAAAGGAGTCTGCTGAATTGGGATTTTAAAGTAAATATGTATAATCAAACTCTACCTTTAATCTTCAATGATATATCTTCCAAGTGAAAAATGTATATGTGGTAGGTTGAAGGAGAACTATATTGCATTATTTAGTTACATAGATGACACTGAGTTGGACCCAATTCCTGGAGACTCTGTATAGAAATGTTTGCCATGTCTAACCGAAACCAGGAAGCTGTGAGTTCTAATCCTACTTTAGACATAAAAGATGACTTTGGGCCTGTCATTCTCTCTTCCCAACTCACCTCACAAGATTGTTGTTGTGGGGAAAAGAACAGAAGGAATAGAATAGAATAATAACTTTATTGTCACTTTGAATATACACTAATCGGCATATATTAAAATAAAATTTTGTTGCATGCAGCTCTCAAAGGGTAACCTCCAATATACACTACATAAATATGAAATAAAATAAATAAATAAATAAATAAATACATATATAATTATGCATATACCCACATATGTTATATGACACAGAGAAACAACAGTCTGGTTCAGGTTATGTATACATGTGCATGGCAAAAAAAAACGAATCTTGTGAGTTTACCAGATGAATGGCCTAGGGAACAAAGCTATTACAGAATTGGGTAATCCTGCTAGAAATACTTCGAAATCTCCTCCCAGAGGGGAGCAACAGAAACAGACCATAAAGTGGGTGTGTAGGGTCTCTAACAATGCTTTGAGCTCTAAGCAGATAGCGCTTATAAGCAGCCTCCTGAATATCTATGATCTTCTCGGCTGTCCTTGCCATTTTCTGTATAGACTTTCTATCTGAGGCACTGCTGCCCCCAAACCAGACAGTGATGCAGTTTGTTAAAATGCTCTCAATCGTGCATTTGTAAAAAGTGGACATAAGGAGAGAAGATGTGCTCTCCTCATCCGACACAGGAAATACAGACACTGGTTTGGTCGCTTCACTAAGGATGATGTGTGGAAAAACCAATTCAGATTGTTAGTTATCTGCACACCCAGATACTTAATACTGTTGACTACCTCTACAGCTGCATTCTTGATACTTAGTGGAGTATGATTATGCCGGCTCTTTCTAAAATCTACAAGTGTACTAGATATGTTTGTTGCCTAGATTTATTTATAAAAAATGATAAAGGTAGGATAAAAAAATCTATAAATAAATAAATCCATAGCTTTCAAGGTTATTCTACTGAACTTCTGATCCAATCATCTCCCTTCCCTTTGATTCAACCTTGTGTAGTATGTTTTTCTACTCCTTCAGTGCACAAAGAATGGGATTGTTCCATGTTGATCATTATCTAGAGAGACGATTCAATCTTTAATTTGTCCATGACTAATTAATAACCCTTCCAAAATCCATATTTCAAAGGCATGTATCTTATTTTTCTCACTCTTTCTCAAAGTCCATATTTTACAAATAAAAATTACCACTAGAAAAAGAATTCTGAACTTTGCTGTGAAAGAAATATCTTTCTTATTGATAATTTTACTAAAATTTGTAATTATTTCTTCTCTAGGATTAATCTCACTTTTATTGATTCAACACTGCTGGACTACTGCGTACAATCTACATGAGCCTGACCTTGAAGAGTATTTCAGCTGGTGTAAAATGAAGCAGTATGGACAATTATGGGTGCCTGTCATTTGGCACATGGGCTTTAATTTGGCTACCAGACTGCTTCCAGGTTAACTGTTTTCTCAAGGTTCAACTATGTTTTCTTGGGCTCAAGAGTAATAGATATTGGCTTTATTCATTCAATTTATATGGTGGCTCATGACAAAAAGTTGACTCTGGGCCACTAACAATATTTAATAGAAAATAGAAAAATAAAATTATGAATAATATATTAACTAGCCAAGAAAAACCAACCAAAGCCAAAAAATTAACATAATCATGAAATGGGCTCAACCACATGCCCCAGGTCCTGTCCATTATAGGGTAATATCTGATATGATCCAGACAGATAGTCTTTTTTATTTTGTTCATCTAGTACAGGGGTAGGCAACCTTGGCTCTTTTATGACTCATGGATTTCAACTCCCAGAATTCCTGAGCCAGCAGGAATTCTGGGAGTTGAAGTCCACAAGTCATCAAAGAGCCAATGTTGCCTACCCCTGATCTACTACAAACTTCCTGACCCTGTTGGCCTTATAAAAGCCTTGAGACCTGGCTTTTGCTGTCCTTTTGACTGGGAAAGAAAGCAGGGAGTTCTTTCCCATCCTTGGGTGAAAATGTCAGTGGTGACATCTTTACTGATGTTAGCAACATTCAATCAAGATAAAGTTATGATAATTTTAGAAAAATTCTGAAAAAGCTGAATTTTCCTTTAAAGTCCATTAGAGATCATGAATGGAGGAAATTCTCTTTGAAGAAAAATATCAACAAAGGTATTCTTCACAGATCATTACCGAACCTGACTATAAAACCCTGATGCATAGTCAGTCATTAGCCATATAAAGGCTACGCATTGGCAAAACTTGTGAATTTTACCAAGTCATACTAAAGGTTCCTCCAAGTTCTTTCTAGTCAAAGGGGAAGAAACTTCCCGCAGTAGCTAGAACAACTTTACTGCCCTAGATTGTTTTATGGATCCGTAGCTGACTAACCAGCCGTACTCAGCGCGTGGTCCTCAATGGAACTGCATCTATATGGAGGGAAGTGTGTAGTGGGGTGCCCCAGGGCTCTGGTCTGGGCCCAGTGCTCTTCAACATCTTCATCAACGATTTGGATGAAGGGATAGATGGGGAACTCATCAAATTTGCAGACGACACCAAGCTGGCAGGAATAGCCAATACTCCAGAAGACAGGCTTAAGATACAGAAGGATCTGGACAGACTTGAACACTGGGCACTAACTAACAAAATGAAATTCAATGGTGAAAAAAGCAAGGTTCTACATTTAGGCAAGAAAAACCAAATGCACAAGTACAGCATAGGTGGCACCATGCTCAATAGTAGTAACTGTGAGAGGGACCTCGGAGTCCTAGTAGACAATCAGTTAAATATGAGCCAGCAGTGTGCTGCAGCTGCCAAAAAGGCCAACACAGTGCTAGGCTGCATTAACAGAGGGATAGAATCAAGATCACGTGAAGTATTAATACCACTCTTCAATGCCTTGGTAAGGCCACACTTGGAATACTGCATCCAGTTTTGGTCACCACGATGTAAAAAAGATGTTGAGACTCTAGAAAGAGTACAGAGAAGAGCAACAAAGATGATTAGGGGACTGGAGGCTAAAACATATAAGGAACGGTTGCGAGAATTGGGTATGTCTAGTTTAACGAAGAGAAGGACAAGGGGGGACATGATAGCAGTATTCCAATATCTCAGGGGCTGCCATAAAGAAGAGGGAATTAAGCTATTTTCCAAAGCACCTGAAGGCAGGACAAGAAGCAACGGGTGGAAACTAATCAAGGAGAGAAGCAACTAGAACTAAGGAGAAACTTCCTGACAGTGAGAACAATTAATCAGTGGAACAGCCTGCCTCCAGAAGCAGTAAATGTTCCAACACTGGAAGTTTTTAAGAAGAGACTGGACAGCCATTTGTCTGAAATGGTGTAGGGTTTCCTGCCTGAGCAGGGGGTTGGACTAGATGACCTCCAAGGTCCCTTCCAACTTTACTACTATTACATGTCAAATGTAGAAAAATATTGGATCTATGGAACTTCATTGTACTGCAATATCCTAAAGAACTCTGAAGTGTACCATGATAGCAGAATATAAAGATTTAATAACTTATTTACTGCTTATGAGAACTAGACTATAAAACTTTTATAGCACTTAATTATACTTTTCTTTCTTATTTTCTTTTCCAAAAGAGTCTACGGTATATTTCTTGAGAGTTATGATCGATTATTCTGGATTTAAATAACAAAAATATAATTTATTTAACAGATAACATTGTATTTTCATCTGTAGATACTTAAAAATGCAAGTAATTTTGTAATGGGTGCTTTAAAAGGATCTGGATATCTCTTTTTATTTTTGGAATTACGATGAGTTAAAAAATAAACTCCTATCATTAAATTTGTTTTTTTTCTCCACCTTTATAATCTAGCAACTGTGTAAGTATAAACAATCCCATAGTTATAATCTGAAAAGCCATCAGGAGAAAAACTAGCCCAGTTTATTTTTAATAAAAGGAGGATCATGGTATATAATAACTCTTCCTGCCATATCCATTGAATCTGCAGAAATAGAGATTGATGTCTAGATATTTCTGGCAGGGCAAGCAATATTTCTCTACAACACATGCTTTAGATATACAATTCCATTTTGAGATATGTAAGGCCAATGTCAACCTATCTACCCCTCAAAAGATGCATTTGAACTTAACCCAGTTAGTAAAAGAAAATCAGTCAAAAATTGCATAGCATTGCTATATATTTTTCTCATTTCCCACTAATTAGCCTATTTAAGTTATGTTTTTTTTATTTCACGAATATAATGAAACAAAAATAAGATAGACCAAATGTCAAAGACTAATATTGTCTTCATAATTCACACAACCTGATTGCCTAAGAAAATGATGTATTGGGACAACAATGTTTCTGCTACAAAAACATCAATATACATATAGATATATCTTTCCAATAAGACATAACAAGGAAATCCAGAGATCTAGTAATTAAAAAGGCTTTTAGTTTTCACCTTACAATTACAGCAAACACGAGAGGTAGCACTCCACCTTATGAAATGTCAAGGTGAGTTTAATCCACTTCAGCTATTTGCGTCATTTTTAAGGCATTTGTAAAAGACTGAGGAATAACCAGCAGTGTGGTCAATTTGGTGAATAAATTATAGTGTTAATGCAATTTTCCAACAGCATTCAGTGGGATGAATTGATAAAACCATTGCTGAAAGAAATCACTCTGTCAAAGTTTTACAAAGCCCTATTTATCACAATATGAAGATGAACAAACAACCCCTCCCCCAAGTGACGATATTTGTGGGCAAACATTTTATGGAATAGTAATACTCATCAGTTGGGATTATTTACTTGGTGTACTATTATCCTGCCTATGTTTCTGGGTGACACATAAAATAACTTAAATCTTATCTAATCCTATTACAGTTAGCTAAGTTTGATTGTAAGATGATTACTAAACTATTCTGCAGAAAGGCCTAGAGATAGTAGAGAGATGATGCTGGGCAAAGTATGAATCCAAATTTGTAAAGTCAACTTCACTCTTACGTATTGTTGTGATTTCATCCCATGTCATTTTTCATTCATTCTGCAAAGATTTAATGTCTCTAGGTCACATTAAGTTATAGTGTTTATTTCTTTCACTTTTTCTTGTTTCTATGTATGTATATTTGTATCAAGTGGAAGTTCATAAGTAAGCTTAGTTTTGGAAGGTTTTTAAGATTTCAATTGACTGTCTCTGTATTATTCTTGATATTATTAATTGTGAAAGGCAGAAAGAAAATCCACTCTTTTTAGTGAATGAAAAATTCACAAAGTTCTCCAGTGACCTCAATGAGACAACTCATGATAACTGTTCCCTCCTCTTTCATTTTGTGCATAAAGACATCTGCAGAGCAAAATCAATGTTTGCTCCACTTGTGGAAACTTTAGCTGATGTTCATTCATGAGTGCTGAAGATTCCCTTGTGCCACAAACAAGAAGACTTGGAGTGAGAGCTTTCTAAATGCTTCATCTACTCTAAACAACTAGGGAGGGTAAGATGACTTTCTGGAAGATGGCACAGGATAAGAAGATTTAAAAGTAATAACATGGATTCCATCAGGAGCAGGCATTGCAAGACTTATAATCCCTTGGTCATTAAAACGCATCACATACACAGTAGATCTTGGTCTGCTACTGAATTGCTGAAAAGAAAAGTGATTTATCAGGACAAAGGAGCACATCATCTTTAATGCCACCAAGATGTTATTGTTTTGAATACGGATGTTTAAAAAATTATGATGTGAAATAATACTTTTAAAAACCTCCCTTGGTTTTAAGATTAATGTCAGTATTGTACAATATGAACTGTGTTAAAGCCTAAAATGTTTGCTAAAAATTGTATCTATTTCAGTACAATTCCCAAATAAAACTAAGCATTAAAAAAAACTGGCAAAGTAGCCTCAGACTTGTCCATTCATTTATATTGTATCAAAAGCTATTAAAAGAAGAATATAAAATTAAGTTTTTATAGACAATGCATATTTGCTATTTTTATGTTATACATAAACTAGCAAAAAAATTAAAAAGTATTAAACACTGTATTCATGTTGAGAATAAAGAGGTTTCTGCTGTTTTTGAATCAATTTTCATTTTCTCATGATACCTTGTGAGACAACATCAGCACACTTCTCCCTGACCTCATGTTAAAGCCGTATTAAAAATGCTTCCATCAGTAATCAGAAGATAATCTCTTCAGTCATTTGAAAAATAATAAAGTAAAAATGGTACCAGCCCCTTCAGCAGTTAGTACTTAATTTTAAAAAAAATGTTTTAGTCTCTAATTTTTAGGCTATCCAACTTACAACATGTAGATTTTTTTTAAAAAAAGAGAAATATAAAAATGTTACCTAAATTGCAAAGATCTTGCAAGAAATGAAACCAACATTTCTCACTGAGCTATAACAAAGATCTTGATTTTTAACATGCATATTTATCTGTAAAAATTAATGAATTAGATTCAGGCTTACCCATTTTGTGGTTCAACTTTTCCCTCAAGGCGTATCTCATGTACTCCTGTTTCACATCCAAATATCTCAATTTTTCCCAGAGGACTACGCAGAACCACACGTTTCCTTTTACACTGAGTCATCTCATCTCTGAAAGGAACCTGGTTTAAAAACAAATAATAATATTATATATATTTCAAGACTTTACACACATTTAGTATTTTTTCCTCAAATAAAAGAATTAGGAGAGACCTTTTTGCAGGGAAAAGTTATTTATATATAAAAGCATGGTATTCATCAGTGATAATGGACTCCAAGCAGGGAAACGCATTAGTGTATTGATGAGTGAATTAACAGGTGTTGGCTAGAGGGATTCTTATCAAATTTTCCTCTTACTCAAGAGTTTATATTGGGCTAAACTGAGAAGGGATCAAGGAGAAGCCAAATCTTTGCACTGGGAGTCCCCTAAAAAACAAAAGTTTCTACATTTTTGAACTGCAATGTTATGGCATATTTATCTTCCTGTCTAAAAACAGCAACAAATACAAGTTGGTACTGGTAGTTCTTAAAGAAAAAAATCTCAACAAATAGTTCCACTTCAGCTGATGAAAAAGAATGAAGAATAATCAGCTCAAATAAAAAAGACAAGATAGCAAAAGCAAGTCAGAAGAGTAAGCCCAGTAGGTGACACCAAAACCAGAAATAAAAGTTGAAGAAGATATTCTGTACCAGTCAGTTTTCAAGATCTTGTAGATAGAGATGGGGTGGGAAATATGTCTATTTTGGGGTGGAAATGAAGACATTTTAGACAGATTTAGCAATTTCAAGTTGCATGATAATTGTTTTTCCCTTGATCCTACTTTTTAAAAAATAGTCAGGAATAATCATGGCTCTCGCTGACTGGTTCCAATGGCGGAGAGAAAGGAGAAGGAAGAGGAAACTACAGATGCTAAAAAAAAAAAATGAGAGGGGCTAATATCTTTTGCTCTTGCCACATGGAGGACTTTGTTCCTATTGTTAACTGAGTAGACAGGAAGGAGCCAGAAAGCAATTTTGCACCACATATGCATCCTCTTGGATCTGGACTTTCCACAGCATCCCTGTTTGCTTGGGAAATGGACTTGATCTGCTTGTCTTTTTCTCAGGCTAAAGTCACAATGCCTTATCTTTTTTTTTCTTTTGTAGCATCAAGTATGTGCCCACTCAATAATAAGAAAATTGCCAAGAGTAAGTATTATGGGTGAGTGTATATTAACCATGTTACAAGGAGAAAGAAGCATTTAATGAGATGCAGATATGTCCCCCCCAAAAGTACAAAATCTTTACAGAAAGCTAATGGGAAAAAAACAAGTATTGAAGTGCCATCATTTGAAGGAATATTTGTGGGGGGTTTTGGGGGGGTACAGGGTGCTTTTGAGTCAGTATTGAGTCTTGGCAACTGTCTTGACTAGCCCCTGCAGTTTTATTACCATTGCCTCCTTCTTAGCACTGAGAGAGAGTAACTGGCCCATAGTCACTCAGCTGGCTTTTATAACACTGGGCTAAAACTTATAGTCTCCTGGCTTCTTGCCTGCTGCCTTAAACCATTATACAAATAGATTTGTATTAACCTTTCTGTTTTTACCCAGCAGTGACCTAAGGAACTTAAAGTTGTTGGTAGCTAGGAGAGAAGAGATGAAGAAGGGAAGATAAAGGAGGTTATTAATGAGAAGATAACTGTGATGGGAAGCAGTGATAGACTTTATACCACTTATCAGTGGGCATATTGATTTGCAAAACATGTTCCAGAAGGCAGATATCCCATTTATCCTAAGGAAATAATAATAATTACAGGGAGATTTTGGTCTCCACAGCATTCAAAGGAAAAACGGCACCCTAGAGTCCTATAAATGGAATAATAATAACAACAATAACAACAACAACAACAACAATAATAGAAACAGAATAACTGTGGCAAACAAAGATAGTGTCAATAGTAATATGCACCTTGAGTGCAATCCAAAATAACCATAATACTATTTGAACATCACTGGCACTGACAAAATCATCACCAAAAGTCTTTCCAGATTCTCAGTCATCCAGGTCATGGTTACCTCAGAGGTGCTTTTTCAAAAGGCAAATTGACTTTGTTTATCCTTGAAGATGTTTTTTCTTATCCAAGAAGCTTCTTCAGTTCAGTTCAGTTTTTTTATAAAACCTTTTTGCTTTAGGCCTCCGCCACTGTGTGCAAAAAAACAAAAAAGTTTCAATCAGTCAATTTCAACTTCTCGCGGAGAAAAAAAAGATCTTGCAAAGTTGGAATTGATTGATTGAACTTTTTAGTCCCACCCGGTCTGCCGTTACCACCACAGACACGCCCACCCAATGGGCCACACTCACCCAATGGGCCACACCCACCCGGCACTTGATGATGCATAAGTGGGTTTTGGGTTGCAGTTTGGGCACTCGGCCTCTAAAAGGTTCGCCATCACTGTCCTAGGCTTTCCACCAACAGCAGTGTCTTTTTGAATGAAATAAGAACTGGCATAACAAAAAAAAAAATAAGAATCAACTACCACTGTTAAGCTCATTTCCATTAGTCAAAATATATTGTTCCTAGAAAATCCATCACAAGAACAATTTATGAACAGGAATATGCAGTGTCAAAAGTGGCCTTTGCCCATGAACTCACTCTAAAGTGAAGAAGATAATGTAAACAATTGTTAAGATTTGTCTCAAATTAAAAGTAGCTCTACAGATTTGAAACGTCAGTGAGATTGGACCAAACCCAATATTCATTTCATTGGGATAGAGTGGTCAGTGGACAGTGAAGGTTAAACTTCAGATTGATTTATTCGGTAAGGTAAAAGGGCATATGAAACGCATACTAAAAACAAAGAGGTAGCCCAAAACTGAAAAGTTGATATCATGCACATTAAGATAACAGTAGTCCTCTTTCTCAAATGAATACTTATTTGTCACCATTATGGACAAGTAATGGCTTTGACATTAAATAAATTAAGGTATTCATATAATTCAGGAGTTTCCACCAAATATGAAATGTAGAACAAAGGACTATCATTGCCCATGTATAAGACATAATCAAAATTATGCAGCTTATTGTATCCTATTCTCTTTTGTCAAATATTTAGGAAATATTCTTTTCCAACCTACAGGAGAAATTATTTTCACAATTACATTTTGCCATGTCTCTTGCTAGAAGCAAGATTTCATAAAGTTCCTACACATCATCCATTTTATCCACTTCCTCAGGAAACAAATGGCAAACCTTACTTAAATGAATATTATTGGATGGCGGTCACCCTAAGTATAATTGTCTTCAAACTGGCTTAAAGTTTACCATGAATCTGATTTTTCTAGTGAAAATTTGAGTAGTTCCCCTGATATATTTCAAACAAAAGCTAGTGAACCTGCTATTACACTGTTAAAAAAGCAATGCAACAATAAAGCATTGCTTTAACTTTTTGTTAAAGTTGAAATCAAGAGTTAGAGTCTAGGTTTTATATCCCATTAAGTTTTCAGTTCAGTCTCTTTCAGAAATTTTACTTCAAAATGAGAGTATAGCAAATCTGGATATTTTAGTCTCCCCAAAACACCCAAACTGAAGTCAGTATTAATCTATGAGATAACAAATACTAGGATTTTAAAAAATGTAAGAGTAATAATATAATTAGCACCGTAGTGAAATTAATTACATAGCAACTTTCTCAAATGCAAAAAGCTCCTAAGAGCTATAATTGAGCTAAGCAAAAAGGCAAACATTCTGTCAGCTGTCCTCTGCCTGCTGCCGACAAACTCCAGACACAGAAGGAACAAGTGACCAGCAAACTTTAATGCAAAAGAAAAAGTCAGCACTGGGAGTGAATTGCTCCCAGCGCTTTACATAGACGTGCCCCGCCCTCCAACCCCACCCCAAATCAGCAAGCCAGCATCCGGTCCGTATGGATAAAAGGCATGGTTCAATGTCCGCTTCCCCCCGCCCTCCAAACACATCAACGCAGCCTCCGCAGTTCCAGCTGCCATCCACTCCTGGGGTGTACAGGGTAAGGGGGTCCCTTGGGGCCACTCAGGAATAGGGACAAAATCCACCTCATGCACCACCCGAAAAGGAGTGAACCCCATGCTACTATGCACAGTGTTGTTGTAGGCCACTTCGGCAAATGGTAAATCGACCCAGTCTGTTTGCTGGTAGGAGATGTAACTTCGTAGGTAGTGCTCCACAATGGTATTCGCCCACTCAGCTGCTCCATTGGTACTGGGGTGGTATGCCGAGCTGAGACCTTGGAATGACCCTATGTACCCAGATAAACTCCCGCCAGAATCGTGCTGTAAACTGCACCCCCGATCCAATATAATACGCCGGGCCACACCATGGGGTCGGTAGATGTTTGACGAACAACCTGGCCAGTCGCCAAGCTGATGGTAGCCCCTTGCACGGGATAAAATGGGTCTGTTTCGAGAACAGGTCAATCACACTCCAGATAATGGTATACCCTCGGTTCTCTGGTAATTCTATGATAAAGTCCATGGCGATATTCTCCCATGGCCGGGTTGGGTCTGCTACTGTCTGCAATAAGCCCAGAGGTTTCCTGTACGGGACTTGGCGGTGGCACAGACGTGGCAGCCTTTCACATAGGCCTCTATGTCCACATTAACCTGAGGCCACCAGAATTGACGCCGCACTAGGAGTAATGTTTTCAGGAAGCCGAAATGGCCCGCCTGTTTGGCACCGTGACACTGCTTAAGAACCACTCGTCTCAGGACTTCTGAGACATACAATTTGTTGCCTTTCCAGGCCAGGCCCTCCCTCCGTGTCAGGAGGCCTGGGTGGTCCTTCAACCAGGGATTGCTCTGGACAGCCGTTTGTAGCTCCTGGTTCAGATCACCCATCAACCGGCGAGGAATCGCTCGAGCCATGCCCTGTTGGTAGGGAGGCATAATCACTTGTACTACCTCCTCCCGCCTACTATGGTACTGGGGCATGCGGGACAACGCGTTGGCTAAGAAGTTCTTTCCTCCTGGCACATACTTCAGGATGAACTGGAATCGGCGGAAGTACTGGGCCCATCGGGCATGCTTGGGTGACAGGCGTCTCGGTGTCTGTAGAACTTCTTATGGTCTTTCCACACCTCGAATGGCTTTGTTGCCGTTGAATGCAGGGCTGTGCCACCATTCCCCTGACACTGCAGGAGCCCCAGCCCCCCTGGGTCTTACCTGCAGGAGCTGCAGGCCGTGGCTTCACCACCTTGGGCCTCACTACTGGCTGCACCTCCCGGGCATCAGGTTCAGGCCCTGTTGCTCCAGCCGGGTCGGCCTCATCTGCCACCAGAGGAGTCTCCTGTTTACCCTCTGACATCTCCGTAGAAGTCAAAGACGATAGGCACCCCAATCAGCAAGCCAGCATCCGGTCCATATGGATGAAAGGCGTAGTTCAATGTCCGCTTCCCCCCCCTCCAGATGCATCAATGCAGCCTCCGCAGTTCCAGTTGTCCTATCTGGCAACCAGGCAATATCCTGCCCCTTCCCTGCTGCGCTTGGTGAGAGGAAGAGGCGGCTGAGGTGAGAGGCGGTCCCTCCAGCGTCCAGCTGGCGTGCCTCAAACTCCCAGCTGGCAGTAGGGACATTCCTGGAGTCCACAGACACAGAGGGAGGCGCCTGCGGCGCATGGCAGCCTCACCGACTCCCATCTGATGTTCGGGAGCTGGGCCGACTCCCAGCTGCTTTTCAGGAGCCGGGCAGACGTGCAGAAGCTGGGCCAACTCCCAGCTGATGTTTGGGAGCCGGGCTGAATGCGGAAGCCGGGCCAACTCCCAGCTGGCTGTCGGGAGCTGGGCGGTGCATGGCGGCCCCGCTGACTTCCAGCTGACGTCTGGACGCTGGGCCGACTCCCAGCTGATTTTCGGGAGTCGGGCGGTGCTCAGGACCAGCATACGGATGTCGGCTGGCTGCTGGCTGCTTCTTCCCCGTCCCCCATTGGCTCATGTCAAGCCCAGGCACTTGACACATTCCAATAAAAATCTAGGTTCCTATCATGCTCAAAACTTCAAAGAAGAATATGATTACCCTAAGTCCTAAGAGGTAACTTTACATAGAACTTTTGCCCTTCAGATCATTGCACTTTCTATGATTGTCCATCCAGGAGTTATAATAACTATTTCTGGAGGGCATCAGGAGGAAGACCACTCTGTTTTAATACAAAACAAAACAAAAAGCAAACACTCCTAGCTATGATATAAATTCTTACCAATTCTGGATTCAGTTCTATTAGCAGAAATAATAACTTGGAAAGAAACAAGAGTTTGCATAAATGGATTTCACAGTAATTACCCCACAGCCAATATTTTAGACACTAAAATGATTAAATGAAAGTATGGCATACCCTTAAGGACATTTCTCTTGGCTTCATATACTGCTGAAATTACAAAGCCAGTGTGGCATGCCCAAGATCTGGTGGCAAAAGCTTTCAAATATCAATTCATTCTTTGATTGATATGGTGATCCTGATCACATGCTGCCATTAAGATCAAGCTTATTTTTGACAGAATTTACCTGGAAATGGTTGAATTGGGCCCAATGTATTTTTATGGCTATCTGCAACACTTGAAAAATGAAATACATTTTTATCCTCCCCTTTTAACCTGAATTTAAATAATGTCATAAATAAATCATCAATTTATGATACTCATAGTAGTAACAGTAAACTATGGTCTATAGTATTCATAAATGAACCTTTAGCTGCAGACTTATCTTAAAATCTTGGCACAAACTTGGCATCAGAATTCAGTTATCAGATCAGACACAAAATAGCTACTATTAGAATAGTTATTCATGCTTTTCATGGCAGCTTTCTGAAACCTGGTATTCTCTAGGTATATTGGGCATAACCATAGTGATTTGGGTGATGAAAGTTGTAGTCCAACATATTTATTGGGTAGGGTAGATTAACAAAATCACATAGTTCTGGACTGGGACAGAAAATTTAGCAGCTTAATTTTCAACTTTAGTTACTAATGAATTAATGCAGACCTACTGCTAACTTTGTGTTCAATCTACAAACTTTGTTTAGAACTAAAAGTTTAAAAAAGGGAAATAAATTAATGATGAAAATTCCTGTCTCTTTTGTTGTATTTTCTAGGGTTAGGTTTTTTGTTTGTTAGATTGTTTTTGACTTCAAGTCAAGCCTTGACTCTTAGTGATTAATCTCTGGATGACTGGATTAATCTCTGCAGTTTTCTTGTCAAGGATTTTCTTAAGTGATTTGCCATTGTTTCCTTCCTAAGGCTGAGAGTGAGTAACTGACCCAAAGTCACCACGATGATGTTGTGTCTAAAGTAGAACTAGAACCCAGTCTCCTAGTTTCTAACCTAATGCCTTAAACTCTATATAACATTCTTTTTTATATATCCTATTTACACCATTGTAAATGTAATGCAAGATGTAAGAGTAACTAAGGCTATGCCGAGTGCTGACTGCTGGACTGACCATAGACTCATCATTTCCAAGTTAAATATTCACATCAAGCCAAAGAATCGTCCACAGGGAAACAGAGTTGTGATGAAAAAGATCAACGTCAGTACACTGGAAAACCCGACGTAGTAGCTTCATTAGTAAAAGATCTTGACAATCAATTCCTGGAGCTGCAAATACAGGAAAATGCTGAGAAGGACTGGGAATGTTTCCGGGACATCTTGCACTCTTCTGCACTTAAGGTTCTTGGACCCTCATATAGGAAGCAGCAGGACTGGTTTGATGAAAACGATGAAGAGATTAAGGCCTTGCTTGCCGAAAAACACCATCTCTACCGCGCTCATCAGAACGACCCGTTGTCAACTGCAAAGAAAAATGCTTTTATAAACACTCGCAGGATTGTACAGAGCAAGCTCCGCAAGATGCAGGACTCCTGGCTGAGTGCCAAAGCAGATGAAATCCAGAAGTTTGCTGATAGAAACGATGCCAAACGATTCTATGAAGTCCTTAGGAAGCTCTCCTTTACTGGATTCGAATGGTGCAACTCTTATCACTGAGAAGACCCTGATTTTACAGCATTGGGCCGAGCATTTCCATTCTGTGCTGAACCGCCCATCCACCATCAATAATGAGGTGACTGACAGGATACCCCAGGTAGATATGAACTATAGCCTGGATGCCCTACCATCAGAGGCTGAAACCAAACAGGCCATCAGTCAATATTCCAGAGGTAAGGTGCCAGGATCTGACGCAATCCCAGTGGAAGTCTATATGGCTGGCAGTGCTGTGCTTGTTGAAAAACTTATCCAGTTGTTTCGATCTTTCTGGAAACAAGGTTCCATTCCTCAGGAACTGAAAGATGCGTCCATTGTGCACTTCTATAAGAGGAAAGGAAATCGACAAGTTTGCGATAATTATAGAGGAATATCACTTCTCTCTGTTGCAGGCAAGATCTTTTCACGAGTGTTGCTAAATCGCCTGATTGACCATCTGGAACAGGGTATACTACCTGAGACACAGTGTGGTTTCCGCAAAGAGCGTGGCACAGTGGACATATTTGCAGCTCGACAGTTCCAGGAGAAATGTCAGGAGCAGAATCGTGAACTATACACCACCTTCGTGGATCTCACCAAGGCTTTTGACACAGTTAATTGTGAAGGACTATGGTGCATTATGTCGAAGTTTGGGTGTCCTGACAGGTTTATTCTGATGGTACGACAGTTCCATGATGGCATGGCGGTTCATGTTCTGAGTAACGGTGGAGCCTCAGAGGTCTTCCTTGTTACTAATGTCATTAAGCAAGGCTGCATGCTGGCACCAACTCTGTTCAGCATGATGTTCTCAGCCATGCTGTCAGACGCCTTTCAGAACAGCTCAGTGGGAGTTAATCTGAGGTACAGAACCGATGGGAAACTGTTCAACCTGCGAAGACTTCAGGCTGTCACTAAGGTAAAGGAGACTGTGCTATGAGATCTCCTCTTTGCTGATGACTGTGCCCTTAATGCAGGATCAGAGCAGGAAATGCAAGCCAGCATGGACAAATTCGCAGCCACTTGTGACAAGTTTGGCCTCTTCATCAACACGAAGAAAACTGAAGTGATGTACCAGCCAGCTCCAAAAGCCCAATATCAAGAGCCTACTATCACAGTAAAGGGACAAAAGCTGCAAGCAGTGGACCAATTTATGTATCTTGATAGTACCCTCTCCCGTGCAGTGACAATTGACATCGAGGTCAACTGTAGAATTGCCAAGGCAAGTTCTGCATTTGGTAGATTGTGGACTAACGTGTGGGACCGCCGTGGAATAAGTCTTGCTACCAAGCTTAAAGTTTACCAGGCAGCAGTGCTAACTACCCTATTGTATGCTAGTGAGACCTGGACAGTGTACAGGAGGCATGTTAGGCAACTGAACTACTTCCACATGATGTGCCTTCATAGAATTCTGAGGATCCGGTGGCAGGATAAGATACCAGACACAGATGTCCTCTCCAGAGCAGGCCTATCATAAGTTTGCACTCTGTTGATGAAAGCCCAGATGCGCTGGGCAGGCCATGTTGTAAGGATGCCAGATCATCGCATCCCTAAACAGGTCTTCTATGGTGAGCTGTCTCAAGAAAAGCGATCGCATGGGGGACAAAAGAAGCGATACAAAGACACGTTGAAAGCCTCTCTTAAGTCCCTGGATATTAACACCATCTCTTGGGAACTTCTGGTGCATGATCGACCAACGTGGCGCACCTTGGTGTACCAGGGTTGCCAGACATATGAACACAGAAGGACAATCTTGGCACAAGAAAAGTGAGCACTCCGCAAAGCCAGAGCTGCAAATGCTGAAGTAGCAGTGTCTACATTTCTTTGTTCAGTATGTGGCAGAACATTCCATGCTAACATTGGTCTTATTAGTCACCTATGGACACATCGTTGATGGCCCATAACCCACAAGATGTCAAGGTCTTCATTGAAATCGATGGACAAACAACATTTACACCATTGCAAGTTTTTGCTCTGTATTCTTTCTTCAGCTATTTTACCTTAAAGATAAAATATTTCTTTTTACATTGCTTACTAGTCTTCTATTTGCTCATAAAATTACTTCATACCACATTTTCCAAAGAAACTACCTTTTAAACATTGTTTGCCAATGTTTAAATGAGCACCTAAAATGCTCTGGTATATTTTTTCATTTCATCTCTCTCAACTCTTCCATAAACCATAAAGAGTGATCCATTAGAGGTAAAAAGATGCATAAGCACAATCTGATTGAAAACCTCAGCTATTCCCCTATTCACAACCAGTAACCAAGGCTTCAGATGACCTGTATAACAGATTAGTAAGAACAGCCCTCAACTTCTTCTGAAACCTGTCCGGATTCATTAGTCACCAAGGGTTGGCTGATCTAATAGGTTCTGCCTCCCTATAGTGGAGGGCAGCACCATGGTAATCACAGTGTGATCTAATCACCACAAGGCAGACACCAATAACTCCCTCAATTTCAGATCAAAATAACACTGTTCCAACAGAAACTACAAACCTGTTGTGTGACCACTGTCCCATGTCGGGCTCCAGCTGACCTGGGATAGATCCATGGATGCCATGGTAACTATGAATCCCTGAGTTGCCTCAGACCCCTTCCCAGAGAAGGAAGTGTCTTAGTCGCAACAGTCTCTCCAATGCAATCGCTGACAAAACCCTACCAAAGGGGGGGGGAAGGGAAGTGGAGAGAGATGTCTGCAACGAAAGAGTGCATACTATACAAAGAGGCTGCCTCCATGTCTGCAGGCATGGCAAATGCAGCAGTTGAACCACACATAACTAGCAAAGCAAACATAGTCCACCTTCTGGGAACACAGCCCAAACAGATCCAAAACTGCCCAGATTCAATCCAGTGTGCTGACCTAGATACTAATATTCAGAAAAGCACCTAACTAGAATACTAATATGAAGACAGTCCATGTGTAGCTTCTATTTTCTCTGCCATTTTTACCCACCTATTAAGTAGTTTGTTGTAGTTCAAAGTATAGATCAGAACCAATACAGCTTAATTTTAAAAAAAACTGCTGCAGAAATTTTATATAATGCTTATGCTAAGATTATATTGGATAATATTTTGAAATATGAGAAATTAGAAGTCAGAACTGAAGTTTCCGTGAAATTTTAAGTGATGGGTGTAATTGAGATACACCATGAAAACCATTATGAGTATAAGGATGTGTAAAACAATCTGAATTCAAATTATTTCACATACAAATGATTCTTCAGAGGATTCTGAGCAAAATAGTTCATGTTCTGAAGTTTCCTCCAACCTCAAGAGAAAACAGGACATTTCATTCCATACCATGTTGACTGTTCTGACATTCAGTAATTGGCTTGTTTGTATTTTTTAAGTCCTCATAGACTTTGAGGTAGAATTAATCAATAAAACAGCAGGCACAGATTTTATACTTGCTGCCACTGGCTGGAACTGGCTGAGGAGAAGAAGGATGGTGGTGCTAGGGAGATTCCATTAAGCACATGTTCAGAGACTAAAAACAGTTTTGAACTTAATAAAAAGCCTGCTGCCTGTTTAGTATGTGAATTTACTGCTCTTTTTATATATTCATTTGTTTGCTTGTTGAGCTTTGCGGGCCAGTTGCCAAATAAAACAGTATTGTGCTTTTGCTGTAATACATATTCTTGTAATATGTTTGAACTTTCTTTGCAGGAAAATAAAGTGTACTATGCATGGTTGTGCATTAAGACATTTCAAGCCAATAGCCAGAAAAGTCATTTTTGCTGTTGGTCTGCTATTCTTTGGCTAATCTACCAAATTGAATCAACACAGCACTGCTGGATTTTTTTACCGGGAAGAGTTCTATGGCATTTATGCAGGCAGACCAATCTGTAACAAAAGCTTCTAGTTTGTGAGGGGAATTTGTAAAATATATATATTTTAAATTTTACTTGGTCGATATTGTTTTATCAGTTGAATAACAGAAGGCACTTAACACAGAAGACACTGGAGCTTGTGGATCAAATACAAAGGAGAGTCATTGTAAATTCCTATTATTGCCTATGGTGGAATACATAAAATATTTTGGCTTTGCTCCTATAGAACAACACTTGTTTCATTTCTTGTCCACTCTTACTGAAACCCCAAAATATAGAAGGTCAGGAACCTGTTCTTTTCCTGACACCCAATTCTTACAGAATTCATGAATTGACATTTTTTTTTTTTTTTTTGCTACCATGATACCCAAGAAGCTCAGGCTTGTCTTACTCCTGAGAACTGTCAACAGTATACTAGCCCTGCTACATAAAACAAGATAATTTTACAGCTTCCAACTAGACACAGTACTGTAGAGTGTCAGTTTGTCAAGAAGCACTGTGGCAGTACGGTTTTCAGCACAAATGTCAGTTTTTAAATGGTTCTGTCTTGGCAACAGAAGCTCAAAATGTGCCACACCATCCCAGAATCTCACTCTCGGTAGGACACTAAATCTAAGTTAACCCTGCCATTACAGTATATAGCAAATTTGCAACCTGTTGGTATATTTCAATCTAATTATTGAGGATGATAGCAAAAACTACATCAAATGAAACAAGATATACAGTAATGAATGGACAGGAAATATGATGATCACCATTTTATATTAAATTGTTTTTATTGCATTCATTATGTAATTGTGAATCTGGGTGATTTATATTTTTAAAATGAAGCCAGTGCAATTCTTTGGTTTTCCTTTATATATTTGGAGGTTTACTATTGGGAGTTGAGTGGCATATAAATTTAATAAATAGTAATTATTATAACTATAAAACATGGAAGGTCCTTCATAATACATAAATTTTTTGCTGCACTGTTAGGACTGTGTATCATTCACCACAAATTGAACTGTATGCTCTGATTGACTTATGCAGTCAACTGAGAATAACTTTTGCTCATAATGCTCAAGCTGTTAATAAATATTTTATTGTGCATATAGTTTTAATTTAATTTTGGATGCCTTTGTGTTACAGGATAGATAACTTTTTGTCCAATATCTTTTCTATTTATTTTATTGTTATATTATATGTGGTTGTATTCTGGAATTTATCTTAACTGCTGAACTGTAGATATAAGAAAAATAAATAATTGCTTAAATAGATTTTTAAAGCACTAGAACTTTTAAATATTTTCACCTACAGACTGTGTTAAAACATCTGCTACACTGACATCAGGGTCCTAGTACTGTGAATAACCTTATGGTGGTTACACTAAAAGGGGCGTTGTCTTACCTGAACGCCTTTTCTCAGCAGGATGATGTAGATGGGTTCATTACAACCTTCCTGCCCGATAGACTAGGTCAAAACTTTGGCCACACTCCTCCTTTGGGCGTGACTCCAGTTTTGACTGAGACGAGAGCTGATCTGATGAATTCCTCATAGTGGCTCCTTGTTAGTCACCTGCCTAGACTATCTGCATGGGAGTGTGTGGATTCTACATCATCCTGCTGAGAAAAGGCGTTCAGGTAAGACAACGCCCCTTCTCCAGCAGGATGGCTGTAGAATCCACCGGATGGGACATACCAAAGCCCTCATGTCCCCTGGGAGGGAGAGTCTAGGCCGCGGGATCCTGAGCAGAGACAACCTGTTGGAGTACACGTCTGCCAAAGGCAGTATCAGCCGCCGCGAAGGAATCTACACAGTAATGTCTAACAAAAAACAAGGGAGAAGACCAAGTTGCAGCTCTACAAATTTCCTCTACCGAGGCCTGTGTAGACCACGCGGCCGATGCAGCGGCGCTGCGTGTTGAGTGAGCCGTAATGTGTGAGGGAACGGGAATTGACTGAGAGGAATAGGCTTGAGCTATACAAGCTCTAATCCACCTACCTATAGTTGAAGAGGAAACTTTCTTCCCCATAGTCGATGGTTGGAAAGAAACAAATAGGGCTTCCGACTTATGGAAGGAAGAAGTACGCTTTACATAGTAACACAGAGCTCTGCGTACGTCTAGCTTGTGCCACTGATGTTCCAACCTGTGTGTGGGATTGGGACAGAAATTAGGAAGAATTAGCTCCTGAGATCTGTGAAAGATGGTGTTAACCTTTGGGATGAACGCGGGATCCGGTCTAAGGACCACCTTGTCCTCGAAGAAAGTGCATAGATCTTTCCTGACTGAGAGCGCTGCTAATTCTGAGATTCTTCTAGCTGAGGTAATAGCCACTAGAAAGGTTACTGTTAAGGACAAGTAGTGGAGAGAACATGAACTGAGAGGTTCGAATGGAGGTGATGTCAAGGCCTGTAGTACCTTAGTTAAATCCCAAGAAGGATACCGATGTACTACAGGTGGTCTGGTATTGACTGCTCCCTTTAGAAAGGCACTAATTGCCGGATGTTGTGACAAGGGACTTGAATTGTCGCAAGAAAGAACCGTTGAGAGGGCCGCTAATTGTCTGCGAATGGTACTGGATGATAAGCCCTTATTCAACCCTTTTAACAAATAATCTAAGATGTTAGGAATAGTAACCGAGAGTGGTTCTAAGCAATGTATAGAACACCACCTGCAGAATCCTTTCCATGTAGCATCGTAGATCCTGTTTGTCGAAGGACGCCTTGATGTTTGAATGATCGATATCACTCCGGGTGAGTAGGATTGCCTGGTTAAACTCTGCCTCTCAAGTGCCAAGAGGCTAGTTGTAGCCACTGTGGGTCTGGATACAGGAGTTTGCCCTGACTGAGGACCACTTGGTCCGGGGGAATCCTCCACGGAGGTGATATCGAGAGATCCACAAGGTCGGCAAACCACAGACATCATGGCCAATGTGGAGCAATCAAGACTACTTCTGCACCTTCCAGGATCAACTTGCGTATGGTTGCCGGTATCAAGGGGAGTGGTGGGAAGGCGTACAGGAGTTGCGCCGGCCACCGACATCGTTCCCGGTGTCGGAATCTGGAGAAGAACCTGGGTAATTGTGTGTTCTTCAGGGTAGCAAATAAGTCCAGGTGCGGTCGTCCGAACCTTCATGAGATTTCCTCGAACAGAGCCGGATCCAGATGCCATTCTGTATGGTCCACTTTGGCTCTGCTCAGGGAGTCTGCCTGGAGATTTGCCTCCCTGAAATGTGTTCCACCCTGATGGAACCCAAATTTGACTCTGCCCACAGACCCAGAGCCAATGCTTCCTGCATCAACTCCCAGGATTGGGTCCCTCCCTCCTTGTTGACGTGGGCTTTTGCTGCCACATTGTCAGTTAAAAGGAGAATATGTTTCCCTTTTACTAGATTGGAGAATCGAAGGAGGGCCAGGTGTATGGCCCGGAGTTTGAGCCAATTGATGTTGTGAGCGAAATCCGAGCGTTTCCACTGATCCTGAGCTAGGTGAGTTCCCAGGTGAGCTCACCAACCGAATAGACTCGCGTCTGTTGTGAGAGTGATCCGGGTTGGTTCCCTGAATATGCTTCCCTTGATCATCGCTGGTGATATCCACCAATGTAGGGACCGTAATGTGTGATGTGGGACTGTGACCTTCCTGTTGGAGGTACTGAGGTTCCTTCTCTGATAAGGGAGGAGGAACCACTGTAAGTGTCTGGAGTGAGTCTTGCCCATGGAACAATGCCCATGCAAGGTATCATTTTCCCCAGGAGCTTTGACAGCTGTGCCAGAGGCACTCTCCTGTCCTTCCAAACCTGATGGACCAGTTTCCTGATGCTGATTCGACGCTCCTGAGAAAGATATACCCTGCAAAGGGATGAGTCTATTATTGCTCCCAGGTGCTGAAGTCTCCTTGTGGGAGTGATGTGGCTCTTTTTGAAGTTCACAGAAAATCCATGATTCTGAAGGGTGAGTATCGTGGTCTGAATGTCTGATTGTGCTGTTTTGAGAGAGCTGGACTGAATTAGAATGTCGTCCAGGTAAAATTGTACACGCACTGGCATCATTCTGAGGTGGGCGGCTATGACTGCTAGTATCTTGGTAAAGACCCTTGGGGCTGAGGAGAGCCCGAAGGGTAGGGCCCTGTATTGGTAATGCCGGTCAGCGTAGCAAAATCTGAGGAATTTGCGATATTGGGGATGAATGGGAATACGTAGGTACGCCTCCGTGAGGTCTATTGAGGAAGTAGGTCTCCCTTCCTGATACTGGCTAATATGGACTTCAGGGACTGCATCTTGAACCTTCTGTAGGTTAAATAATAATTCAGTCCCTTTAAGTCAAGTATCGCCCTCCACCCTCCTGAGGTCTTTGGAATCACAAAGAGGATGGAGTAGAACCCCTTTCCCTCCTGTTCCTTTGGTACTATCTCTATGGCGTGAATTGATAAGAGGTGCGCAATGGCCGAGTCTACCAAGTTTGCCTTGGAGGTGTTTCTGGAGAGGGGACACTTGATGAAGCGGTTTGGTGAGGGAGAGTAGAACTCTAAGGTGAGGCCGTACCTGATTGTTTCTAATACCCAGGCGTCGCAGGTGGTCTGTTCCCAGACCTCGCTGAACTTTCCTAACCAACCCCCTATGGGAGAGTCTTCCCTGGCATCACTTGGATCACCTGTAAGGTCGGCCTCCCGATCCCCTGAAGGGACATTTGGATTGAAATTGGCCTCTGGCTCCCATGTTTGGGCGATCCTGGGTACGATCCTGTCTAGAGTAGAAGGATCGCGAGCCTCTTGACCAGTCCCAGGATTGCCCTGTTTGAAAGGGCTGTCTCCACTCCCAGGAGCTGCTGGGATGGAAGCCCTGCTTACGAAAATCCTGTGGGGTTTTTCTATCCAGCTTTTTTGAGGGACTAAGATCTTACGTTTGCCCCTGCCCTCGCTTACATGTGGATCCAAAATGGATCCGAAAAGAGTGTCCCATTGTATTTGGAAGCTGATAGACGCCACTTGGCTTTTAGGTCAGTTTTCCAATTCTTGAGCCATAGGAGCCTGTGCAAGGCTACCGTGGCTGCTATGGATCTTGCTGGGTATTTAGTTGCGTGTAAAGAGGCATCGGCCATGTATTGTGAGGCAGCCAGTATCTTGGGCAACGTTTGGTGTGTTCTGACCTGATCAGGAGGTACACTGGCTTGTAGCTCGCGAAGCCACATGATACAGGCCCTGGCGAAGAAAGATGAGGAAGTTGCAGCCTTGGCTGCCCAGGCTGAGGCCAAATGTGCGCGACGGAAGGAGTGTTCAAACTTCTTGTCTTCTGCTCTCAGAGCTTCTGCCATGTCCCCTGGAATAGCAGATGTGGAGAACAATGAAATCAGGGGACTGTCAACCGTGGGAACATCCAACAAGGAGGAAAAGGAAGGAGCAACATTAAATAGCTTCCTCTCCACACTGTTAGGAGTAGGTGGTGCTGCCAGAGATGACCATTGCTCCTCCACAGAGGTGCGAAAGACCTCAGGACATGGAATGTACTTGTCCTCTGTTACCCTCTTGGCGAAGAGGGGATTGGACTCCTTACTCGTGGAAGGTTTTTCTTCCTGAACAGACATTAGATTGACAGTAGAGACTGCTTTGATTAAAAGGGACTTAAGAAGGGAGGGGTCAAAGAGACCAGAATTTGCTGTCTGCTCAGGAGTAGCCCCCTTGTCCTCTGAAAGGGGCATGTCGGCCATATCGAGGTCCATTGATTCCTCCTCTCCCATTTGAGAGGAGATATCAGAGACATTTGTGGCAGGAACATTGTTCCGCCCTTTCAGTATGGAGGTTGAAAAGGTAGTTGTCCTCTGGATGACATAAATTGGGCGAAAGCATTTTGCATAAAAGCTTGAAATTGAGCAGACCATATGTCTTCCTGGGCTCTGGCGTTAGATCCAGGCACAGGGGGAGTATGATCTGGTGAAGATGCTGGTGATGAGGAGGGGAATCCATCTGCTCAGTTTCCCCCAGAGGAGACCAAGATCTGAGGACTTCCTGAGAAGTAGTTAAGGTAGGTTCGGGTATAGGGGCCTCCAATGGGGCAGGGGAAACCATGTCAGCCTCATTGGATCTGATTCTTTGGGCCCTGGAGAATTGCTTTTCAAGTGCCAAATGTCTCCTCGAGGCCTCTTGCTCAGCTGTTTTAGAGGGTCCCTTCTGAGAAATATGTTTTGTTTTGGCCTTCTTCTCCCCCCCCCCACTTCAGATTCTGTAGATCTGCGCTTTTGTTGTTGTTGTGGGGGGAGCGGTCTGGGACCCTGTGTAGCTGAATGTGAGACACTGTCTGCCATGTGGCCAGGTACCCCGAGCAGGCAATACCTGGGGTGGGGGGAAAACAGACATGCAGATCAATTACAGAGATTAGAGGCTTACAATCCTCACTCTGCACACAACACAATGGCCGGACAGTCAGGCTCCTTACTAAAAGGGAAAGGTCCTGTTAAGCCGGTGACAAATGTCACCCTAGAGAGCAGCTGGAAATAAATTAGAATTTCCTCACACTACTTCACCAAGGTTAGTAGATGACAATAACCACAGACGTATTGAGAGGGATTGTGAACAAAGATTGGGTGGAGTAACTGTATTTCCCCCCAATATATGGGCTATTAAAACAGACCCAAGGGTGTCAAGATAATAATCTCTATTTCTCTCTCTCTCTTTTTTTTTTTAAAAAAATATAAATCTGTTCGCTCAGAAGGAACAAGGCCTGAAAAAACCTCCGGGTGGTTGACCCACCTAAAATGGAGGATGACAGTGATCACACCCAAGATGGTGCCCAGGCTGAAGGACACGCCCCCTAACTGCCAACGGTCAGAGAATGACACGAGGCTAAATGGTGACTGCACCCCTAACAGTGTCTTTCCAGGCTGAAGTAATCAGTAGAATAAGCTCAGATAAGGGGTGGGGGGCGGGAGCCAAGGAGAGCTCCTCCGACAAACTGCCGCTTGCGTGTCTCCTTCTTTAGCTAGAGAAGGTGAGCCGCAGTTCTGTCGGTCGTTCTGGGAGCCGTGGAGCCGCGGAGCCTTGCGCGTCTCAGCTGAGGGGAAAATAGTCGCCGCTGCTGTTTGCTAAAGCTCTGAGGCTTTAGAAGCTAAAAAAGGCCGGCTCGCTATGCGATCTAAGGTTGTGTCTGAATACGCTCACCATGCTGCGTAGGGAGCCCTCAGGGGATCGCGAATCTGACGGAGCTCGAGCCACAAACCGGGGCCGTCCTTCTGCTCTCAATCAGCTAGCAAAAGCACAAATTTTTGCCAGAGAAGAGAGGATTGAAGAGTTTGCCTCAAATATACTGACTATCTGTGGAGCTTGAAAATTTAGCTGCTATAGGGCTCGAGACTAAGTCAAAACTGGAGTCACGCCCAAAGGAGGGGTGTGGCCAAAGTTTTGACCTAGTCTATCGGGCAGGAAGGCTGTAATGAACCCATCCGGTGAATTCTACAGCCATCCTGCTGGAGAATACCAAATTCTAATTAAAGGAAAATACCAAAGACCAACATTCTTTGAGATTATGCAAAAACTTTTATGTATTTTTGAGATATTCTTGATCAATAGGCAATTATGTTGCTCTACCCATTCAATTTGGCCCAGACCTTTTGGAAAATTTAGCAGACAATCCACACAGAAAGTTCACCATCATATTCTGAAGAAACATGATCTGTTTAATTTTTATTTCTTGGTTTTCATTTGAACAGAATAATAATGCCAACTAAATATGTCTTTTTAGATAATTTTACAGATATATACTTTAAGAATGAATATTTAAACTTCGTTTAAATCTTTTTCATGCCAATTAGTTCTGTATGTTTGTTGTTCACACAAATTGTTCTGCTGTATAATTATTTTTCCTCTGAAAGAATATTCAAGAGAAAACTATTAACTTAATAACATACTATTTTGTTCATTTGCTTTCTTGGGAGGCACCACTGGAGCAAACATCTTCATAATATTGATTAACATTGTTTGATTAAACTTTTATTTTAATATTTTCCCAGTTCAAAATTTCAGGATTACTTGATTTTTAAAAAAGACTGTCTTGGAATGATAGTGGTAAGGTATAAATTGAAAAGATAAGTTTAAAATGTAGAGGTATAATAAATTTAGTTTTTAAGCTCTAATAAATATTTATGTTAGCTTTTTTTAAAGCTATATACTAAAACTTATTATTTTAGTTTTGGTAAAAAAAAAAAGAGTACCCCCAATCTTTATGTCAAAATATCTTATCATTGTAAGATGTGCAGGGGATAGAGAATTTGGTGGGCAGGTAAACTATATTGTGAACAGTTCCAAAAAAACCTTCTATGTATTATAATTAAAATGGCAATATCCCAACAAATCTGTGAGAATAAAATACTGTGTACAAATGCTAAATGCTAAATCTAGAACACTAGTGTTAGCTAACCAAATTAAGTCTTTGTCATTAATAATGCATGAGTATCAAAAAGGTGTACACTTCAGAACATGTATCAGAGCAAATATTAGGATGATTTATGACTTAATGTTCTGTACAGGAAAAAAAAAGATTTTCCTGGTATGTTTTTGTAACCTTGAAGAAGTGTGTTTTACTGGCACTGTGCCCTTCAAGGTCAAAGATACTCTCCACACTTTAGGAAAAGATGGTACAAAAATGGAAATCAGCTGCATTGAAATGATGAACCCAAGTTTCATGTGGAATGGGTCATTTCAGTACCAACGGTTCATTTTATGTCTTTAAAAAATTAGATATCAATCTCAGAAACAATTGGACTTCATAAGTTTCAAATACAATCTTTACCTCTTACTCATTCTATAGTAATTCAGTTTAAAAACACTAAATCTTTCTAGTACTAAAATAATCTTTCCATATGATTTAATCTTTTCATGTGATTAAATCTTTCCATGTGATTAAACACTACATGATTTAATTATCTATCCATAAGCCTTTATGATACAGTAAATATTTCAAAATATTATTATTTGACTAGAACCTAAATGGAAATAAAAAGTTCGATTTCAATTTATTGATGTTATGTCTTAGATGTCCTTTTTCTTCCCCAGTACAAGTAATCTTCGACTTACAACCATTCGTTTAGTGACTGTTCAAAATTACAACAGCACTGAAAAAAGTGAGTTTTGACTTTTATACGATACATGAGTACCGTATATGCCGGCGTATTAGGCGACCCGGCATATAAGACGACCCCCGTCTTTATCGCTGAGCCGCATTCCTAGAACGTTGTCTTATACGCCGGAAACTACCAGTATTTCCGGCGTATAAGACGACTCGGCGTATAAGACGACCCCCGTCTTTGGCACCGAGTTTAGCACTTCCGGAAGTCGTCTTATATGCCGGCATATACGGTATCTGCAGAAGAAAATTATAACTAAGAAAAAACAAAGGCTGAATGCAAAAAAATAAAGCTCTATTAAATACAATTAAATTATTCTGGTGTAAATATGCATGGGATTCCATAAAATAGAAATAGAATTCTTTATTGGCTAATCAAAATCAGTACATATGAGTATAGATTTTGGGAGGCATTATATTCAGATTATGCATCTTTTTTAGACAAAGAGATCACCTGAAAGAGACAGTTACTTCTAGATAAGTAAAAAGAGAATTGCTCTGACCCAATTTAGAGGTTTAAAATCTTACTGAACAATTAATTCAATTTCAGTTCCAGTCCATATTTTAATCCATTTCAAAAGGTTAAATTTTCTGCTATATTTAACCATTCAGAAAAATCATCCATTTTTCTTTCTTTTCAGTATGTCTACCATGATTGGACAGACAGCCTTTTAAGGATGATATCTGGGTCTGGTACCAATCTTGTTTTCTCTCTAGGTGAACAATAGCAAAACATATATAGATGCTATTGTAGTTTTAAAGTTTCATTTATTTTCAAAAAATATTTTTGAATATTAAGATTCAGCATTTTTCTGGCACAGCAATTTTGCCTTCTTTACTGTGTTTCAATAGTTGGACTCAGTGTGAGAGAGTGAGAGTGAGAGTGAGAGTGAGAGTGAGAGAAAGAGAGAGAGAAGGGAATCGCAAGTGCCTCTCTCTGTCTCTGTCTCTCTCTCTGCAAATGGTGGAGGAGGCTGGGAGCTGCAGGAGAAGGCTCAAGGAGCCATATGCGGCTCCAGAGCCGCGGGTTGCTACCCGTGGTATAGGGTCTCCTGCCTGAGCAGGGGGTTAGACTAGAAGACCTTCAAGGTCCCTTCCAACTCTGTTATTCTATTAGGAGATCAAGAACCACAATTCTCAGCCTCTTCTCTCTCTCTTTTTTTTTTAATTCTTGAGAAATCAAGATACCAGAATATAAACTGACAGCAAACAGCACTCCTTACTAGCACTGATGATGTTACCTAATTAGGTTAATGAAACATCTGCAAGTAAACAAGCAAACTCAAACTTCATCTCAACCCTGTGCTACAAATATTCTTCTTCACTGGCATATCCTGTATTCTATTCAGAGACATGCAGAAGGGCTGTTCCTTTGATAACCAAGCAGTTAGAAGGATCACTGAGAAGAACAGTTAAGTCCACAATCCAAATTTCATTTTTTTCCCCACCTCAGGCACAAAATCTGGAAGCAGTTTCCACGTGGCAATAAAAGTATTTGTTGTTGTTGTTTTTACCTTGGGCTTTTACCAATTAGATAGACTTAATGTTATTGAAATAGTTAGCTTATATTATTTGGTAAGACTAAAAAGTTGAGGTTTGAAGTTGATATTCTATTGCAGGGGTCCCCAGCCCCCGGTCTGTAGACCGGTACCGGGCCGCAGCATGCCAGCAACCGGTCCACACAAACAAGCAAAGCCCCATCGGTGGAGTGCAGGCTGCACACAAAACTACTTGAGAATATTTGTGAATCTTAGTAGCTAGCAACAACTAACGTATCTCTCAACGCTTGAAAAATGCAAGCACTTTTTAAAATTTTTTTTTTATTTTTTAAACCAACAAAACAAAACATAACATACATACACACACAGTGTGTACTCCTTTTTTTACAGCAATTTCGTAACAGTAATCTTCTATTATTTACATTTTCCCCTTATTCTTCTTTAGATATATGTCTTTGTTGTCCCGTTGTTTCTTGTTCGCATTTTTCTTCCTTCATACTATACTTCATACTAAAAATAATACATATTATTATTACTATACATTATTATACACACATTTTCCACTTTTGACCTTTCCACATTTATTCTCCTCTATTATTTCTAGTCTCCAACCAGTCGTACCACTTATTCCATATTAAATAGTACTCTGTGTCTTCCTTTTCTTTTATCTCTTTTGTTAATTTGTCCATTTCAGCACAGTCCAAGATTTTCCTCATCACTTCTTCCTCTGATGGTATATTCTCATTTTTCCAGAACTGTGTGTCTGCTATTCTTGCTGCTGTTATTATATGTAGAATTAAGTACCGTATTTCTTTACTATATTTTCTGTTTAAAATACCCAGCAAAAAAATCTCTGGTTTCCAGTCTATGGGTTGGTCTATTATTTCTTTGATCCATCTTCTTATTTTAGTCCAGTATTTTTTCGCAACTGGGCATGTCCACTATAAATGATAATATGTTCCATGTACTTTTTTACATTTCCAACATGTTGGCGAATTGTTCTGGAACATCTAGGCAAGCTTTGCTGGTGGAAGTTGCCATCTGTAAAACATCTTCAACTGGTTTTCCTATGCCGCTGACATAGTCAATTTTATGTTTATTTCCCATATTTTTCCCCATTTCTTCAATTCTATATTATATCTGAAATTTTTTGCCCATCTAATCATTGTGTCTTTGACAACCTCATCTTCCATTTTATATCTCAATAAGTATTTGTATAAATTGCTAATTAATTTTCTGTTCCATGTATAATTTTATCCAATTCTTGCGGCTCTTTTTGTATTTCATATAATTTTTTGTCCTCTGTATATTTAGATTGAATTTGTGTAAATGTCCATCAGTCAATCTCTCTTTATCTTGTTCCAATTCTTGTTTTGTTTAAAGATTTCCCTGTTCGTTTACTAATTCCTTGTATCTAATTATCTTATTTATATCCAGTAGGTTTGGGTGTTTCAGAGCTTCTGTTGGGGATAACCACACTGGAATTCTTATATTATGTTTTTGTTTTATTTTTTCCCAAGTCTGTAGCAATGCATTCCTAACTATGTGTCTTTGAAAATATCTGTGGATTTTGTATTTTTCGTTCCATAGGAATGCAGGCCACCCCGCTTGCAAGTCATGTCCTTCTATTGTTAAAACTCTGGTATTTTTCAATTCCATCCATTCTTTTAGCCAAGTTAGGCTCAATGCTTGGTAGTATGTTTCCCACTCTGGTAACGCCAATCCCCCTTTATCTTTCATATCTTGCAAGAGTTTTAATTTAATCCTGGGTTTTTTCTTTTGCCATATAAATTTAGTGACCAATTTATTTAATTCTTGAAAGAATGTTTTCCCTAATTTTATTGGAATAACTTGGAACAGAAATAATATTTTTGGCAATATATTCATTTTGACCATAGCGGTCCCCCCTAAAAATGAAATTTGTAGATTTTCCCAATTTTCTAAATTTTTTTTACCTGGTGTAATATTTTATCATAATTATCCTCCTTAATCGAGGAACACTTCGCTGTAAGCCACATCCCTAAATATTTTATTTTCTTAGTTATACTTATCTTTGTTTTATCTTCCAGTTCACTTTCCTGTGCCTTTGTAAGATTTTTGTTTATTAATTTGGATTTATTCTTATTTATCTTAAGTCCGGCTACCTCACCAAATTCTTCTATTTTTTTAATCAATTTAAGGCCGGTTTCTAATGGATCTTCCAAAATAAATACCAAATCATCAGCGAAGGCTTGGACCTTATATTCTTCCTTCTTAATTTTTAAACCCTTTATTTCTTGGTCCTCTCTGATTTTTGTCAGGAGTATTTCTAATGATAACATTTCTAATGATAAATAGAAGAGGGGAAAGTGGGCATCCTTGTCTTACTCCTTTGGTTATATCAATTTTTTCTGTCATTTCATCATTTATAATTACCCTAGCTATTTGTTTAGTATATATTTTCTCAACCATCTTTCCAAATTTTGTCCCAAAATCCATATAGTGCAATTGTGTTATAATAAACTTCCAATTCAGATTATCAAATGCTTTCTGAGCATCAAGAAAAACCAGTATAGCTTGTCTTTCAGGATGGACTTCATAAAATTCTAAAGTATTCATTATTATCCTCATATTATTTTGTATCTGTCATCCTGGTAGAAATCCATTTTTATTTGGGTGGATGTAGTTATTCAAAAATTTTTAAATCCTTTCTGCTAGTATTGTTGCAAATGTCTTATAATCTGTATTCAGTAAAGAAATTGGCTTATAATTTTGAATTTGTTGCAGGTCTGATTCTTCCTTAGGGATGAGGGTAATGATTGCTTCAGTTCAAATTGTCGGTATCTTAACCTCCTCCAGCACCTCATTATACATCTCCAATATTATCCATTGTAGTGATTCTTGTGTACTTTTATAAAACAACTGGAATTTCATCAGGGCTTGATGATTTATTGTTTTTTTCAATGCTGTTTCTAGCTCTGCTGTGGCTATTGGTCTAGTCAACATTTCCTTTTGTTCTTTGATGATTTTGCTCATTTTTGCTGCCTCTATATATTGTTTGACTTTATCATCTGCTATATCTTCCTGATGGTATAACTTTGAAAAGAAGTTTTGTATTATATTCTTTTTTTCTTCCCGTCTATATTGTACTGTTCCACTTCCGTCTTGTAGTTGCCTTTTTCTTTTTTTAATTTATAGGCCAACCATCGACCAGTTTTATTCGCATTTTCAAAATAATTTTGTTCGCCATCCTAATTTTCTGTGCCATTTCTTTTTGTGTTGTCAGGTTAATCTTGTGTTTTATAATATTCCATTTCTCTTTTATCTTTTTGTTTTGTGGATCCTTCTGTAAGTCACCTTCTATTTTTTTTAGTTCTTCTTGTAATTTTCCTTGTTGAAGTCTCCTATCTTTATCTTAGAATTGTATGCAATTGTCAATCCCTGAATGTAAGCTTTTGTAGTATCCCACAAATTTTGTGTTGATGTCTCTTCCTTTATTAGTTCACCAAGTCCACCAAGAGGGAAACGGAGACTTCACTAGGAAGTCTCCATTGAACTGGTCCCTGGTGCCCAAAAGGTTGGGGACCTCTGCTCTATTGCGCCAAAGGAAGTCAGAAATCAATGCCTTTTTTTTCCCTTACCTCACTTCTCTACTCCCTTTCCCCTTCCCCATCTTTTCTGCTATTTACTTTTGTACTTTGATTGCCTTGTATATTATAAACTAATAAAACTTTGAATATTAAAAAAAAATTTGAGAAGAACAGTTACAAATCCCTCTTCCCAGCCAAGATTAGTCAGAATCTTGTCCCCATTCAATCTGGCAAGGAAGAGGACCCAACGAAGGAACATAGCCTAAAGCAGAATTCTCTACCCAGTGCGGCACGTAAGGGAACAGCAATCCTTTGAAGTTTTCTTCAAGAGCCAAACTACTGGGCAGTCCCGATTCATAAATAAATAGGGAACAGCTCCAAAGAAATGAGGCAGGCAATTAAGCTGTGTTGGCCAGCCAGAATGTCTTCCTGACATGTTCATGAACATCTTCTGGGTCACTATAAAACGTCTTTCTCCCTTTGGGTTATCACACACAAACAGATATACACATATCCTAAATATCTGAACAGATTTGGTCTGGCTGGAAAAATCAAGAAAAGTTTGTCTGGCTGGAATGGGAGCTGAGCCAAGTCCTCCCAAGGCTCACCCAGGGTCAGCTTGTTCTTGGAAGCCGAAAAAAAAAGTTAAATAAAAGCGACTGGATAATTTCAGACAATCAGCAAGTCTAGACTCTTCTGTACCTTCCTATAGATTTGAAACTTCCTCCTGTTTTCAAATTTGGAAGTAGAGTTACTAGTCCATATTATTTTGGGGGTCTTCCCCCACCGCTATTCCCAGTAATAATAGTAATAATAAGAATAAAGTTGGAAGGGACCTTGGAGATCATCTAGTCCAACCCCCTGCTCAGGCAGGAAACCCTATACCATTTCAGACAAATAGCTGTCCAGTCTCTTCTTGAAAACTTCCAGTGTTGGAACATTCACTGCTTCTGGAGGCAGGTTGTTCCACTGGTTAATTGTTCTAACTGTCAGGAAGTTTCTCCTTAGTTCTCCTTAGTTGCTTCTCTCCTTGATTAGTTTCCATCCGTTGCTTCTTGTCTTGTCTTCAGGTGCTTTGGAGAATAGCTTGACTCCCTCTTCTTTGGGACAGCCTCTGAGATACTGGAAGACTGCTATCATGTCCCCCCTAGTCCTTCTCTTCATTAAACTAGACATACCCAATTCCAGCAGCCGTTCCTTATGTTTTAGCCTCCAGTCCCCTAATCATCTTTGTTGCTCTTCTCTATACTCTTTCTAGAATCTCAACATCTTTTTTACATCGTGGTGACCAAAACTGGATGCAGTATTCCAAGTGTGGTCTTACCAAGGCATTGTAAAGTGGTATTAATACTTCACGTGATCTTGAGTCTATCCCTCTGTTAATGCAGCCTACTACTATGTTGGCTTTTTTGGCAGCTGCAGCACACTGCTGGCTCATATCTAAGTGATTGTCCACTAGGACTCTGAGATCCTTCTCACAGTTGCTACTATTGATCAAGGTACCACATACTATACCTGTACATTTGGTTTTTTCTTGCCTAAATGTAGAACTTTACTTTTCTCCAGCATGATAGATGGAGAATCCACAAATGGGTTAACTCTGTTTTCCTGCCCAATTGGACTGAATCTGTCAAACTTGCCATGCCTCTCCTGGGCCAGGAGACCTCCCAGTCACGACTTAGTGTGTGCCCCAAAAATACGTGTCAGTTTGGCTCCCAGTTTCAAACTTAACTACAGAGCAGGTAGTATGGTTCTTTTTTCCCCATTCATGAATTCTACTTTTCCCCTTGCAGCGCTGGGATCAGCGCAGCACCTAAACGCTTGGCGTTTTTCTCTCGCTAAGCTGCTGACTTGAAGAAACCTCAGACCTCCATTTCTTCTCTCGGCACACTCGTTGCGGGCGCTGGGTGAGGAGCTGTTTCGCTTTAAAATTTTACTGCTTTTAAGTGGTTTCTGCCGTTAGTGAATGCAGCGTGCCTATAACAGCCACATCAATCAGAAACCGCCCAAACAAATTTCATTTTGTTAGATAGCACCCAGCGTTCCAGTTTGTTCAGATCCTCCTGTATCTTAAGCCTATCTATTTCTACATTTAAGTTGCTTTTGATGTCATCTTATTTTCTTTTATCTTAAAATTAAAATGTTAAATATCTTAATATTTATTTTTAGTTGTCAGAGAACTGTATATTAAGAGGTACCATGCATAAGTAGCCAATAAATTATGTATTTAAATTTAATTTCTATTGAAAATATGCCATCAAAGTTTTGTGGAAAGTCTGGAGACCTATTATCAGACAATAAAATGGGACCTCAGACATATTCTTGTTTTGCAGGATATTGCCCTGCAAATCCATAATATAAGCATAAATTATAGTCATGCAGAATGTAGATATAAAGCAGATTTTCATATCTTAACATCTTTCAACACTTAGTATTCCTTTGACTATTGATACAGATTTTGAGATGAAATGTGATATGCAGGGTTTACAAGTCTTTAGTCACATCCATATTGTATCCATTATTACCATTATTATTATAAACAAAAATGCATTTTCAGTTGAACAAAAAGCTGAATTTATGACTGATGCATCTGTAAGGATTTCTGTGTCTGAATTACTATGATTTATTTTTTGAAAAGAAATGAAAAGATGATCGAAAACTTAAATTCAAAAGGTCTTTTGAAAAAAAATACCGTCAACAGTCGCAAAAACCTTGATAATAAACTATTTTTAAAATACAGAAATGCAACTTGCTAATGAGCCCAATAATTTTAAAAACACCTGATTAAAATAAAAATAGATTATGTTAATGACCTTTTCTTTCCAGGCATTACCTGATTATATAAAAGTTCTACAGAACTTTTACAATAACTATTAATTATGTCATAATGAATTACAAAGTGTAGATTAATTGAGTCTGACTCATCTTGCAGGAAGAGGAACTTTTTGTAAGGGCAAACTAAATGATCCCATAAATAAACAAAATAGAGTACATTTTACCTTCACTTTCACCTCTTTTTAATATATTTTCAAATTTTAAAAAGCTGACATGTTTTTTAGAATTCTTTATTAATGTGAAGATATTTTCAAATCTTTCTGACAAGGTTTATTTTAATATGATGTAGTAATCAGTTCTGAAAGCCAAGTCAGTTGGAAACATGCCAAATACAATAGTTTTCTAAATTTAGTATATGTGTAGTCTACACTGTTTACTTACTTAGCTTGCTTATTTGCCATTCCTTGCCAGAGCCTTTGTGTGGTTAATAATATCAATGTAAAATAGCATATTATTCAGACTTCCCAAGGACATATAAAAATATCAGGAATAATAAAAACCAAAGCTCAAAAGTCATGCACCCATGAATCCTATCTGTAATTGGAAAGCACTCTCCCCAGGAAAGGGGAGACCTTCACCATTTTCCTAAGGCCCAGGGGGACAAGGTGAACAAATCTCTGCGTGGAATGAAGAAAGAAAAAATGGGGGAAGCCACTGAAAATTTGCAAAACACCTACCATTGAAATTTCAGCAAAGTTTACCATAGCTACTATAGGGAAAAGTGTAAGTTTTGCTTTTAAACAATGAGCACTCCTTATTTTCCCCACAGGAGCAGTTCTTCCGTTATAAATAAAATAGAAGAATCCGAATGACACTGCCATACTGATTACATCATATTACTAAACATGCTCTGGATCATGGTTACTTCTTCCTTCTAGATAGGAAACAGCTACCATCTAAAATCTTTTATTTCCAATAGAAAATATAGTCCTATCGGGATAATAATTTGGTTCTCAACACAACTAAGACCAAGGAACTTATAGTAGATTACAGGAGGAATAGATCAGACATTCAGCCCCTGATCATCAGCGGAGACTGTGTGGAGCGGATGGCAAGTTTTAGGTTTCTGGGTGTTACTATAAAGGAGGACCTGACCTGGAGTGCTCATGTTATAGCATTGGTTAAGAAGGCTCAGCAGAGATTATATTTCTTGAGACTTCTCAGGAAACAACAACTGAATGAAAAGCTGCTGACCTTCTATCGTTGCTCCATAGAGACCATTCTAACCTATTGCATTTGTGTGTGGTTTGCTTGCTGCACAGTAGCAGATAGGAAAGCACTCCAGAGGGTCATTATCATCACCCAGAGGATTATTGGCTGCCCTCTCTTCATCCCCCCTGGACAAACTGTACAGTTCCCATTGTCTTAGGAAAGCTCAAAATATTCTTAAAGACTCATCTCATCCCAGGCATTTTTTTTTAACTATTACCATCTGGCAGACTGTACAGGATAATAAAAACAAAGACAAATAGGTTGAAAAATAGTGTTTATCCCAGAGCTGTAACCGTATTAAATACCACTGTATAGTAAAACATTGAAGCGCAATATTAGGGGCAGCGCAATGGTGAATAAAATGTGAATAAAATAAAATGTGAAGGATGTGTGTATATGATGCATTTTCTTATTTGTGGTTTTTACTTGTGTGTAGTGTGCACTGTGGAAAGCACTTAATTTTTTGTGAGTTACACAATGACAATAAAGATATTCTATTCTATAAATAAAAAGTCTTATTATGTATAACTTTGCTCTGCTGTGAACCAACTTATCTGTTGTTTCAATTGTTTCTATGTGTTTTTATTCATTTAATTTTGAACATCTTGAAACTACCAATCCTATTTTTCCTGTTTTCAAATTCTTCAAAGCCTCCCATCTCCACTTTATATTTGTAAGAAAGATTTTTTGGCTCTTTTGTTTATTAAATGCAGTTAATTTTTTCTATTTTATCTTATATATTCAACTTTTTTGTAGAATTTGCCTGATCTGTCCAATCTAAACCTTTACCAAACAATGTCATTTCTGTAATTCTGGATAATATCCAGCAGATTTCCTATAGTAAACATTCACAAGGCATCTTTTCACTCCACCCATATATAAACAATGGGTATAAACAACTGATTTTGGAGAATCTTGGTGACATTAAACATTTAACTGTGGTTTGTGGCTCACAAAAGGCCCAGTTCTAAGTAATCACTTCTGATTCTACAAGGATTTAAAGCAGTCTTTCTGTCTTCATCAGGTACGCAGAAAAACCAAGCACAGCTGACAATGCCCAACATGCTGAAAGCTCATCATGGATTTTAAGGAATATCAAGAAGAGAAGAAACTAATTAAAGTTGAAATATCCTGAATATAATCTTTATCTGTTGACTCAGCTCAAGAGATTAAATCCCCATATACTTGGTTATATGAGAGAAAACGAGAGATTAGTGATCCCTTCCCAGCTGTTAAAGAGCAATACCTGAATATAGATTTCTTGTGGGAAACCATAAGAGAATACAAACATGTGATTGGAATGATGTCAGTTCCCAAAAGACATCAATTCAAACTTATATAGAAAGAAAGACATCTCCATGCTTCTATATACACCAGAGAGAATATAACAGCATGATACCTTTATTAGTGCTCAAAGTAAGAAGAATAATGGACTACAGTAGTTCATCCCAGCAAGGAAGGTAGAAGCACTATGGATATGAACTATTTCTAACCTGTTAAATTAACATACCTTTCCTTTGAATTCAGCATTTCCATTCTGTATCTATAAAGAACTGCCATCAGTTGACCCAAGGGATTAAATGATTAAATAATCTGCACGTCATTTTGTTAATAGTTCAGACATACTATTTAATTATTCTGTTTTGTCATAATTCATATAATTCATATTATGTTTAGTTACTTGTTCATGTCCATTGTTCACCCTGTTGATCCATGACTATTGTGCAAGGTTTGCCACCAGCCATACTGTGAAGTATGTGGATGATACAACAGTAGTGGGCCTTATTCAGGATGACAATGAGGATGCTTACCCCAAGGAGATAGAGGTTTTGGTGAACTAGTGTAATAAAAATAGCCTTGTTTTATACATTGGAAAAATAAAATAGATCATTGTCGATTTCAGAAAAAGCAGGCACAGCCACACTCTTCTGTGCATTAATGATTCACCTGTGGAGGTGGTTAACTGCGTCAAGTTTCAAGGTCTGAAGCTAATAAGTAGACTAACTTGGTTGCTCAACAACGAGTCACTGGTAAAGCAGGCACACCAGTGCCTGCATTTTCTGCATCGCATGAGAAAAGTACATTTTCCTTCCCCTGTCCTTAATACTTTTTATAGAAGAACGATCAGGAGCATCCTGTCATATTGCATTACAATCTGGTTTGGAAGTATTACTGCTCCAGACAGAAAAGCAGTGCAGAGAGTGGCAAGGATGACAGAAAAGTTCACTTCCTTCTATTCAGGACATAGCATATAAGCAATGCTTGAGCAGGGTCCACACTGTTGCCTGGATGTTACACATCCTCTTCATGACTTGTTTTCCTTGTTACCTTCTGGGAAGAGGGTTAGTGGTATCTGAAGCAGAACATCCAGATTCAGTCACAGTTTTGTTCCATATAGCATCAACCCCTTATGAACTCTCAAACTTCTTCTTTCCGCTATATATTCAAAATGGACAGTGATTTATATTATGTATGTATGTATGTGTGTGTGTGTGTGTGTGTAGGTATATATATATATATGTGTGTGTGTGTGTGTGTGTGTGTATGTATGTTTTTCCAATAGCATGTGTATATATATGTTATATATGTACATGGGTAGGTATATACTTTCTTTTGAAAGCAGGCAACAAAATTTCATTTTTAATATGGGCCAGTGTGCCCACAGTAAAAAATGACAAAGGTTATCTTATCTTACTCTGTTTTATAATCATTCATGATAGTTATGTTTTATGGTTTTATTTTATGGTTTTATAGTTTGGGTTGTTGAGTTGTGAGCTGCTCAAAGTTACATTTTAAGATGGGCAGTCATACAAATAATTTAAATAAATAAATTACTATTTATCTCATAAAACTGGAGATAAAATTGAGTGAGGTGCCATAAGGCTTAGTCTTCATCCTTATCATCACCAACATTATAATTTGAAGATAGAAAGAATATTATCAAAATTTCAGATAAAACAAAATTGCAAAACTATATAGCTAATGTTGTAGAAGTCAGAAATAATATTCAAGACAAACTTGACTATTTAGAGATGTGGGCAGAAAATAACAGAATGACATTCAACTAAGACAAACCAAAGTTATATTCTTAGGGAATAAAAATCAACTGCAGAGATATATAGAAAGGGAAATATCTAATTTGGCAAAAGCAAATATGGAAAAGTTTTTAGAATAGTGTCCGTTGCCATCTCACACTTACACTTCGCAACCACTCAGTATCAGCTGCCATGAACTTTAGGGGGGCTGGATAGAAGGGGAGATGCTTCGAGAGAAATGAAACTTCACTGTATCTCTCTGAGATGGACTTCAAGGACAATTGGCTGGGAACGAATACAACTGCATACCAAACCTATGACTAAAATGATCTTATTTGAATTTGATTGGACGTGGGGGCATAGTGATGAGAGGCAACTAAGGGAGGGAAAAGTTATATTTGGAGATTTTGGCACATGACTTTCAGTTTTGGCTATGCATTATTGTAATTCACTTGACTTCTAGTAAACTATACCTTTCTCAATAAATGGAGTTAAGGATTGTTCTTATTTAGAGGTTCAAGCTGAGGCAGGTCTGACAGAATAGTATCTGAATAATTGGAGAGGAATAAACAAATAGTATAATGTGTTATTTTAAAAAAAGCAAATATAATCATCAGATATAATAATTACTTCCACTCTCTACATCAGTGACCAAGTATTTAACAGAAGGTCATACAGAAGGAGGTCAACACCTGACCTATATCAGCCCAATGCACAGGCCACAAAATAATAAATTACTGAAAGCACATTCCAATTCAATGTTAGATAAAGATCTCTGGAATCAATTACCCAGAAAAATCACATGTTCCTTGGCACTTAATGGCACAAATATCTCTTTTTATCTGAATCATTCTATGAACCAAAAGGAACAAAGAGAAGAAGTGGCAGCAGCATATTTGGGCTGATGAATTTTCTTCCTTTTATTCTTTCTAGACCTTTGCTCCCTTTTCTTCCTAAAAAAATCAACATAATGAAATGGGACACTCCCTACATTGCCCCTACATTAAAAAAATGCATATTTTAGTAAAGATTTGGTTGAAGATAAGGAAGACAGTTTCTACTTTACCAATTCTCCATTTTATTATTTCACAGTTCCCCAATTCTCTGAGAATTTTTACAATGATTGTGGATAGGAAAAGAAAGGTCATTTTGTCAGCAGAACTCAGAATTCTAAATTCAAATCAGATTTTCCAATTCACTGATAAAGGAAAAATATCAGTATTTATACATGACTTTTTAAGCCAGCATGAATCAACATATATTGATATTTTCATTTTTTCTTTATTAGTTATTCTGAAAAAAAAATTTCAAAACCCAAGGTTACCTTATTTCCACAGCATATAAAATTCAACACCATTTCTCTTAGTGGGGAAGGATTGAAAAACTTTAGAAGAGGTGAGTTCTTTAGCAGTCAAGAAGCAAGGATGAAGACAAAGTTGCTAGATACTTTAAAACATAATGACAAAAAGGAGTAGGCAGTTATGACAGCTGGTACTCTATTCACAGAGAAGTACAGCTATTCTGCAATAATATAATGATAATGTCCTATGTTCCAAAACATCCTTTTTTTATCAAATAAACTGTCACCATAGCTACAAAACCAACAACTTTAGTAAATGTTTTGACTGTCAAATTTGTCATTTAATCATCAGAAGTGGGCATATGTTCCAAATCAACAATGAAACGAAAGCAGTAATAATTCCCACATTTAAAGAAAATGTATTTGTTGACCAACTCCAGCATGACAGCCATATTTCATGGTTCAGTGCCCACTACAGGCTGGTCACTTGAGGGCAGAAGACATGTTTAATTGAAATAAAACACATCCAAATTAAGCAAAATATACAATCATTTTTTGAAAAAGTCTGTTAAGAAATACTTGAACTATAACAATTACAAGGCATAATTCTATTTTTATATCAGATACTTTAAAGTAGTAAAACTGGTATGTTCTACTACTAAAGGAAAAAGTTAAATTGTAAGTAGATTAAAAACCATGAATTCCTCAACATGGAGATCAGGAAAAGAAAAAATGACTCAACAAAGAAAAAATATCTAAAATAAAGAGAAAAGCCTTGTTAAATAGTTTTGACAAGTGAGCTGATGAGCAAAGTCTGAAAGTCTGCACAATTTAAACTTTACAACATTCTGTCTGTACTTCTTTAAAAGTGCAATGCTTTATGGAAAATGTTGGGATTGAAGGACTTATAGGATTTGGTGGAATTTTCATGTAAAGTAGTTGCAACAGTCTTCCAAAGAATTAGCCAAGGTAGAGTAATATACTACAGAGAAGGAAATATCTGCATACCATTTTATACCCCCTCCCACAAAGAACCATATTTCTCCCAATAACACAACATCATACCAACCCAAAATATAGCAATGTTCTAATTCATGTTTAAAATCTATGAATTCTCCAATATGGAGATCAGCAGAACATAAACATCACAGAAAAGCAAATAACTAAAAGAGAGAGAAAAAGAGAAAAAAGCATTGTCTAAAAGCTTTGACAAGTAAGCTAACGAGCACATTTTCTAGATGTCTAGGGAATAAAAAAAAACAGCCCTTTGCATTGAGTAATATTATGTACATAAGTCTGCAACAAAAGATAAAGATATGGTATAATTTAATCTCAATGATATCAACATATGCTACAGCTGCAGACAATCACAAATCTCTCTTTGTCTTTTCTTTTTACTCTTCACGGAATGTTCTCCCACAGGAACAATATCTATCTAAAATCCATGTTTTGTACTGCCCAAACTCACTCCATGATCACTAGAAATGAGCATAGCGCTTCCAAAAACCAATTGTTTTCCAGACATGAAAATAGAATGGCAAAGCAAATTATATATAATATTCTCTTATTGAAATGGACAAAATTTCACAGAACAGTTTCTCATGTTATTTGACAAGCTCAAATCAGAACAAACTAAGAGAAAAGGCAACTAGGCATAACACAATAAAAGATATTACCTTCACAATGTATTATTGCTGCCAATTATATCATTTCAGCTTAATTTCAAAAGCACAATCATGCTCAACTGTAAGTTTCTTTTTTAAATTTCAAACTGTATTACATTAAGGCAATAACTCACCTTCCAGCTATAATATTGGTCTCTCTTATTGCAAAAATACATTTCATAAATACTTCATTGACAAGTCAAGCTAATTCAGGTTAATTTTATTGTATTTTGGTGCTATCACACATTTGTGTGCAATTACCTCTATAATTTTATTGCTACACCAGAAAATAATCATACCAATTATTTGAAAAAGAAAGCATATAAATTCTAAGTCACAGTTGCTGGCATTTTTGATAAAATAGCAGCTTTATCTCTGAAAGTGGCAGGAACATCAGATAAATCATGCATCAGTCAAGTGCAGCTGACCCCCAAGTGCATTGCACAATATCAGAAGTGCTTCAAAAGAAACTTTCCTGTATCATCCATCATCCTCCATAATACTAAAATAGCTACACCTGAAAAGTCAGAATTAGAGAATAATAGTAATAATAATCCATCCAAGCAATATGTTATATTAACAATATTTTTAACTAAACTGAGCTAAGATACACTTAAATCTGCTCATAAGCAAATAAAACAATTGCCATTGTTAAAACAGATTCAGACAATTGTTCTACAATAATTGTAAAACTGTAATCTATATAACATATACAAAATCTTATGCTAAAATAAATTGTATATTTATAGAATATCTGCTAATCTTAAATAGATTGATCACATATCTCCCAAAAAGGAAAATACATGTTCTGAATTGTATATGATATGCAGGTGGCTATGAGTACCACAAAATTAAGTGTGAGGGAGTTTGTACTGTGCCTGCTTTTTGAAGCTTTGTGTATCCGCTATAGGAAAATATATAATAACAGTCAGATTAGTAAGATTAAATTGTTGAAAACAAAATTGTCTATTTGCAATTGTAGCTTCCACAAATAAAAGGGAAGAAGACTTATGTATTCTTCGATAACACCTGGTGGCCTCTTAAAATGGTATTTTCCCTTGCCTAAGAATACTAGAGCTAGGGCAAAATTCAGGAGTGATCCTATTTTCAGAAGATTCTGCAAGCCATTACTGATCAGCAATAATAGACTAAACCTGATAACTCTAATTCTACATGCATACTTTATATTTTATTTATTTATGAGACTTATATACCGCTTTAAGTGCAAGCACTCTCTAAGCGGTGTACACCAGTAAGCAATATATATATATATTTACATTGCCCACAACAATCTGGGTCCTCATTTTACCTACCCCGGAAGGATGGAAGGCTGAGTCAACCTTGAGCCGGTGAGATTTGAACCGCTGACCTGCTGAACACAGTCAGTTAAAGTGGCCTGCAGTACTGCACTCTAACTGCTGCGCCACCTCGGCTCTATCCTACAATATAAAATAATTGTGCCTTCGCCTCTAAGAGTAAAACATAACGGGGAAATTTAAATATCTTTTATAACTTTCCATGGATTTAAGTGAGGGAAACATATGAATAGGCATTTAGACAACATTACAATTCATTAAGACTATTGTGTACAGTCAAAAATATTAAAATAAATTATAAGAAAAAATACTATAATTTCAGATTAATAATTTTTCTTCTTTTGAAGTGTGGAATTGGAGAAGGCTTACCCTAAATCAGGGGTATCAAACTGCGGTCCAGAGGCCGGATGTGTCACGCCAAAACCACACCCACCCCATTGCCGGCAATGGAAAAATGTGACGTCGTGAGTTTGACATTTGTGCCCTAAATCATGCCAATCTGTCAAATAAATTAAAAAGCAAATACTCCAATATCTGCTGGATTTGACTATGAGGGAGGGACAGAAAAGAATATTTTTCAAATAATATATTCATACTTTATGGTTTTGCTAATGTATTCTGCAACTTAAATAGGATATCAGTTACTATGCTGGTGTTTGATAAGCATTTGTTAAAATATAGTGTTCTATAGAATTTATACATCCATTAAAGATACAGAGTATCAAACACTATACATGGATTCACAATATCAATCTGAGGACAAAAATTTAGATTTTATTTCTTTTGCTTTTAAGAGGAAGATTAATCTAGTCACAGAAGGGCAGAAGAGGCTCAGTTAACCCTAAAAGTACAGCAATGTTCAATTAGGTTATGCTCTGTGGAAGATAGATATGTGATGCAGAAAGGTCTACTGCTGCCTGTTACCAACCATGACAGAGTTACTGAGATTTACAATGCAGCATCAATCTTGTCGACTGGATTTTTAACACTGACTGCTGGACACTAGGGAAGGATGCCAACTTTGTTATGTGAATTCTTCTCCAACATTATTACTTTTTGTGTGGACTTAAATGCACTATTTTTTTTCTCCCCATCCTTGCAACAACTTACTTGTTTATGCAGTTCTGAAGCCATGTCAAATGCCTAAGAGAAAAGAAAAGAATGAAACTCATTAGGAAAAAAAAACACACAAAAGCATTCATTTATAAGCAGCTATATACAAAAATGGCTTAGCTCACAGTATGTCTTCTTTTATCATATACAAACTCATGAAAAGCTGGCTCCACATTTTACAGCCTGACACAGAAAATGGGGATTTCTTTTCTATTGAGCAAACAGGAATTTTGAAGTTTAGCAGGTCATTTATCATCTGCAATGAGTCATAATCAACAAATGATTATATGAAGCTTTCTCTCATCACTTGCCCTGTGAAATAGAAATCCACAGGAAAGAACAGTAACTTAAGATCCATTCAAAAATCTGTAAAAATAGTACATTCCAGCTACTAAACTCTGTGTGTGTGTGTGTGTGTGTGTACATACATACACACACACACACACACACACACACACACATACACACACACACATATGACCACTTCTCTATTTCCATTATTTCTAATCAGGCTAATTTCTCTCACTCAAGAGCAGAATGATTTAAATTGGTTTACCGATCAGCTATCTACATCCTGGTCCAAGTTATCATTTGGAACTCAGCTCCATTTATTTCAGCAAAACCTATTTTGCAGCCAAGAAATTAAAAGACGCTTGCTCCTGGGGAGGAAAGCTATGGCAAATCTAGACAGCATACTAAAAAGCAGAGACATCACCCTGCCAACAAAAGTGCGTATAGTCCAGGCCATGGTTTTCCCAGTTGCAATGTATGGCTGTGAAAGTTGGACCATAAGAAAGGCTGAGCGCCAAAGAATTGAGGCCTTTGAACTATGGTGCTGGAGAAGACTCCTGCGAGTCCCTTGGACTGCAAGGCGTTCAAACCGGTCAGTCCTAGAAGAGATCAACCCCGACTGCTCTTTAGAAGGCCAGATCCTGAAGTTGAAACTCAAGTACTTTGGCCACCTAATGAGAAGGAAGGATTCACTGGAGAAGAGCCTAATGCTGGGAAAGATTGAGGGCAATAGAAGAAGGGGACGACAGAATGAGATGGCTGGATGGAGTCACTGAAGCAGTAGGTGTGAATTTAAATGGACTCCAGAAGATGGTAGAGGACAGGAAGACCTGGAGGAATGTTGTCCATGGGGTCGCGATGGGTCGGACACGACTTCGCAATTAACAACAACAACAACAACATTTTAAAGTAACTTGTTTTTATTATGATGGTCTAAAACGCTGGTAGAAAATGATGAACAAGCTCAATATTAAAGAACTTATCTGAAGCTACCTGTCCCTCTAAAACTATTTTCTGGTGAGACATCATACCCTACCAGTTTGTAGTTACAACCTAAGTTACAATGAAAAATGTAGATTAGCTTCATTTTGTTTGCTTGAGGCCTTTTCTTTGCTAATTCAGACACGTATACACAGGGAATATTCTCAGATCTTAATTAGAGGGGTGGGGATGTTGAATTTTTAACAAATGGACTTCTCCCAAGTGTTTTAGTTAAATGTGTGTTAAAAATAAAGAGCTCTGAACAGCCTGAATAGAAATTATATCCCCTTTCAATCATGCTAACCCAATTTAGTACAGGTAATGTGACCAGATAAGACCTAGATTTCTAAAATAAAAGGGGGAAGTCAATTATTTTTAAAATTGAGATAATCGATTGTTTATAGACATTTAATTAAGTATGCTTTCTACAAAGAAAATTATTTGCAAAAAAAACTCATGATATTCATTTTCTTTTAATCACAAATTTTAAATTTTGCTACCAATAAATACTGATTAATTTACTGACATAACTTTATTTTAATCAATCATCATAGCTCCTGCTTCTTTAAAGGTTAATTTTAAAGTAATTGTAATTTTAAGGTAATTGTAATTGTAACTAATTGTTTATTTTAATGCACTAATTTACCAGTAATATTATGTAGGTAAAAATAGTCTGACTTTTGAAATAAAACATGGAAAATCTTAGAATCTAGATTAAGAAATTATGCTATGATTTTTCAACTGAACAGGTTGATCAAGCTTTTTCTCCTCATAATAATAATAATAATAATAATAGTAAAGTTGGAAGGGACCTTGGAAATCATCTAGTCTAAACCCCCTGCTCAGGCAGGAAACCCTATACCATTTCGGACAAATAGCTGTCCAGTCTCTTTTTAAAAACTTCCAGTTTTGGAGCAATCACCGCTTCTGGAGGCAGGTTGTTCCACTGGTTAATTGTTCTAACTGTCAGGAAGTTTCTCCTTAGTTCTAGGTTGCTTCTCTCCTTGCTTAGTTTCCACCCGTTGTTTCTTGTCCTGCCTTCAGGCGCTTCGGAAAATAGCTTGACTCCCTCTTCTTTGTGGCAGCCCCTGAGATATTGGAATACTGCTATCATGTCCCCCCTTGTCCTTCTCTTCATTAAACTAGACATACCCAATTTCAGCAGCCATTCCTTATATGCTTTAGCCTCCAGTCCCTAATCATCTTTGTTGCTCTTCTCTGTACTCTTTCTAGAGTCTCAACTCATCATGAGTTCATTTTTATATCTCTAAAACCTATAAAATATATCATAGATAAACAAATAGAAATTTCAGAAATCAAGCAGACTTAAAGTAAGCTGCTTTGCCTTCCAACTTTTCTATTGATTTCCATAGAAAAGCAGCATTTTGAATTTCACCAAGCATACTCTCCAGATGAGATACTGGATGCAGGTATGTTTAGGGCAATGGAAGACTACTTGAAGCAAATAGGGAAAAAAATATTTCAAAAACATGGGAAAGAATTTTCAAATATTTTATTATTAATATTTTTTCTATGATACATTTGAAGATTTAGTGCCCCATGAAATGTTTACATTCTGATTTGCTAAAATGTTATGAAAATAGTTATGAGAAACATTATGAAATATAACTATACATCTTTCTATATTTTCAAACATGAAATTTAAATATTCTATGTTGGCTGACATAAAAGGAGACATTCAAATTATTATCCTTCTCTGCATTCAGAAAACAGTATGTGAATTTCAACTGAAGAATTTATATGTAGGATACTTATAAAAGATTTATTTTCTCACTCTGCATTTTGAAAAAGCTGCAGAAAGATAATTTGTTCCCCCTTTTCACTAATACCCTATGAAAGTATGAATGAGTTCACAGAGTTATGAAGAATATAGACTTAGTCCTCACAAAGTTTTTGGGCTGTATTAATGAAGCTCACCACTATAATATTTAAGGGAGGAGCCAAAATTCCCTAACAGAACATATATGATACCAAATTAAATATACTTAAAAACAGGGCTTTTTTTCTCATAGAATGCCCAGAACGGAGTTCCGGCATCTTTTTTGATGGAACCTTGTAGGGTAAGCAAGGCAGATTGTATGACATGTGTGAGTTCCGGCACCTTTTTTTTTTTTTTTTAAGAAAAAAAGCACTGCTTAAAAATATAAAGATTACAATACACAATAAAAAGACATACGTATCAAGATCTAACTAAGACCTTGCAAAACCACTCTCACTTAAAGTAGGTAGTATTACCTAGGCAGAGTCTATCCTAATATAAGGCAGCTTTCTAAAACACAATTTTTCCCTGAACAGAAAATTAGATTGGAGAAACTATCATGGGATGGTAGAATGAAGAATCTTGCAAGAAAGTACAAGAATCCTGAACAAGGCACTGAACACTACAATACTTTGTTTGAAAATCAATGAAATCTATGAAAATCTTCCACTGCGTATATACAGGACATAGAAATCATTATGGGAATATTGAAAACAGGAAAGAATATTTAGAATGTTGTCAGTATCATGCAATACAAAGTCATAATCTGTCTTTAGCCCTTTCATTGACTAAAAGGTCACAGACACTTTAACAACTGACATTGCTAGTCCTAGCTCCAAGAATTCTGCTGTTATTTGGCTGTAAGTACATTCTCTGCTAGTAGATCAAAACCGGTTGGAATATGTTCCAAAGCAAGCTGCTGCTTCTATTGCACAGTTAGATATTAGACGTGCCTTAGCTTGCCACTAAGAGAAGATCCCAGCATGAGAGAAAAAGTATAACTGAAACTAGAATCCATTTTCAATATCTAAAGAGATATTCAAAGAAGCTTTTTAAACAATGCAATGACAACACACTTAAAATGTGTCATTTTAAATATTCAGTTATTTGTCTTTTAAATCATTTTAAATTTGAAAATAAATATATTTTAATGATTTTTGAATCCTCCTTTTTGTTCCTCCTATTAGCACAAATTTATATGCATTTCTCTGCAGAGATTACCTTTTACTTCAAAATACACTTCTAGACTTTCAAATATGGTGAGATACAGAGAATATTACATGTGTTACTATTAAAAGCTAGAAAAACTTGCACCTTCCAACTAATAGGCTCTTTTCTTGAAAACCTGCAAGAAGGATGATTCACTACTTCCCTCTTCCCAATCCTAATATATTTGTAAATACCTTTCACTTACATTCACTTCTTAGAATTTAAATCTCATAGTTGATGTCCACTCATTTGAAAAAAAGGATATTAGGAAAAGTATAAAATATTTAGAAAGTCAGTTTACTATATGTCACTAAAAAGTGAAGAATCCTATCATAAAGACAGCATCAGTTTGATTTAGATTTTTTTAAAAAAAATTTTTTTTCTTAAATAGGCAAAAAATAACTAGGTAGGCTCATTAAAAAAAAATGACCATTCTATGATTAACAGTTTTAAAAATACAATAAATGCACAAAAATGCTACTTCTTCCCAAGACTGGGAAGTCCTAATACATGCAAGTCTGTCTCAATTTAATATTCAAATAAAAGCTATTATATCAATCTAGACTATGAATAAAATTTCATATGAAAACATTTAAAGTACATTAGATTTTTGGTCAAGATGAAAAAACTAAGCAATCTATTCTAATTGGGTTCCCATGGTAACTGTACAATTGGGTTTTTCAATGTAACATCCCAAAGGCCCAATGCACACTTGTAAAATATACTTCAAACAGCCTGAATTGTTTTTACATTACAGCACTCCCAGGAAGATCAATTACTGTTCATCCCCACCCTAACTATTAGTGGCACACGTTGTTAACACTATTGGCCATATTAACATATGTCATGTAAGAACCACCACATCTTGCCATAATTATTTAAAAACTAAGCTGCATACTTTTAGACCTTCAAACACATTTTATATAAAGCCAATAGCAGTTGTCATGTTTACGAAATGTAAGAATCAAACTCAAATATATGCCAAGCAATTTAACTTTTTATATTGATTTCAAGCATAGAATCAATCATTAATAATTACATTATAAGATGACCCTCAAGGTTAATCATATTCTTAGAGGCTCTCACTATGGAATTATCAACAACCACTAAATGGAGATAACTGAAAAGAATTCAAATCCACCTTTTAAATATTAATGGCACAATATAAAACAAAGCATACTCAGTAACTGAGGACTGTTTTATGTGCAATAATTATAGCAGCAATCTTTGTCTCCTTTCTATTCACGAACACTTCTCTCAACTAGCTCCTATTTCAAGGAGCAATAGTTAGGCAACAATCCATAAACCATCTAAGCAAAGTGTTTTATTTAGTTAAAACATTGGAAAGGTCTTAACACAGCTCTAATGGAGAAAATCCAGGTAACTGGGCTAATAAAGACTTAGATTTGTATAACAGTTTGATGCCCATCAAGATGATGCTAGCCATTAGATTCAGACTTAAACTCAGGGATTACTTCTGCAGATAATCCCATTAGTAACACTGTTATTTTTATAAAATCGGTTACACAATTGTCAAAATCCACTTTACGAATCAGTTTTTGTTTGTAACTTCCCTGAACAGTAATGATTGTATTCAAAAACACCAACCTGCAATAAGAGTATTGTACAGAAATGCTGAAGCATCTAAATGTTTTCAATACTTAAAATAATTATTTCATTGCTTGCACTTTACAATGATTGATCTAAATAACCACAAGACAATTTAAATATCATTATAACATCAATTGATCAATCAGCATCTTGCAGTGTAACAAGGCAATGTTACTCTCTCTTATTGACTAACAAGACAAGGTTGCAAGAACACAGCTTGCACACTCATTGAACAATTAGCATGTCTTCTGTCAGTAATGTTTCACTTTCCTAACATGGTCTAATAATATGCAACCTGGTATCATCTAATTATTTTGGCTTATAGTTTTCATCAGACCTAGTCAGAATAGCCAGTGAAAAGATATTATAAAAGTTGTAGCTCAAAATATCCAGCAGGCATTGATTTATCTGGTATTCTGATTTAAATGAATCTGAAACATTAATCCATAATTTTCACAAAAAGGCAGGAAAGAGCAGAATGTGTTACTCTGTAACTTGGATCTGACATATATATTTAACTAATTCAATTCACAGCAGCATACATCTGATGCGACTCAGGAGGTGGGCCTTCTCTATTGCAGCACTGCCCTCTGGAACAGCATCTTGTCATCGATCTGTTTAACCCCTACCATGATGTTTAAATGGTCTTTAAAACTTGGTTTTTTCCCTCAGATCTTGGGTAGGCTTCTGTAACTACTCCCAGGTAAACCTATCCCCCTGCCCTCTCTGTGTGTCTCTCTCTCTCTGATTCTGCATGTTAGTTTGAATTTTTTTCAATCATTCTTTTGGTTATATAATTTATTGCTGCTTTAAAAGTTACATAAATCTCCAGATATTTATGCCTTACAACGGGGGTCCCCAACCATCAGGCCGCGGCACACTACCAGGCCTTCGGAACCAGGCCATGGAAGTAGCAGCCAAATGTGCGCATGTGTGCATCCCCACATGTAGCAGGACGGTGCATATGTGCATGGTCCATTTGTGCGAGTGGCATGCATGCATGGAGCTGCCTTGTGCTTGCCCATCATTCGTGCAGAACTATGCCTCCCCGATCCGCAAAGCCAAAAAGGTTGGGGAACTTTGCCTTAGAAATATAAAAAATAAAGAAAAATAAAGAAATCTGAATTGGGAAATGTTAAAAATGTTGAAAAACTACAGTTCTAACCTAAATAAAAGGAGATATACTATATTTATTTTACAAAACAAAAGCAACTAAAATCATATGATGTTGGATACAAAATGCACCTTGGATTCACAAATATGTAACCTTGGATCATTTTCCTCTATAAATAATGGAATAAGTATAATGATTTTGACTCATTTCTTTAATTGAAGTCCCATTACCTAATTTTAGGCCTTGTGTGGAGAAGAGATCACATTTAGGTCACATTTATGCAGAAATACTGAATTTCACAAACTTTTAAGCACCACATTAACACATATTGGTAATCTAATAATGCAGGTTATCTTCTGAAGCTTTAAGCATATAAGAAGTGGGACAACTATTATTGATCTCATATACTGTACTACCATCCTTGCCAGATAGCTTCACTTCCTGTCACTACCTTTTCCACATAGATTTAGTACCAAACAGTAAGACTAAAGCTTTCAAGGCAAGAATCAAATATTCTCAGACTATGCCAAATTGTTACATAAATACTTACAAGATATTTGCTGCTTACAAGGCCAGGAAGGATCTATCACATTTCTGTTGATTCAAAAAGGAAATAAGACAAGTCCTAGAATGTGTATCTTGGGATTTAACTTCTTCCTTGCAGTGTAGAACGTTGCTGTTACTCACCAAATACAGGGTCATGGTTCTAGGTTCTCTGAAATCTGACAAAAAATCCACAGTGAAATAAATACTGAGCCCCCTGGGGAGGAGGGGCAGGTAGTGTAGAAGAGTATAATTATTCAAAAAAATTATGAGTAATTGATGAGAGTGGGAGAAACAGTACACTCAATTAAGTCAAAACAGAGTTTTTTAAAAGTATTTCACACTGCATGAATATAGAATGCTCTAACCTAAACCTGATTATAGCCACAGCCTAAATTACATTGGGAGAACTAAACTCATATATGTTAGCCAAAACAATGGCTGCTTCCAGCAAACTTTCAGGTTTGTCCTCTCTAAAACATGCATGCTGTGTTTCGACTTGGGTCCTCTCTCTTCATGGAGCATAAAACCAAAGGCAAAAAGGATGCAAAAATGAAGCTACCTTTCTAATATGCACTTCAAAAATTAAACCAATTGTCTTACATTACCAATAGCTTCCTTTTTGTAACTCCAGCTTTCTTAAGAATACAGTGAACTACATAACTCCACAATCTGTCAATAAAGTAAGCTTATTTTGAACTACTGTCCATATGACTCAATTTGTCAGTAAAAACTGCCACCAGCGCTGTGCTTGCAGAAAAATGTCCATAAATGCATTATTGCGACTGGCAGATCGATGTCTATAATAAAAACAAATAGATTTAACAAGTGCTTGATTTTACGAGATGTGCTATTGGTAGAATGTGCATTCAGTTTCACCCCTCGACTTCTGGGAACAGGCAATGCAGACTGCATTGGATAGTTTGCTGACTCTACAAGTGCTGCAAACAGGAAATTTTTCTAACATGGGAAATCTTTAAATATATATTACACTGACATATGTACAGCTTAGAATGTGCATATATCACATACTTGAGATTTAGCTCATTTCATGGATTTCTTTAAAATATGCAAATTTGTCCCTATGAATGGGTAACTCTTTGTCAAAATAGTCTGAAATTTACTATAAAATAGCTGCATCATGGCTCACTATGGTTGAAGATGATGCAGAAAGGAATTGCATTTTGTTCCCATGAGGCTATGATTCAACTCTGATTGAATTGAGAATTGAGAGAAACCACTACTATATAACCTGAGTTTTTAACATTCAACACATGCATTAGGATGTCATCTTTTATGTTAATGGTCTCCAGGGCAGTATAAGGAATAGTTATATAGTCTTCAAAGAAAGCAACATTCTTAACATTATAATAATACAGTAAGATAAATAAACTACACTGTAACAGAAGTCTGTACTTATATACACATATGTAACCCCACTGAATGCTATAAATTTACTTTTCAGTAAAAGGATATAAATTTGCTATCACCAACTGAAAATACCACTACTACTTTTTTCTCATAGAAATTAGCCTGATCCCAAATCAAGAGTGCCATCGGAGACTAACTATATTTGCATCAGTAGCATTTGTAACTTGTTATCCTAATACCTTTCCAGTCAGGCCCTGGTGCTTTGTGTTTAAGCAATCCCTGATAGCCTTCCCAGTGGGCATGAACTTCTCCTTCAGGCTACTACCGCTTTAGTGATGCCATTAACTGATTCTCTATATACCGTAAGCATTAAACAGTAGTGACAAGTTAATTACGGACTTATCAGGAGATAAAGTAGCCACAGTAACAGAAGTTACTGTAGAACTAGTATAGTTTCCTATAGAGCATGGTGCGGTAGCTGCATAAGTAGCGTAATTAATTTCCATGGATCAGACTGTAGGTAAAAGTTGCTGAGGCCAGCTTCCAAGCAAAGCTATTTTACCCAAACCTTTAAATATATGTTTATTTTGAAAACCTGAAGTCATATCAAGGCAACATCCATTAACAGCCTAAGCAACTGGCTAACTAGGCATTGTGTAACTACTAGACAGAAAAATCCCAGAGCAGGACCATACTTGATTGCCTGGCCATTTATATATTAATGTTTATTAATATTATTAAATGAATTTTAACACATCTTTTAGGACACATTAAAATAAAATGGCAGTTTTCAGGAAAATCTTTGCAACTGAGATTTCATAATTAAGTATTTTTGAACTGTCAACAGTACTTTTTCCTAAAACTATATTGGAGATCCTGAAATACTTTCCCTGTCCCAATACTAAATAACTTATTTGTTCCTATTTCCTCTTCCAACATAACCTGGAAAGTTATGCTATAATCCTTTGAGATAAACATATGCAGATTAATGCTGAAGACCAGAAATATCGATAAAGGCTAGTTTAGTGAGTTTATCTTAACATTAAAATCTCTCTCTCCCTCTCTCTCTCTCTCTCTCTCTCTCTCTCTCTCTCTCTCTCTCTCTCTCTCCATGTGTGCATACATGCATGTGCAGGCATATATTTTCACAGAAATGAAATATATTAAGCAGTATATTCATATACTGAAATACTTTCAAAAGGTTCACTAAAAGCTATAAAAAGCAAGACTATATTTGAATTCCTATGCTGAGTAATTAAAGATAATTTTTTCATGAGTTTCATGAAGCTTCATAAACAACTTTATGGAAACTGGTAGATCTGTTCCTACCAACCTGTCAAGTCTTTCAGAAGATTTGGTCCCAGAAAGAAGGAATTTAGGGCTTTTCTTGTTCACAACGAAGTCTAACAAAGCCATTCTTGACAGCCACAAAACACAGCAACACCAAAGAGTGAAAGGCAGAGCTTTACTGGAATATGCATTCTATATATTAAACTCTATTTTAGATTAGCATATTTTATATTTAAAAACTTATATTTTGAGAAAAACCTACCCATCTTGTATAGAGTTGAGGGCTCTCCAGGTAGCTTGCTTTAATTGTTGTATACACGAAGGCAATTTGGAAATAAACTTCCATTTGGTTATCAATGACAGACACTCGCAGATACAGAACTTTTATTGTACACATTAGAAAACCACATTACATTATTTTTTGACATAATCATCATTCAAATTGAAGGACTTGTCATAATGTCTTACAAGATTTGAAATTCCTTAGTAGTAGTTACTCGGCTCAAAATCTGAGCTAAAGCAAGAGTCATCAAAAATATTCCAACAGAATTACTTCAAAAGTTCTTCGGTGCATCTAGCGGTGTGCGGGAGAGCATTATCGTAAACCAACACCCCACCAGAAGTGGTGCCATAGAAAATACCGCCAAATGTGAAGATGCCAAAGGAGTACTGCTAGTGAAGTTCAACCATTAATTCAGAAGTCTACTATGAAAAGTTACGAAAACTCAGACAAGCCATTCATAACAAGCTTTGGGGCTTGCTGACTTCCAGTGTGGTTTTGGTTCACGATAATGCTCACCCACACACCACTAGATACACCCAAGAACTTTTGAAGCAGTTCCGTCCTGGGATATTTTTGATCACCATCACCACCAGTGCCCAGATTTGGCACTGAGAGACTACTACTAAGGAATTTCAAACCTTGTAAGACATTATAAGAAGTGCCTCAATTTGAATAGCAATTATGTCAAAAAGTAATGTAATGTTGTAGTTTTCTAATGTGTATAATAAAAGTTCTGTATCTGCCAGTGTCTGTCATTGATAATCAAATGGAGGTTTATTTCCTAATTGCCCTCGTACAACCGAACTACTGCAGGTGTCAACAATTTAAATATCCTAAACTTCCAACTTTACTACTATTACTATTACTAATCTGAATTTTTTGAAAATATATTTAAAACAGGACAGTTTTTTCCCTACATTCAAATTTCTAGAAACATTAATTTCAGCCCCAGATCTTATTCACCACAATAAATTTGACAAATTTATCAAATTTAGATAATACCCATCTCGCTCTCAGAGTGACTCTGGCCGATGTACAGTTAGGCTTGATCTTAACTCATGAAGACTTGTTCAACACAACCAAATAGTTTTTGTGGCAAAAAACATATAAGTAAGTTACCACAGGGTTCCTTGAAAAACTAAATATTCAATGTAGTTATTTGTTATCTTTTTTTCTTATTAGGAAAATAACCTAAGTAATGGGAATAAAAATGCCTACTCTTGCAGTGGCTACAGTAATTAAACATTTAAATATTTCGCAGCTTCACTAAAAGATAGGCTGCCCTTATAAGCTTTCTTTTAATATGTTAATCACAAAGAGTATATCTATCTGATAAGTTGGCTGAGTAAAAAAACCCAAAGCTCTAGTTATGTAAAAAGAACAAAACTTCAGCAATTGCTATAATGCTGAGTCTATCAAAATCTAAAGGTATTTGAAGTCAAATTTGAGGACTATAATTGGATAACAATGCTGAAGGTTGTTCCAGCTACAAAAATTAATGTTTTTCATTTAAAATTATGTTTAATTAAACAGAAACACTCTTGATCTGTATGATTTCATAATTCCTATGCTATGTTATTATTCTTTCAGTTAGGAAAATAAATAATTATTATGTACTATTTCATAAATAATAAAAATCAAGTTGATTCATAAAGTAACTGTTCAAACTAATCAAACTATATTGCAAAATGCTTACTGAACTATAAATTAACATGCTTAATTACATTTGCACAATTGCTTAAAAATGTCAGGAAATATCACCGGAAAATTGATTTTAATCAATGATATAAAATAAGAGTTCTCATGATTTAAATCAATTATTTAAATCACCTTGATTTAAATCAATCCTGCTTGTGTGTGCCACATCTGCAATTTTTTATGCAGAGTGGTAAATTTCGGGAAACTGATGTTTTCATTAACTGAAGTGAAACTAAAAGCCATGGATTTAAATTGAGTTTGATATAATAAAAACAAAATATTGACATATATGTAATATATAATTTTGAGCCCTTCAATATGTGGCATTCACATACTGAAGAAGCACATCTGCAAGTAAGCATGCTGCTTCATCAACCAACTTTGAGTTACCACTATTTTACTACAGGTAAACAAAAAAGGTAGCTAAACCTTTGGAAAAATGAAGCTAAGAGTGGTGAAAATGTAACACTAATGAACATTTTTTTCTTTGTACCCAGAGATGCTCACATGGATTCTTGGCTGTTCCAATTCAAAAGTCAATTTTAAAAAGCTATTTAAAAATCAGTTTTAAAAAGTTATTTAAGTATAGACTTCTTTGGAAAGCCTGAAAGATTATATAGTCTTCTATATAGTCTTTTATAGATACCAAGCCAACGAAACACCCTCATTTCCCAACACCATAAATAAATAGTAAAAATAACCCTATAAGCCAGTGGTTCTCAACCTTTCTAATGTCGTGACCCCATCATACAGTTCCCCATGTTGTGGTGACCTCCAAGTGGGTGTGGCCACCAATAAGAGGGAGTAGGACAGCTAAGGAAAAGGGAAAAAAATGGCGGACTGCGTGGTTTGGCGACCCCTGTGAAATGGTCATTCGACCCCAAATGGGGTCCCGACCCACAGGTTGAGAACCACTGCTGTAAGCGAATCTAAACTATTATACACTTCTCTCAAGATCTAGACTGCCCCCACTTAGAATTGACAAAAACAATAATAATCTAAAACTGGCAGGAAAAGCTATGAAGATGAAGGAAGTTATAGTAGATTATTTTCTGTTTTAGTTTTTTACTCTCTCTTGGCAGGATTACTACACTTACTGTATCCAATGAGTTTGGTTTTGATTTTTTAAGTTTATTTATTTATTTATTTATTTATTTATGAGACTTATATACCGCTTTAAGTGCAAGCACTCTATAAGCGGTGTACACCAGTAAGCAATGTATATATATATATATATATATATTTACATTACCCCCAACAATCTGGGTCCTCATTTTACCTACCTCGGAAGGATGGAAGGCTGAGTCAACCTTGAGCCGGTGAGATTTGAACCGCTGACCTGCTGAACACAGTCAGCTAAAGTGGCCTGCAGTACTGCACTCTAAGTTCCTTAATATTTCAATCTCCTGCTTTGGGAATGCACAAACCACCTCAGCCCAGAAGCTTGAGGAAAAATGCAGATGCATTTTGAAGCAGAACCATCACCAAATATTGAGAACAGTTCACTTGCGTGCAAATGAGAGCAAGTCAAAAAATTGGAAACAGATACTAAAAGGAGGCGTGGTTGAAATATTACCCCAACTGGATATTCCGGTTTTAAATGGTTCAAAAAGCTGTGAGGCCTTGGTGTCTTGGCTCCATCAGTTGTGACCATTAGGTCACTAGATGTTTCAGGTTCTCCTTACTCATCTCCCAGCTAAGAAAGTACACATAGTCCTCAACTTACGACCACAATGGAGCCCAAAAGTTATGTTGCTAAGTGAGAAATTTAAATGAGTCTTGCCCCATTTTATGACTTTTCTTGCCATATTTGTTAAGAGTATCATTGCGATTGTTAAATTAGTAACATAGTTGTTAAGTGAGTCTGGTTTCCCCATTGACTTTGCTCGTCAGGTCACAAAATGTGATCATACAAGCCAGGACACTGCCACTGTCATGTGAGTCAGCTGTCAATCATCCGAAGGTAAATCATGTGACCATGGGAATACTGCAACAGTCATAAGTATGAAAAATGGTCATCATTTTTTCCAGTGCCACTGTACTTTGAACTGTCACTAAGCAAACTGTTGTTTTAAGTCGAGAACTACCTGTACAAACTTGTGAAAGGTCAGGCACCCTTCTAGAAGAAGCACACACTTCCTATTTCTCAATTCTAGTCATAACTGGGTGTTTCTTTTAGGTGTGGGGGGGGGGAGAACAATCCCCTTGTTCTAGAAGAGGGGGAATGAATTATTATGTAAACAGATGGTTACCATTCCTTGGAAGGTTTGCATTCGGGTTGGGGTGGAGTGGCAGTCATTCTCTCAGCCCAACTCACCTCACAGGCTTCTTGTTGTGACGAAAACAGGAGGGCTATTAGATATGTTCGCCACCTTGAGTTGCGTAGAAAATTAATAAAGGCGGAATCTGTCTGTCTATCTGTCCTTGGCAGGAGAAACCGAAAGGCCTATTATCTGTATCTATATCATGCCTTTATTATTATTTTTTTGCGTGCGTGCGTGCGTGCGTGCGTGCGTGCGTGCGTGCGTGTGTGTGTGTGTGTGTGTGTGTGTGTGTGTGTGCGCTCACACAAGTTAGGCAGCCAAACTCCCGCTTTGCGCAAACGGTGATTCTTTTCGCGCGCTGACCTGAAGAAAAGCCAAACTGCCAGGGTGCAGCAGGATCCGAGGGAAAGAAGAGGGGAAAGGGGGAAAAAAACAAACGCTGTGCATGGAGCTTTGCCTTGTGGGCGTTGTAGTCAAATGCTTAGAGCACAGAACCGCGTTCTCATACGCTAAACTACAAATCACAACAAGCTCTACGCACCGCCCTCCCTTTCCTTAGTCCATCATGCATCCAGCCCCGCCTGATTTCCCCCCCTTTTTTTTCTTAGGTTTTTTTTTTTTTTTTTTTTGTAGCGGAAAAGTGATAAGATATCTCGTGACGGCTCTCACTTTTGCATATACGTACAGGCAACTAAGTGAATCTTTTACGTTGCTTTTCTAGAAGCGCTTTCGCTATTAAGTGTCGGCCGCAAAGAGGGTTAAGGGATGCGATTCCTTCTTGGTGAAGGGCGGCCGCTCTTTTTGCAATGCTGATGGAAAAAAAGCAAGGGAAGCCTGCTTCTCCGGGACTAAATAGGCCGTCGAGGCGGGCAGGTTTCGTGCTCCTGAAACCCCGGGCTGCTGCTGCTGCTTCTCATTTTGTTTCTGTGCAAGAGTTTCCTGCCTCCCTACCCGAAGAGAGAATTTTCCCACCTCTCTTGGACACGAACATCTTTTTTACATTTGTGTCATGTTTGTAGATAGTTTTGGTGTTGGAGGCTTCAGAAGACATTCCCTTACCTAATGCATTGTTAGAGTGCAGCTTTTCAAATGTAAAAAAAAACTTTTGAAAAATAAAAGCCATAACATGTCTTCTACTTAGGAAAAATAATAAGTAGATGGGCATCTTCCATTACATGAGACTTGCAAAGGCCACTATTAGACCCTCTCTGATGTTATCTGGACAAGGAAACTGAATAGATCAGCACTAGCTAGGAAATACTGAGTTTGCAAACAGGAATTTTTTTAAAAAATCTGAAACTAGGCAATGGAAGAAGAGTTTCATACTGTAGTTATGGATTCAAGGACACGGCTTAATCATGGTGACTTGGTTTATCTATTCTACCACCATCCAACATTCCATATTTCTAGGGAGGTCTATGCATATTTTAGCCAAATGATGAAATCAGCACTCATTGTCAATGACTTGATTTTGTATTCTGTTCAAAATAGTGACAGGCTGAAGGGAAAAAAAGAGGCCATGTTAATCTTAGCTTCATTAAAAAACACTGACTTAGTAAATCAATATTTAAAATCAATGATTAAAAGCACAGAATAGTTTGAAGCAATTATTTCTGAATCTAGCAAATATTTTGCATTTTTGAATATAATAAATAGTATTGGTTTAATGATAAACCAGTGAAATGTGTTTCATCAGAATCAGCAATACTAATAGATAGATACTGAATACTAATACATGTACTGAAGAAGAAAGTCTTGTTAATCTATGGTAGCAAAAATTATTTGATGGCATTTTTTTTGACAAACAATTTTTAATAAAAGGCATAAGCCATTCTGTGTCTGATAAATTGAGGTGCAGCTCAGAAATGCTTATGCCGTTCAATAAAATATACTAGTCCAAAAATGTGCTGCTAATCTCCTTCAGTGATTACTTAGAAAGTTCTGATTTCAGAATAAAATCCATCATTGCATCCAATTCTGAGATATACATACAAGATAATTAATGGCCTCGTGTTTACAATATTATGTATTAGCCAAGCAGTTTCGCATGTTGTGCAAATCCAACGTCTGTTTAATTTATGAATCAATATGTTATGCAACTACAGCTAGACTAAAATATGAATGGGTAAGTCTATAGCTCACTATGTTGTGGGAAAACAGAACAATATGACTGGGTAGTTTTGGGCAGTGTGTGGCTCATGAAACAATGAACAAAAAGCTACTCTGAGATGGGCCACAAAAAGGATGCCAGTTTTAAATCACTCTGGGCTGCTCTTCTTGCATCCATACCAAAAACTATATCTTTTGTTTGTGTACTAATGTTATGAGTAGTAGTAGACAAACAAAAACAAAAAAGTAGAAAAGCAACTCTGTTGTTGCCAAGAAATTTACATAGATGTATTCCTCTCATTATCAGGGCCTGAACTTGACTTGATCAAGTTTTTACCTTTTTCTGTTTATAGTATCATACTAGACCAATGTCCAAAGAATCATGAAATTATTTACATAAGCCAACAGAACTCAGAACAGAATTTTCTCTATTCTCTAGCAGCATCCTCATGTTGAATGGTACAAATGGTACCCTTTGGGTATGGGCAACAAAAATTCAGTTCTATTAAAGTAGTATGTGGAAACCCACCGTTTTTAAGTCTAAGTAATATATAAGGATACATCAGAGTATATTATGGTAGGAATGTAACAATCTAGTATTTTTTAAATCAGATGAGATAGTATGGCAATTGTGGAAGACAATTACATAATCCTGATAAGGCGCAGCTGCTGTAACACATAGCAGACAGGTGCTACATTTGCACTTTTGTGCATTTCATAGCAACTAAATCCTCTGCAAATTCAATGATTGATGTCTTAGTATTAATGACCAAGCTTGTAAAACAAAAGGTATCATGTTACTTCTTTTTCCCTAACCAGTCATGTGCTGATAATATACTAATTGATGTATTTTCCTTTTCTATTGTCATTAGTAAGAACTCGACATAAAATTTACAGGAAGAGTTTCTAACAAATCTATTCTAATTCTGCATGGCATTCACATTCCCCTATTTCTGATAAAACAGTTCCAATCTTTATTTCAAGTTTAATTTTCAAGTTACTTTGTTAACACTGTATTGTTTGTATTGATTAAATTACTGACATCATCCTTGATTGACACTAAGTGGAAGACTAATCAAACAATTTTATTTTCTGTTGATTTTTTTTCTAAAAATAAAAAATAAGCAATGCATCATCCCCTCTGAAACACACTAAATAATTGTGCTTGTCTTGCTTGAATAATCAGAGTTATTGATGCTAGGACTGATTACCTTAAAGCAAATCACCAGCAGCAAAAAGTTACTTAGCTGCTTTTAAAATTACTCTGTTCTGCATGGCAAGATTTACACAGTCTTTAAGAAGCAATATTTTTATTTAACCTGGCTCTTTATCAAAATATTGTGGAGTTTTTGGTGCTCCCTGACCTTGGTTATTTGTTTGCAAATGTTTCATTACCCAACTAGGTAATACCATTACTTAACGTGTTTCCCCGAAAGTAAGGCCTACACCAACAATAAGCCCTAGCTTGATTTGGGGGGGTCCTAATATGAGCTATATCCCAAAAATAAGCCCTAGTTTTGGGGTAAGGCACACACCTAAAAATCAAGCTACGGCTGGGGTGGGGGTGTGGAGTTGCCCACCCACCCCGTACCCACTTACTTTGCAGCCAGACCTCTCCTTGCCGACCCACTTCTTCTGAGACCTGTTCTGCAGCCAATCCTGCATTTCTCAGTCACAGGGCTTTCCGGAACACCTATACAGCCAAGAACCGAGCTATGGATTCCATAGCTTAGTTCTGCAAGACCTCAGCAGCTGAGCACCAAGCTATGGACTGAATACATAGCTCAGTATTTGGCTGCTTAGGCCTTCTGGAAAGGCCTGACTGCAAAATGCAGGCCCAAATGCAGCTGCAGAACTTCAGCCCCAGAAGAAGTGGACTGGCTGGGTGGGGCTGCCAGTGCCAGAGGTGAGGTAAGGCCTACTCTGAAAATAAGACCTGGTGCCTCTTTTGGAAGCAAAAAAAAAAAGACCCAGTCTTATTTTCGGGAAAACACGGTAGTAATTCTGTAATGAAATATCTGCAAGCAAAACAACCAAATTCAGAGAGCACTGAACTTTACAACCCTGAGCTACAAACATGAGCTGAAATAGCAGGTCTTCTTTGGAGTTTGGGATGAAACAAAAATTAAAAGAATCAATTTACCAAGGAACGAATCCCACAATGGCAGAAGGATGATGAGAACTGAAGTCTATAAAGAATCAAATTAAGGAAGATTGCAATACATCTGGTACAATATAAAGAGGCAGACTTGCTTTGATAAAAAGACTCCTTCAACAATCAGGGTTATAGGTAGGAGGGAAAGTTGTATCAAGAAATAATAAAATTGCTTCAATGGAGATTGGCCAGGTGGCACTATTTTGTTGAGAAAAGCCATTCAGTATGAATTTGTAGGAAGATAAATATATCTTAGATTAGCCTAGGCTTTGCACTGGGTTTAACTGCATTCCACAGTTCTGTTTTAAATAAAAGCTGACATTGGTTATGTATTATTAACACTAGAATTTAGAATTCACTTAGCACAAGAAAGCTCAAAATACAAAACAGTCATTTCCCTCAAGTTTAGGAACACGTTTGGCATAATATTCCCAACAGCACCAAGCTTACTTCCTTATGAGAACAAAGACTGGGATTAATGCCAGCAATTTCGAGGTCGACATTTAATAGAAATTCTTAACAAAGAGATGGATATTAAAGGTAGTTGATTTTAGATCTTTTTTAAAAAAATATTGCAAGAGTTAATTCCAACTCGGTTCTCTTTCTATTTCCTGTTCCTGAAAACATCATTTTTGTGACAGATTTAAATCCAGGCAACTCCCACCCACATCGACCCAATGGTAGTCTGTCAAAATAAGAAATGATTGAGCAAAGAAAACAAAGTCTTTTCTGGTTTTCTAAATTATTATTTTAAAATAATATTTATTATTTTTAAATGAACATTTAATATTGGTCCACAACTAGTGATATTGCCCTAATCAGCAAATGCTCAGGTTTTCTATGAAAGTGCACAGAGTAAGGATGAAATGTTTTGATGGCAAAAAGTTACCATGTTGATCTCAATGTAAAAACCCCCGTGGACTTCTGTTTTGTACTAGTTTTTTCATAAATAATAATAATTACAAATATTAAATTATATTAGCATGTATGCATATAGTTGCTGAAACACAAAGTAGACGTAGGAGTTTCACATGTTTGTTTTTTAATCACTTTTTTATAGCTCTTCATCTCATAGTGAGTCATCTGTCAGCCAAATAAGATTCCCAGCTCCATGCACACATAGACATAACTATTGAAAAGTACGCTACATTGAATTCAATAGCACTGATCTAGGCTCAAGTACACGTTTGCAGCCTAATATCTAATGTCACATTTACATTATGAATAAACAATACCAAGAAGAATTTATTCATTTAAACTATTTGAATAACGGGGGATCGTAATACGAACAAAATAACAGTAAGATGTAGTACTAGAACCATAACATAAAAATGCTCCAGAGTAACTTGCATGTATCATAGAATCAAGGATTGAGAATGTATCTTTTCAGCAATCAAGTCAAATCCTTTGTTTAGGAGAAATACCCAAATTAAAGCACTCCAAACAAATTATTATTTATGCCTCACTTGAAATATTCAAAGGATATATTGCAGTGAAGTTCTTGGGCTTTTGTGTGTGAGGGGGAAGTGTTTTGAAAAAGTTCATAAACTGGTTACTGCAGCAAAAGAGTTTTCTTCCTATTTGACGACAAAAAATTATCACAGCAGGAAAACTTCCAGTAGTATTTGGATGGAAGATGGTCCTCATCATCTCAGCTTTTCAAGTTACAATTTTGAAGATTCCTTATTTATGTTTATTAAAACCATTTCCATCTTAAACAGCTCAGACAATGATTAATTATTGAATACATTGTTGGTAAAATTTATCTAAAATTCTATCTTATGTCCTGTAGAATTTTATATGACGTGTTGATTATTAAAGTCCAACAGTAGTTTCTTTAAATTATATGTTGCTTTACTCTTATATTCTTTTACACAAACCTATTCACACTTCTTATGTTTAGGCAAAGAACAAGGTTATTCTTTTAGCAAGGTTACTGTTATTAAAGTAATATTTACACTTGCATGAATATTATTGTAAAATTAGAATAAAGGCAGAGCATTAATACCTTCTGTTACAGAATGAAATATTTCTACTACTTTTCTAGAGGAAAGGAGAGTAGCAAATCATATATTTATGAAAGGAACTGAAGAAGTTGAGTTGGGTTTGAGAGGCTGGTAAGCAACACTATCAATGTGCATAAGGGACAGAGAGAGAAAACAGCACAGAGACAATTCTAGTTAATTTCAAAAAGCTAAGTAGGGTTAGGCTTGGTTAATTTTTAAATGGATGAGCATCCAAACATAACTTTAAAAAGAAAAATCAGAAAAAAGGGCAACAGCAACCTAATTCGTTATTTTGCCAAGAAAACTACATGGCTGTCTTCTGATTTTTTTTCATCAAATAGCCAGGCATTAAGTTTAAATTTAAAGATTTAAAGATTTACTGTTACCTTTGGAATGATAAGATATTCCATAAGCTATGTTAACCAGTATATTAGTAGATAAATGTCATATAGAGGTCACTAAAAAATTCCACCCAAAGTAAAATAGCACTTAGAAGAACCAAAAGCTTTTAAAATAATAGATGGGAAAGGCTTCTTATTGTCTGCAGTGATACATGGCTGGCACAGTGGTATTGATCTGATGTTTCCACCTATCACTAGTCATATATGACCCAGTAACAAGAAGCAGAGACACTAAAATTCTTGCTTTTAAAGAAATTCTGTGGATGTTTGGAACTAACTAAAATGCATCTAGTGACTGTCAATTGCATTAGAATGTCTACAGTTTGGGCTGCTAAAATAAACCATCTCAGGATTAGATGAAATTAAGCATTGTAAAGCACGTCTATAAACTGACTAAAATCCAGCAGCTACCTATCCAAATTGTATATTAACAAATCATGTTTATACATATTCATTTATATATTTATATATATATATATATATATATATATATATATATATATATATATATATTTACCTTGAATGAACACCCTGTCAGCCCAGATATCAAACCCCTCTGCAACTCAGACTAACCTGAGCACAACCAAACAGAACACTCCCCCAGCCAATCAGAGCACAGCCAAGCCCCTAACCATTCAGAACACACCTCCACCCAATCAGAACACAGCCAAGCTCCCACCCAATCAGTTCATACCCCCACTGGCAGTTAAAAGGAAGAAACAGCTAAGACCACACATTGCTGCTCAAAGCACGAAGCTGAAAACACCAGCCTGAAGATGACGAATGGGACTTCGTCGAAACGTCGCCAAGACACTTCCAATTTTACGCGGGAGAAAACCTGAACTACATATATATATATATATATATATATATATATATATATATATATATATATATATATATAAACTGTAGAACTTTGTAGTGTGCTGGTTGGTACCACATTTTTAAGGATTTGTTTTTAAAAAATCATATAACTTTTAGGTTAATATCCTTTTTTTAATAGCTTCTTCTCATTCTGTAATACATCAAGAGGTTTCCCAAAATGCTTTGCGCTATAGACATGGATATTACTCTTAATTGTTTCATAACACCATGAAACTATAGAGAAAATTAATAAAATATCAATGGATGGCAATTTAAATAATCCAGATTTTTAAAAATATTTTAAACACATAATAAATAAAACTATATATTTATATCTTATCATATATTGAAAAATACAGCTTTATGACTGAAGAAGAATTACATTCATAACTAGTTAATGAGAAATAAAATGAATATGTTGAAGCCAGCAGAATGAAACTAAAGGCTTTGATGAAAATACAACTAGAAAATTACTGAAAACTGTTGAAAAGCTGTTGAAATGCTCATTAGTCATAAAAAAGTTTGAACTGCAATTTTGACACATTCCATTTTGGGATGACGTAAACTGATATCCATACAGTATGTCCCTAAAACAATTGTATCTGATGTCCTGAAAAATAGGTCTGCAAGCTTCAGTAGTTTAAATCCACAAAAAAATATAAAAAAATGAACTTATTTAGCCTCATTGGCAGAGTTTTGCACCCATATTAAGCAGCTTACTATTCCTTGATCAGTACAAATCTAGAACTTCAACCTGAGGTCCGACGATGTAATTAAAAAACAGAGAAGATCTTCAGCTCCAGATGCAGCAAAACAAATCTATTCATAAAAGTCAGTTATCTTTTCTGAACAAATCTACTTCATCCATATTCTCCACTGATGATATGCATGTTTTATTCCATCATCTCTATTTATAATTTAAGTAGATAAATGTTTTGAAGGACCCCAAATTTTGCTTATTATGTTGCAGATTTTCATTGTTTCGTGTTTCATAACTGAATAGCATCATTTTTGCTCGTCAATGTGAGTTCATGTCACCATCAGACATTAAGAATCTGTACCATTGTTCAGCCCTATTAAGGGATAGGTTTAGTTCTCTTCTAATATTTCCTACGGATTCTTTCCACCCCATGTACCATTCATGAAGGTCACTTCATTTTTTGAAGTAATAATGATTATGCTATTAGCCTTCTTTAACTTGGCTAATGGTCAGAATTACCTGGGATTGTGGAAACTGATCCCATAACATCTAGGATCTCTAGTTGGGAAGATTTTGATAAACACAATGGCTTTATACTTTACATTAAGCTACAGTGTGGTTTGTTTATTTTAACTTAGCATTATATATTAATATAACTTTTCTGAAGCCATAAAGCCACAATATAATTTGCAAACAGACAGTAAACCAAATGGTATTTTTCAATTTGCATCTCAAACAATATTTATTCATTGGATGTCTGTCTGTCTCCTATAATGTTCAAGGAAAGGATCTCTTTTTCTTCTCTTTAAGAAATTCAATATTCTTTTAATTTTAGGAATCTTCTGCTCTTATTCATTGTCTTTTCTCTAAGTATCAAGAGCCAAAGCATAATATTCAAGGTCTGCAGAAAAGCCAATAAATTAAGATATATACACAATCATTTCCTATTAAAAAAAAAATCTAGGTGGCCTCAGGTATATTGCTGATTTCATAGAACAATAATATCACTCTTCTTAGCCAGCCAGTCAGCTAGCACAGCCTTTTATCTCCATCCATCCAAAAAACTGATCTTAATTTAAAAGCAGCTCAACCATGGAAATAATATGAATGCTGCCACTGCAATTTATAAATTGCTATTTTGATTTAGCATTGTGTGTAAATCTGGCCACATTACATTGTGTTCAACAAACCATGATTAGAATAAACTATAATTTAGTACAATGTGTGAAACTAGTCATAATATCAGTATATTTTTCATATCTCAGATGAGTACACAGGACACAGGAAAGATAGTCTGAGAATGCAAGATCACTTGTAGATACTTAATCTCTTTTTCATTGGCACAACACTCTTATGTATTTTAGGATAAACAACTAGAACTTACATTAAGCGACAATAACAGCAGAGTTTTATACAGCTAATTTATATAGCAGAGTTTTATACTGCTAATTTTTCCTTCCTATCAAATTTTAGGAGAGCTTCTAGTACATTCTGCTGTGACTCTGAATTTGGTAAGAGCTAATCTCTTATTCCATTGAAATAAGATGTTGTATTTTCAGTTATAGTATCTGAGGCAGATTCCCCCCCCCCTCTTCTTTTTCTGGCTTTTAACTATCTTCCCTGATTAACAGTTCCTTGAAACTCAAAGGATTAAAGTAATTTTGTAAAACATTGTCATAAGAAATATATTTTTTCAGTGACTGCTGAATAAATGAGATTAAATTAGTAAAACACCCGACTTATATAAAGTAAGTGTTGCCTTGAGTTGTACATGAAAAAGAAGGTGGGATAAGAGTCTAAAAAAATAAAAACATCTTTTTCCACTTTAAGAATAAAGTTTTTTCCTTACACATGATGGCCTTCCATATTTTTAAGCATAACATAGTTTCTCTCTCATTTTTTTTTTGTTTGATGTTATGTTTTTAAAGGAATATCCTGTCACTGTTGAAACACAACTGTTTTATGTTGCCACTAAATTGCTTTGATCTCTAGATTAGAACTGATGAGCTGTAGCTTCCTTATGGCTAAAGGTTGCCAACAATTACTAATGTGTGTTTCTTTTATCAGAACTCTAAAAGGAAGACTAATGACACAATTTAGGTACAGTTTTACCACAGTTTTCTTACTCTTATCATGTTTCAAATATGCATGTTTTTTATTTGAAGCATGAAGTAAGATAATCAAAGGAAGCATCTATTAATGAAATATAAAATAAATTATTTTATAATCAGTCCTTATATGATCAGTAATATGGATTTTATAGTTTCTCATTAACAAGCCATTGTTCATTTCTAATACATCATGGTTGCAGTAGTGGCATTTATAAACATGTAAATTTCCAAGAGACAAAATTGTAACAGTATTTTTAAATTAATTTTAATAATTTAACTAATTAAAATTGTTCAAGACCTAAGAACTGCAAAAGTTTAATGGACAAATGGACAAATGGGGGAAAATCCCAGGAAAAATTGCTAATATATTTATTGCATTTATATTCTGCTTTTTTGAGAGAGAGAATTCTCAGTGGCTTACATAGGATTTCATCTAATTTTATTTCCAGAACATAAATCTATCTCTGTGAGATTTAACTAAGAGAGAGAAACTGGCCAAAAGTCACTCCATAAGTCTTTGAATGGCAATTTGGACTTGAGTTTCCCTGCATCAAATTCAACACATCAACCATTATGCTAAATTGCATCAAAACCAATACTGCTTAGGAAGGCTGTCTTTCTTTAAATGGTCAAAATGCTATTTACTTTTTAGAATTTCTGCAATTTTGCTAGTATGGTAACTTCATGTATGCATCAAATGTTGGACTTTGAACAACCAGGATGGAAAAAAATATTGACACCTTTGAACATTAGTGCTGGAGAAGGCTCGTGAGAGTATCAAGGACAGCCAAGAAAACAAACAAATGGATCATTGAACAAATCAATTCAGAGTTCTCACTCAAAGCAATATAACCGGGCTCAAATAATCATATATTGGACATTTTATGCAAAGACCTAACTCTCCTGAGATGTTAATATTGCTAGAAAAAGAGAAAGGAAACAGAAGTGTAATATCAGTCCAGGGCCAAACAGAAATGTTAATAAATGTTGCTGAAATCTCTAAAAAAAATTAACCTGTTCACCCAAAGATACCTGAGCTACTCTTTTTTAAGATTAATTGCTATTACAATTCACTGATGTATTTCCTGGAATAAGAAGTATATAATATGTTTCTAAAGGGCAAATCCTGAATTACTTTTCTAGGATTGACTACCGTAGCATAAACAGAGTTGTAATCAAAATAAGACCTTCAACATTTTATAGCCTTAGTATATAATAATATATGTTAGCTCATGGAAATACAAAAAAAAATGTGTATCTTTTAGCAAGAATCTATGAGATCCATCAGATAGTGAATGTATTGTGCCAAAAGATTAACCTTTTCAAACATGTTTTACTATGTTACACTAATTAAACCCTTTGTTCTTATGGGAATAAGTTGTCATTCTGTAATTCTAATTGTTCTTTAGAGCATATCATTTACTCCCCCCCTTTTTTTGGTTATCATTCTTTTGCAGCTAACATTTGTAGCACGGAATTTTCCTGGTAGTAGTGGTCCAACAACTACAACAAAGGAAGAGCTGCTGAGACAAGAAGGAACTCTAAACAGGCCTCACTCATTGATTTCCTAGATGACCTTGTGTGAGCTTCTTCACCTCCTCATGCCTTAGGCAGTTCAGCTGGAAAATTGGGTAAAGAACAGGGCCTACTGAAAAAAAAATCTGGAGTTTGAAACTGAAATTTCCCCATTAAGTGCTCCCCTCCTCCCACCAAAGTGACTGCAGTTATTTTACACAGAGGTAATTGCTAGTGAATTGTACACCAATCATTTTCTTCAGCTTCATGACACAAGGAGTGACATTCCATGACATGTTAAGGACCAGGACAGTCCTGTGCATTCTCTGGGATAATTGCCTTTCTCTGGGCTGAAGTTTTAGATTCAGTTACCACGTAGCATATGTTAATGGGGTTAATTTTGCTTTTCCATATGCCAATCGGAAAAAGAGATTTTAAAATGAATAATAGTAGCAACAATTCTTGTTTCAATAGCTGGCAGAGTGAACTAGGACTGTGTTGCTATAATGTGCTCCATGTCAAAGAGTGGAGATTCACTAGTCTGATATCTTATCTAGAAATAAATTCCTTTAAACTACATTTTAGATAGAAATGTTCTTCTAAGACATTCTTGAATAAAGAGTTCTTGGGTTTTGGTCATTTCCCTACCAATGCAACATCCCACTGTATGATAGTGGCAGCCCTCATAAATCATTGAGAATATACCAAAACCTAGAAGCGGCCAATTGTTGCCTTGCAGAGGCTAGTTAAGGGACTTTTGAGGTTGTGACTGTTCACACAGATTATCATCTTGTTAAGGCTTTACCTTAAGCAATAGGGATGGAGAAAGTGACTCCTGTTTCTCTTGAGATTTCTGGTTGTTGGGTGCAGAATATGAACTCCTAAATCAGCTAGCTTCCTCACATGATGATAGATGCTGATTTAAACTAATTTGAATTAAGAGTGATTTGTCACCCATTTGGCTTCCATATATAAAATTTGGCCAGCAAGTGTAGATTGTTGTAATTTTATGTAGATTTTTTATTTCTTTATTAAGGAGTAGAAGAAAGCCAGTGATAGCTATTGGTGTGTGAAAAGTAGATAATTGTCATATAATGATTTACTCTAATTTAAGTCAGGGATCTTAAAGTCAGAATCTCTCAGCCAGCTAAGGAATTCTGGGAGTTGAAGTCCACAAATCATAAAAGGGCCAAGTTTGAAGACCCCTGATTTAAGTGATCATTATTCATTTGGAGAACTGTTTTCTATCTATTCATCAGTAGTGACCTGAAGTTTTTCTATGGATTCTGTTCCAATCCCAAAATAAAATTGAAAAGATGAAACAAAACTGTACTACTGATCTAAACCAAGGACATCTTATGGCTTTTGGATAACAAGTCAACGATTCATATTGTGTACATTTTAAATGGCCTCTTACTGGATTCTCACAAAAGCTCCATCCTCTTCCTAATTTAGTAGTATTTGTATTGGGCAAAAGCCAACATCTCCTGCTTATGTCAATGCATTTATATTACTGAAGGCCTGCAGATCTGACCCATTCGAACTTTGTTGGAAAATGCATATTTCCTCTTCCTTTGAAATATTTCAGTTCCATCTACAATTTATTTTCCCATCTCTTCCTTCCCATATTTGGAGCAGGAACCACATTTCCAGGAGACCAGCTTTTTTTTTTGTCTGCCTATTCAATAACTTTTTTCTCCCAAATTCTTCACCTAGAGAGCAAGAGTTTTACACTGCTTCTACTTAAATCATATTCCTTTCTTAAAAGAGCTTTATAGGAATAAGTGGCAAAAAAATCAAATATATTCAATGAGTATTTTCTTTAAGGGACATATATTAATTAAGGTAATGATTTCAAATGAACTTTTCTAAACTGATATTTACTGTCCATAAACTACAACCAACATGGAGTCCAGCTTACCTGCAAAATGGCAGGATAGGAAAAGGTGTGCAAAAGGTGACCACAAAGCTTACAAAAATAATATCATGTAAATGAATGTTTTGTATGTTTTGGATGGTGCCGCTGTTGATTAGAATTAATTGGTTTATTTTTGCTCTGCTAGCTCTAGTAAGAGAATAATCTTTTGTTCTTGGAAGACCTAAAATCTTAGAACCACCATTCAGTATTTGTTCCTACAAAGTATGGAAAAGTGCCCAAGTTTAAAAGCATTTTCTAAATGTATCCATAGCACATGCAGTAGTAAATTGAAGGCAGCTTCTTCTGCTAATGGCTTATGAGATGAATTAGCATATTTTCCTTCACGCATTTTATTGTAAATAAGTAATGTATTATTTGATTGTAGTTCTCAACTTTTCCAGCGCTACAAATGTTGGTTTAGATTTTCTTTTTCTATACTGTGCTTGCATATTTCTCATTTGTCACTATTCACCACAAGACATTTTGAATTGGTCCCTAATCACTTGAAGCCATAATCCTAGACACGTAAACCCAAGCAAGAAAAAAGAAGAAACAAAACCTATTAAGTCATTAAGATTGCATTGTGGGTCTAGAGAAGCCAAACTGACAGGACAGACTTTCTGAGCAAAATGGGAGTCATAGTGCTATCTTAGTCTACTGATACTGAGAGCTAGCTCAGACTTTGCTTCCTTAGAACTGATAAAGATTCTCTTTCATCTTTTTTTATTACCAAAAAGAAAAATGTATCACACACACAACTTATTGTTAGTAAGCGATTCTGCACATTTTCAGAAGAAACTCACTTCAGTGAGGTATACAATTGGCAGCTTAATTCTAATTACGACCCATGAGATTTTAGCAAGCATGCTGTGAACAGGGTTGTGCCTATGTATTAACAATTACATTTGATTCTCCTTTTTACTGAAATTTAGAAACCAAAAGTTATTGGATCCAATCAGGTGTGCTGCACTAAAAGAGAGATAGTTCACAAGACCATAATTGTATTCTAAAAAGGTAAAGAGGCCCTGAAATCAAGCTCGATTCCCAAAATAGTTTAGTAGTAGTAATCTGCCTATGATGCCATCTTCTGCAATTCTTTCTCACCTAGCCAACAGCTCCTGAGCTCCCAGACAATTCCTTCATCAACTACTAACTGGGGCCAACTCTAACTTCTAAGATCAATCATGCTTGGCTATCTTAGGAGTAATAGAACAACCATCATGAAAAGCTATTGAAGGAAAGAGCATCCTTAGTTAAGAAACTTTTTTTCTAGTTTTTCTAGTTTCTCTTGAAAAAAAGGAGATAGCATTTTGTTTACCATTTGGTTATCTGTTCTCATCCAGTTAGCAGCATGTCTTTTAAAACTAGGAGCAGCATGTTAAGCATTCCATTTTAGTTTGGGTTTAATCTAAACCAGGGGTCTTCAAACTTCTCCCAGAATTCTGGGAGTTGAAGTCCACAAGACATAAAAGGGCCAAGTTTGAAGACTCCTGATCTAAACTGTAGTCAGAATCTGACTCCACTAATGTTCTTTAATGTTCCTGCTCAGATAATATACAAGAAGACTGACTTGATTTAAACATTCTTTCCCCAATACTATGATCAGAAAGGTCTAAATGAAGTTACTCTGGATATATTCCTCTTCTCCCCATGTTGTCATTTTCTTTCAGGTTTGGAAGAACAAAAACATAGTGACATTTCTCATACATTCCAACTTCTTTTCTACAGTTATTGTAAAAATTCAGTATTAATATTGAATTGGTAATATAATTTCTGAAACAATCAAATTCCAGAAAATTTTTCTTTACTATGGGGAACCACAAATATCTCTAAGAAGTAGCTTGATTTGACACGATCTGATATCTCTGTTTAAAGGTTAATATAAATTTTGTTGTTTATTTATTTTATTTTTTATTTTCTAAAACCATGGCATTAAAGAGGTATTATAAATGTAATGAAACCCACGGTATGTCTTCTTTAAGGTACGAAAAAAATACTTTCAAAAGAATTGTATTTTAAAAAAAGGCTGGATGAAGTAGAAATATAATTGACCTAATTCTGTAGAGATAATAAAAGTGAAGCCTGACCTAATCATACTTAGCTTCTTGTTTCATCCCAATCCAACAGTTCTTTCTAGTCTGTTTGTAAAATACTTCTTTCCACCTGCTGGGATATTCTGCTATATATGTTAATAGCAGTGAGAATTGCCATAAAGGCAGTCCTGGTTGGTGTTCAATTAGGCTAAAAATCAGTGAGGTTTTAGTACTTTGTCGCTCTTTTCAACATGTGGGTGGCTTTTTGTTTCTTCAAAAATAAAGTAGTGTCTTCATCACAGCAAATGTGTTCCTTTTAAATCTAAAACAAAGAAGTACCAGAGCAAATTGAAAAGATGTAGATGTAACTACAAAAGAGCACATCTTAAAGAGTTCATTCTTTTCCCTATGTGCATTTGTAATTCCTACTCAGTTTCAATGGATCTTAGAATGTGTTTAGAATAAAATGAAAATAAATGTTCTTATTAGTTATTTTCCCTTCCCAATGCAAAGTTCTTCAAATACAGTTTCACAATTGCACATTATTAATCTGTTTGAAAACAGTGTATTAATATTACAGCAAATAAAATTGATTTTCACTGTTGGTTTACTTATTGTCATTCACTACTCTCTAAGTCAAATCCATCTGATCTTTATATTTCTCTTGTCAAGTGACTGGAAAAATAGTAATAAATAAATAAATGAAGTCCTGCATCATTTGTAAGCATTTTCCCACTATTTCTTTTTATTTGTAATAACATTATTGCAAATAAAATAACATAAGCTGATCATAGCTATTATTAAAATTCTATTTAAAGTAATCTGAAGATCATATAAAATCTGTTGCTATGGAAGCTGGTACCAAATGGCATGATAAGGAAAAAAGTATCTATAATGTTACATTATATTTGCCTTTTCCCACTGGAAAAACGGTTAAATAAAGTCACTTTTTATCTTTGCTTTCTGAATAAACATAAAACTGGATTTTTAGTTCAAAATCCCGATTTCAAGGTTATTGATGCCAGACTAAATTAATACAGTCTGTGCAATAGCATACAAAATCCTTGGCAAAGCCAAGGATACTCCTGTCTTTTGAATGCTTGACATTTGTTTTTCATCATGAACTTAAAGGTCACCAGCTACAGATGAATCAGGATACCTGCCTGAGTTTGCATTTACATGCATTTTATTTTATTCCCATGTGCAATTTTTTTTAATCAAATCCATCACTCAGATAAAACTGTATCCTTTTATTATCTAGACTGGATAAACTAGAAGAGTTGTCAACAGAAGGACTTTAAGTAAAAAAGAAGAGTTATTTTGATTCCCAATCCAGTGTCAAAAACAATATTCAGTTTACTCCGGACTATTTCTTTTGTAGTGATCACTTCAGTTAAACAGATTTGTTTCACTAGCAGTCAGCTTTGCCCAGAGAATATCTACGGTATATGGTAGGAATATGTGTCTTAATCACAACTGGTATCATTGCAAAGAATTATAACAAATATATATATAACTATTTAGAATTACAGTATTTTTCTCTCTTAAATGATTAGATACTGTGAACAATCAGTACAAACTATATATTAGAAGTATAGCCTTTGCTTGGAATTCCAGTGCTGAGTTGATAGACAAATAATTCATCAACACACAAACCCAGCTCACAAGGTTTATTCAGATTGAAATGGAGTTAAGTATTATATAACACAGAAGGTTGCATGGCCTTTTTTGCATGTTGTAATAGGGTTCTCCCTGACCTAGTTTCAACTAGGTATGTGTGGCATTGTATAGTTTATTTGCTTTTTTAAACAACTAAATAATATTTTTAAAAACCTGTAGAGCTGATAAAATATGATGCATTCATTTTCCTTGATTTTGTAGTGAAGGGAAAAGGGTAGCATGAATAATTCAAAAATAATGCTGAGACTGTTAAGATTTAGAACTGGAGAGGTCACTGCAGTTGGGAGAATGAGCTAGGAGACTATTACTATTGCACGATCTTTGAATCTCAAGGTGACATCATTATTATTTCTCTATACTATAATGTGGAGCTGCAACCAACTTATTGCAGTATTTCTCTCCTAGGGTAGAAAGATCAATTACATACAGACCTCAAAATGTGAACCATAAGCATGGCATCCAATAAAACTGTCATTAACAGTCACCACAATTTTAGCTGTATGCTTCCAGGTCAAGCTGTTTTAAAAGTGATAGCTGACATTGAAAGGTTGAATTGAGACCACTTTTTATTTTAAAGATTCTTTGGAAGCCAAAAACACTTTCATTAACACTTAATCTCTTATTTTAAATTCTGTAGGTGCAAACTTTTCATTAACAGAAACTTGGACCTTAGAACCTGAAGTGTAACATGTTGTTTTACAGTATCTTGTTCCATATATAACTCACAGTTAGTCCTTGGCTTGCTACTACAACTGAGACCAAAGTTTCTATTGCGAAGCGAGACAATTATTAAGTGACTTTGGCCCCATTTTATGGCCTTTCTTGCCACAGTTGTTAGGTGAATCACTGCAGTTGTTAAATTTGTAACACGGTTGCTAAGTGAATCTGACTTTTCCATTGACTTTGCTTGTCAGAAGGTCTCAAAAAGTGAGTATATGACTCTGAGACACTGTAAATTGTCAAGCATCTTCTAGGGCATAAAGGAAGATTATATGGAAAAGGGAGAATTTCCCTCCTCCTTCTCCTTTTTCCCCTTCTCCTCCCCCTTCTTCCCTTCCCGATCCTCCTTCTTCCCTTCCCCTATCCTCCTCCTCCTCCTCCTTTTCCCCCTTCCCCTCCCCTTCCTCCCTGCTCCCTCCTTCCCCTTCTCTTTCCCTCTGCCCCCTCCTTCCCCTCCTCCTCCTTCTCCTTTTTCCACTTCCCCTCCCCCCTCTCCCCTGCCCCCCCTCCTTCCCCTCCTCCTTCTCCTCCTCCTCCTTGGATCTGTTCCATTAATTGAAGGACTTAATTGGATTCTACTCTGTATAATTAAAACATATCACTCAAGAAACATTTTTCTTGTTTCAGTGTTGCCACCTTCTATATTCATAGCCATCTGATATTTTCTTTATCTAAATGTATGTACAGATGCACACTGACATAAGAGCAGTCTTCTCACAATTTAGTCCAATCGCATTAAGATGGTGAATATACACAAGTTCACTTAATTGGTATTTACCTATAGGGGATGGAATCTTTTCAGTAAGAAAAGAGTGAAGTTTGTTGTTGGTTTCATTCTTCATGCACTATCCAAAGAGAAGAATGATCATTATCTTTTTCAAAAACTTTAAAAATGTATACTTTCCAGAAAATGTCATATGGAAGATTGATATTCGTACCAATTAGGTCTCATTGCCACTATGGTATTTTATCTGCATACACACATTTTGACAAGGTAGGAGCAAATATGTAACTCATATAACAGTCAACCAGAGAAGGAGGAGGAGAAGGAGGAATAGTTTTAGTTATCCTTCCAGTTATACATAAATGATAATGGACTGTTTGACTGTTTGTGCTGTTATTCTGAATGGAAATTTTTGTTTTTCTTCAAGCTTTTATCCATGTTTGTCTATCTGTTTGACCATTTATTCATTTGATTTTCATGAATAATTTTAGGATACTGTGGAATTAAAGATTTGAAATAATGTGATGAGTAAATTTTCATTCCATCTGAAAAGTCAAATAATAGAAATAAAGAAATTTTGGTCTTCTCTTAATTTATTTCACAATAAAATATTGTCTTCAGTATCTGAATATGAAACCAAAGTTTTCTTGAGAAGTCATCTGTTTTATGATGTTCTCCAACATCATAAAAATATGATGTATTTACAAATATTTGCAAATACTTTAAATAAGACTTAGTGGTTTCACTGATTGATCAACTTTTCCTTACCTTAAATAGCATATTATCTTGAAGTATCCAATTCCTTAAAGGGTAGATTGTACAATCTACATCTTCCACTTTAAAAGTGTCATATCTTCAGATCTGTAAAATCATTGTTTTGTGCTGATGGAGCAGTTTATGTCATTTTATCTTTATAGGCAGTCATGTGAAGTTTTTAAGCACCAACTATGATTTCTTTTATGGGCTCATGAATTCAGGAGAATCTGTCAGCCCCTGTGGTCCCAAAAGTGCCTAATTTTTGCCCTTGGTTCAAAGTCTTTTACTTCCTTAGCTCCCAATAACCTCTTAACTACTTATGGGATTTGTATGCTGGTATTCAAACAATTGTCTTTCAGAGATGCTGCAGAGCTTATAAAGATACAGCAAAGAAAAACCAACATTATCGTGGACTGGAGTATCTCTCTAAAACTTATGGTGGTGGGGGGGGAAAGAGCGATAAAAAGTCATAAGAAAACTGGTGGTGAATTGCTGGCATGAATTATTCTTACTTATTAATTGTTTTTAATTTTGAGATAAAAAAATTACAAAATAAATTTGTGATTATACAATATTAAAAGCCCACCTTCCCATAAATAAAATAAGCATTTAAAAAGCTTCCATGGATTAAATGGAATTGGTCCCATAGAAAGTGTTCTGCACATAAATGGAGTGCAAAAGAGACTGACATCCAAGTTATTGTGATATGGCTAATGTCCTTCACAACATCATATTTCAGGTAAATTTCTAAAATACACAGTTAAGAGAATTAGCTTGAAAAGAGCATAAATAATGATTAGAGAAAGGCATCATCTCTCTCTCTCCCAGTGAAATCAATAAAGCAATAAAATAATTGTTATCTCAGTTCAGTTTATTGTTATTGCTGTAGACCAGACAAAAATATACAAATATTTTATGTGTAGAACTGAAGAGAAAATACTCAAAATTGACACTTATGTTTCACAAAGTTTGTCTGATGTGCTTGCTTTTTTAATTAAATTAATGTATGTATATGTGACCAATAACTGGAAATTTTGGAGTTTATAATCCCAGTACACCTTAACAGTTCTGAGTTGATGGAGAACAACATATTACATAAATTACAATTATAAAATGTAACTAAAAATATAAAACCACCAATGGGATTTTTTTCAATAAAGAACAATAGGGCAGAAACCAAAATATCTTCTTCTTGTTGTTGTTGTTAATTGCGAAGTTGTGTCCGACCCATCGCGACCCCATGGATAACGTTCCTCCAGGTCTTCCTGTCCTCTACCGTTTTCTGGAGTCCATTTAAGTTCATACCTACTGCTTCAGTGACTCCATCCAGCCATCTCATTCTCTGTCGTCCCCTTCTTCTATTGCCCTCAATCTTTCCCAGCATTAGGCCCTTCTCCAGTGAGTCCTTCCTTCTCATTAGGTGGCCAAAGTATTTGAGTTTCAACTTCAGGATCTGGCCTTCTAAAGAGCAGTCGGGGTTGATCTCTTCTAGGACTGACCGGTTTGAACGCCTTGCAGTCCAAGGGACTCGCAGGAGTCTTCTCCAGCACCATAGTTCAAAGGCCTCAATTCTTTGGCGCTCAGCCTTTCTTATGGTCCCACTTTCACAGCCATACATTGCAACTGGGAAAACCATGGCCTGGATTATACGCACTTTTGTTGGCAGGGTGATGTCTCTGCTTTTTAGTATGCTGTCTAGATTTACCATAGCTTTCCTCCCCAGGAGCAAGCGTCTTTTAATTTCTTGGCTGCAGTCCCCATCTGAGGTGATCTTGGAGCCCAGAAAAATAAAATCTGTCACTACCTCCATTTCTTCCCCATCTATTTGCCAGGAATTGAGGGGCCGGATGCCATGATTTTGGTTTTCTTAATGTTGAGTTTCAAGCCAACTTTTGCACTCTCCTTCTTCACCTGCATCAAGAGGCTCTTTAGTTCCTCTTCACTTTCTGCCATTAGAGTGGTATCATCTGCATATCCTAGGTTGTTGATATTTCTCCCGGCAATCTTAATTCCAACTTTTGATTCATCTAGCCCTGCCTTTCTCATGATGTGCTCTGCATATAAGTTAAATAGGCAGGGTGACAGTATATAGCCTTGCCGGACTCCTTTTCCAATTTTGAACCAATCAGTGGTTTTGTGTCCAGTTCTCACTGTTGCTTCTTGACCCGCATATAGGTTTTTCAAGAGCCAAATAAGATGGACTGGTATTCCCATCTCTTTAAGAACTTGCCACAATTTGTTGTGATCCACACAATCAAAGGCTTTAGCATAGTCAATGAAGCAGAAGTAGATGTTTTTCTGGAACTCCCTAGCTTTCTCCATGATCCAGCGTATGTTGGCAATTTGATCTCTAGTTCCTCTGCCTCTTCGAAATCCTGCCTGTACTTCTGGTAGTTCTCGATCCACATACTGCTGGAGTCTAGCTTGTAGGATTTTAAGCATAACTTTACTAGCATGTGAAATGAGTGCAATGGTGCGATAGTTTGAACATTCTTTGGCATTGCCTTTCTTTGGAATTGGAATGTAAACTGACCTTTTCCAATCCTGTGGCCACTGTTGAGTTTTCCAAATTTGCTGGCAAATTGAGTGTAGCACTTTTACTGCATCGTCTTTTAAGATTTTGAATAGCTCAGCTGGAATACTGTCACCTCCACTAGCTTTGTTGTTGCTCAGATTTTCTAAGGCCCATTTCACTTCACATTCTAGGATGTCTGTTTCGAGGTCAGTGACCATCTCATTGTGGTTATCTGGGACGTTAAGCTCATTCTTGTATAGTTCTTCTTGCTTTCTTGCATTTCTTTTTCTTTGGGATGGTTTTAGTTGCTACCTCTTGTACAATGTTGCGAACTTCCATCCATAGTTCTTCAGGCACTCTGTCTATCAGATCTAATTCCTTAAATCTATTTGTCACCTCTACTGTATATTCATCAGGAATATGATTTAGTTTATACCTGAGTGGCCTAGTGCTTTTCCCTACTTTTTTCAATTTAAGCCTAAATTTTGCAACGAGAAGCTCATGATCTGAGCCACAGTCAGCTCCTGGTCTTGTTTTTACTGACTGTATAGAGCTTCTCCATCTTTGGCTGCAGAGCACATAGTCAATCTGATTTCTATGTTGACCATCTGGTGATGTCCATGTGTAGAGTCTCTTGTTGTTGGAAAAGAGTGTTTGTTATGACCATCGTATTCTCTTGACAAAATTCTATCAGCCTGTGCCCTGCTTCATTTTGTACTCCAAGACCAAACTTGCCTGTTATTCAGGTTATCTTTTGGCTTCCTACCTTAGCATTCCAATCCCCCATGATGATAAGGGCATCATTTTTTGGTGTTAATTCTATAAGGTGCTGTAGGGCTTCATAGAACCGGTCAATTTCATCCTCTTCAGCACCAGTGGTTGGGGCATAGATTTGGATTATTGTGATATTGAATGGTTTGCCTTGGATTCGAATTGAGATCATTCTGTCATTTTGGGGATTGTATCCCAGTATTGCTTTTCCTATTATTTTATTGACTATGAAGGCTACTCCATTTCTTCTGAGGGATTCTTGCCCATAGTAGTATACCTGATAGTCATCTGAGTTAAATTCACCCATTCCTGTCCATTTTAGTTCACTGATTCCTACGATGTCGATGTTCAGTCTTGTCATCTCTTTTTTGACTACGTCTAGCTTGCCTTGATTCATGGATCTTACATTCCAGGTTCCTATGGAGAAAAAAATCTTTACAGCATCGGACTTTCCTTTCACCACCAGATATATCCACAGCTGAGTGTCCTTTCGGCTTTGGCCCAGTCACTTCATTCTTTCTGGCACTACTAGTACTAGCCCTCTGCTCTTCCCCAGTAGCATATTGGACATCTTCCGACCTGAGGGGCTCATCTTCCAGCGTCATATCTTTTTGCCTTTTAGTACTGTCCATGGGCTTTTCATGGCAAAGATACTGGAGTGGTTTGCCATTTCTTTCTCCTGTGGATCACATTTTGTCAGAACTCTCTGCTATGACCTGTCCGTCTTGGGTGGCCCTGCACTGCATAGCTTATAGCTTCATTGAGTTACACAAGCTCCTTCGCCACGACAAGGCAGTAATCCATAAAGGGACAAAATATCTTAGGAAAAGGTAATTTATAAAATACTTAACCATTTAAATAGTTGATATACATACATCAACTTATATTTCAAGAACCTGTTACTACGAATCACCAAGAAAACTGTCCTCTCCTGGCTCTGAAATAGGCCTGCAAACACATAGGCCTGCCTCATAAGACACATCCTATTTCTTTTCACCCAAAAGCAAATCCATGCTGAGCTAAAATACTGTCCCGGAAAAAGAGAACTGTTCATTGTTATGTTATACATTTGTAAGTATTACAATGCAGCTTTTTCCCCTTGCCACTTTCCTAATAAATCCTTGGATGGAATTGTTATGTAATAATTTGATATTTTGTTGAATGTTCAATTACCACCCCAAGACTGCTTTCCAAATCGCTTTCTTCATTCATTTTAAACTTAGTCATTGAATCCTTGCATGATAGAAATTGCATTACTGTAAGGAAAAAAAGAGCCATTTTGCTGGTTAGAGAGTGACGTGCCAAAAGCTCGTAGTATTTCTGTCTTGTTAATTGCAAAGTTGTGTTCGACCCATCGCGACCCCATGGACAACGTTCCTCCAGGCCTTCCTGTCCTCTACCAACTTCTGAGTCCATTTAAGCTCACGCCCACTGCTTTAGTGACTCCATCCAGCCACCTCATTCTCTGTCGTCCCCTTCTTCTATTGCCCCCAATCTTTCCCAGCATCAGGCTCTTCTCCAGTGAGTCCTTCCTTCTCATTAGGTGGCCAAAGTATTTGAGTTTCAACTTCAGGATCTGGCCTTCTAAAGAGCAGTCAGGGTTGATCTCTTCTAGGACTGACCGGTTTGAATGCCTTGCAGTCCAAGGGACTCGCAGGAGTCTTCTTTAGCACCATAGTTCAAAGACCTCAATTCTTTTGCGCTCAGCCTTTCTTATGGTCCAACTTTCACAGCCGTACATTGCAACTGGGAAAACCAGGGTCTTGACTATATGTACTTTTGTTGGCAGGGTGATGTCTCTCCTTTTTAGTATGCTGTCTAGATTTATCATAGCTTTCCTCCCCAGGAGCAAGCGTCTTTTAATTTCTTGGCTGCAGTCCACATTTGTGGTGATCTTGGAGCCCAGGAAGATAAAATCTGTCACTACCTCCATTTCTTCCTCTGTAGGCTCATGAAACCAGTATAGAAACCTGGAAAAGAGAGAGCGTTTTGAAGATCAGGTATCTTAATTCATTCTCCTATTACTGGTTTTGCTCACTATGTTTGGTACCCGGCCTAGATTAGAGTCCTACAATATTACCTGAACAGTTAATGACATTATGTGATAGTAGTCTCTTATTTGCTTTAAATTTCATCAACCATACCACTGGGTATTCCTTAATGTTTGAGAAAAGAAAGTGATTAATTCAATGTTCAGGTGCAAGACAGGGTCAGGAAGGGAACATTACTTGATTATTGTGAGTACTTGATGATGAATTTGTAGTTCGAAGCATTTTATGATGCATTCTCTCTTTTGTTATCAGGGGAAGTATGATGTGTGACATGCTAGTGATCACAGTGTTTGGGAGCAATGTTCTATGATAGGCTTTTCATAAAAATTAGTTGACAATGCCATGAGAATACAAGTAAATTTATAGCTTTCATACTGGTCTACCATTCCCACAGCAATTTCCAATCACTTGGGCTTTTTATTAAGTTTATTGTTCTTTTATTGTTCAGCAGAGTGTAAGCAGCGGTGAGATTACAAATAAATGTAAGTTTCACTGGGTAGGAAGCCAAGCTTGTAGAACTAGGTGAAAGAAAGCACAAATTAATTTGAATCATTCGTGATATGAACTCAGCATCCTGGCATTGCTTGTCAAATGCATATATTGTCTGTAGCAGCTGAAACTGTCCTACTGCTCATGTTCATGTCAAAAGAGTGAAACTATGAAAACAAAGCGTTATTTGTACTTTTATGTTTCCCCAGACCACTTCTAAAATTCGTCATTCTGGTCTCTCGTATCAGCATTTGCCTTGCTTGCAGCATACCAGATACAGGGCCTTGAACTTTGTCTGTGTAGTATCATTCTAATAATATCCACAGCTTAAGACATTCACCGTTTATTTCCCTCCACTCATTTTCTCTTGAAGAATGAATGCTTTATCATTTAAGTTAATTTCCCGACCAAGAGAGCAGAAAATCAGCCTCATCATTCTTAATGACAGATTTCTAAGGAAGAAAGAAAGAAAGAAAGAAAGAAAGAAAGAAAGAAAGAAAGAAAGAAAGAAAGAAAGAAAGAAAGAAAGAAAGAAAGATGATTGGAAAACATAATTCCAATATATGTCCTTTCTAACTGCATTACTGTATTGGAATCTACTAAAAAAAGGATTTTGTTTGTCTGGACAAACAGACAATAGCTGGTATCTACCAGCAAATTGATATGCTACATGGTTTGTGCTATTACTTAAGTTATATATAAAATGATTTTTGCTAGATGGCTCCCTGATGGCCCTGCAGTCTTCCCAGTTCCACAAACAGCTTTTCATCCCTGCTGTAACTCCCTCCTGACTGCCTTGATCCACTAGCACCAACTGCTTTGTTTGCTCCTTGCAGATTTGCTGAAAGCTTTCCCCCAAATAGTAACCTTAGACTGCCAAGCTAAAGGTGGCAGAAAGAAGCTAGGACACAAACAATTTAGGAACCAAAGATTTCTAACAGTTTTCAATATGAAATATGATGGTAAAACTGATGGGCTTTCCCCCATTTGCTATGTAGTGTTGCCGCCCAGGATCATTTGAGCATGGAGGTTTTCAACAGCTCAGATCAGTGGGTGAAGAAGGCGGGGAGGGGGTATAAATCAAAGACTTTGCTCTCGGCCCATGGAGGAAGAATGGGAAAACAGAGCTCTCCCAGCATTGATTTTCATTCAGAAAGACAGTTGCTATTCAGATTGTGCCCAAAGTCCAGCAATCTCAACCTCCTGAGCTCTGGAGAGTAAGTGAGTGATCAGTTCAGAGGGCGGAAAGGAGCATGTTGAACCTGGGACGGGTGTGTGGCAAAGCAGGCAAAGTATCTGTGGGGATGCAACAAGGCAGAATGGGAGGAATAGGTGGAGGACAGTGCAGCGTCTTTGCAGTAAGTTGTAAGGATAAACAATTGCAGGGGAGCTGCAGCAGATGTAACTTCGGGACTGGGTCGTAAGTACCTTTGGGAGGGGGGTTATCGTAACTTTGTTAAGTGTCTGGACATAAGTCAAGAGCTACCTGTACTACCATAACCTAACAGATATACCCTTGAAGCTTCTAGAAATGTCTATCCTAAACCTTCCCTTGATCCAGCTCTGTACTGTGCTAACTTTTGTATTACCCTCTTCCTTGGGATGTGCTTCCTCCCTCCTGGCAACTTTCTGCATTACTGTAGGCCCTCACATCACTTCCCCCTTCATAGACATATTCCATAACATGACAAGAATTGACCAAATAACCTGTCACAGGAACCTGACATCATAGGCTAAGAGAGAGAGAGTGACTTGATCAAAGTCACACAGCTGGCTTTCATATCTAAGACTAGAACTCAGAGTTTCCTGGTTTCTATCCTGTTGTCTTAATCACTAGCTCAAAGTGGCTTTCGTATATATCAGCCTAAATGTCATTGACTATATTAAGGTCTCCAAGTGAAGGAGCAGGCAAGACATTCAGGGTAGGAACAGCTGGTATATCCAGTCCCACTATCCTAATTACTACGCTAATATGTTCCTGTGCTCACTTGAGAAGCTCTCTCTAGACCCATGTCACATGTTCCTAAGCTAATACAAGCAAATATGGATTGTGAAATCCCAGTATACAGTATTTGATAGTACCAGACTTGAGATGATGGCTTAACCTATATGATGAACAAACAGAGTTAGACAGATAACTATGCAACTATAGGTGTAATGCAGTTTTAAGAACATTTATTAGAACATAATGTTATTCAGTTTAATGGGGAAAATTTCTTAGAGAACTTTAATCAAAGCCACAGTATGTCAATGCACTTTGTATTTATAGCATAAAAAATCATTCTTCCTTGGCAGAAGGAACTCCTTTATAGATTATTTTGGAAAAAAAACCCTAAAGCTGTAGTACCTGGCAAACATGAATATAATGCATAATTTGTCATTTTATTTACATTCTTTTTATCCTACCCGTCAACTCTTGTTTGCACCAACCCTTCCAAATACTTATTATTCATATGTTCCTATTGTTGGACTGTTATATTTCACAGTTCTCCTGTGTGTCCTTCTTACGCACTGAATCCATTCATCTTATTATAATGAATTTAATCTAAAATATTATCAGTCATTTCAACATTTGTTTTCTACTTTCTGCACAGCGAATTAAAGTAACACAGTGGTTGATTCAAAAGCCTGCTGCAACCGAGGGCAACCATTCCATTGCTTTATTGCAATTTGGATCAGCCCAAGGAGCTGTAAATTTTTGTTCACGGCTAATCTATACTGCAGTCTTGTATAAACTTGTAGATGAGTACATGCCATTGGAAGTAATTCTGACTAAGCAGATCAGATTTAGCCTGACTTGTAGTATATGCATGTAGCCTATATTCTACAGATAGCCCCATTGTGAAAACAAATGTAGTTTTAACATGGATAGCAAGAAAAAATTCAGCAGATGCGGAACTGCCAGTATTTGCATCTTTGAAAAAACACATTGATTTAAATTTGTTTGTCCTGAGCTAATGAAAAACAAGATGAAACTTCTACTCTGCTTCCATTTCACTCCACAAACCTTCAGACCCAATTGCAACATTATTGATCTCTTTTGAGTATTCAAAATACTCAGAATGAGAAATGAAAATCCCTTCTCTGATCTTGTTGTCCTAAGTCCTATGGCAACAAGAATTGTCTCAGCCATTCCCAGCAAAAGTAGGAAGGGAAGGGAAGGGAAGGTCAGACTAAACTACTGTATTCTGGCATTTCTCAAGTTGACTTCTACAGGACTGAAAAGAGAAGATAAGGACAAAACTTTTGCAATATTCACACTACAGCTTTTTTGACTATCAGGTGGGTTGCAAATCCATCAGGACTTTTTTCCTGAAAGAACCTGAAGCTCTAATGCAAGGGTGTCAAACTGCTGGCCCGCAGGCCGGATGCATCATAGCAAAACCGTGCCCACCCCATTGCTGGCAATGGTAAAAAAAGTTGCAATATGTCACAACACGTCACGTGACGTTGCAAGTTTGACACCCCTGCTCTAGTGGCTAGATAAGAGTTCCCTATCATGGATAAATGAAGCCATACTATCTTAGCAAAATCCAACCAATGTAGCTAAGATTCTACCTCAGGAAAGCAGTTTATTTCATTTTTCTCAATGCAACAATTCTTACCTACAGCAGAAAAACAGTCAGAACCACAACTTTCCAATAATATATAAAAAGTAAAATCTCCTTTAACTCATCTATTATTTTCTTGGCAGCAGTACAGAAGTGGTTTGCCATTTCCTTTCCACCAGTTTCTTTTTTAATTTCCCAATCTAGCCTACTGCTTTGGGATTTCCCAAGCAAGTACGAGAGCCAATCCTGCTGAACAATTTTAATTTGACTGAATTTGGCTAAGTTGCCACCTAGCTGAGTGCCAATAATATAAAATGTTATTAATCATAACTGATTTTACCAATCTTTGTAAACTGCTTACAAAATAAAATGAAGAGTGCTAGATAAACATATGGTCTATGACCTTTGTACTTTGACCTCTTTTCTCCAATTAAGAGGCATTAGAAATGCTTGCTGTAAGATAATAATTTTAGGAACGTGATCTTTATTGGAATGAATTTTCCAATTCATTTCTCACTGCCCCATATACCATTATTGTCACAGTGTTGTACAGAAGAAAGTCAGTCTGGAAGAGTTTTGGGCACAGTATTTTCAAATAATCCAACTTTTATATTGTTTTTATAATTAATTTTTTTTAAAGAGTCACATTTTTATTAAAATCAGAATGGGAGAAGAGAAGTTAAGAGTAATCAGTAATTGGGTGGAAAAAGATAAGTAAGGCAAACTCACCTAGGAGAAGGGACCTCAGACAGAAATCCAAAAGAAAGCCACTTCAGTAAATAAACTATGAAGAAATGGCTGAATTATCTAGATAAATTTATAGTAAGTGTTGGATGAAGAGACATTCCTTCCTCATCCAGTCAGTTACTCTAGTTACTGTGAAAAGCATCAATTATAATATGCTCAGAACGAAGAGAATGTTCTCTCCACAGAAATAAAACATAATAAATTAGATGTTTTAGGAATAAGAAGTAAGCAGCCCGGAATGGACCACTTTAAATGGTATGACTATACCATATGCCATCCGGGGCATAAGACTACACAAAAGAATATAAGGGTAGGGATGCTTGGCAATATTAGAGCTACTTAGATCTAACTCCATAAACAACGCAATTTCTATCAAAATTAGTGCTTTCCAAATGAATAACAAGATTTTATAAGTATATGTTCTGCATTTGCAATAATGCATCTGAATCTGCAATGATGAAAGAAACTGAAGAATTTAACAATAATAATAATAGTAATAGTAATAATAATAAACTTGAAAGGGACCTTGGAGGTCATCTAGTCCAACCCCCTGCTCAGGCAGGAAACTCTATACCATTTCAGACAAATGGCTGTCCAGTTTCTTCTTAAAAACGTCCAGTGTTGGAGCATTCACCACTTCTGGAGGCAGGTTGTTCCACTGGTTAATTGTTCTAACTGTCAGGAAGTTTCTCCTTAGTTCTAGGTTACTTCTCTCCTTGATTAGTTTCCATCCATTGCTTCTTGTCCTGCCTTCAGGCGCCTTGGAAAATAGCTTGATTCCCTCTTCTTTGTGGCAGCCCCTGAGATATTGGAATACTGCTATCATGTCCCCCCTCGTTCTTCTCTTCATTAAACTAGACATATCCAATTCCAGCAGCCTTTCCTTATATGCTTTAGCCTCCAGTCCCCTAATCATCTTTGTTGCTTTTCTCTGTACTCTTTCTAGAGTCTCAACATCTTTTTTACATCGTGGTGACCAAAACTGGATGCAGTATTCCAAGTGTGGCCTTACCAAGGCATTGTAAAGTGGTATTAATACTTCACATGATCTGGATTCATGTGATTTGATGGTAAGCTGCAGGGAATGCCAATTGCTGCAGTTAGAAAGTTTGTAATAAGATTAAAGTGGGATTTTCAGAAGCTTGAGAAATGAATGAACCTAAAACTCCAGGAAGATCAGACTAGAAAAATGCAAAAATGCAGGAGATGGGCTTTGTGAAAAGATTTTTTCCCCTTTGTTTTCAATAATCAACCTAAATGCAGACAAAATGTATGGCTATTACCTGATAAGCAATATGATGTTTGATAGCCAGGATATTTCCAAGTATAGACTGTGGAACATACCATGAATAATTGCCATCAGATATTTGGACTAAATTGGACTAAATTAAGAACATAGAGTTAGCACATAAGATGAATATAAGGAAAATATTTGGTACACCTATGTGAAAGAAACCTTGAGGAACAATGGGAAAAGAAAAGATACAGTGAAACCTGTGTGATATAATAATTGGATATGTGTGTGTGTGTGTGTGTATTTGTGTGTAACTCATAGCAATAAATATGGAAAAAATGTACTGAACGTGGCTTTTGGGGGGGATATTACGAGTAACTTAAGATGGATATTGGAGACAGCAAAAGAATATAGCTTTACTTTACTGATTGTATCAAGATAAGACTATGCCAGAGCTCCTAATTTTAACTTCATCTTTTCTACTAAAGAAGAATAGTTCCTTATAATAAAAAAAGCTATACAGGAAATGAGTATGAAGGGGATGAGACAAGTGTGCATATTATTCATAAATCTGTTCAGTTTGTTTAATTTGTCCAGAAAGTATATATGAAAGGCAGATTTGGAGAATATAACAACTGGAACTAAGTTAGGAAGTAGAGACACTAAAAAAAAAATCTAAGATATGGAAAAAAAATATCAGATAAAATAAAGAACTTTATAAAGAAGAGTTAAAAGAGTTAATAGAAATGCAAAAATGGAAAGAGAAAAATCGGGATTAAATATATTAAATAACAGCAATGAATACCTGAAGCTGGTACATCCTTTTTTCCCCTGATCTCAAGAATAGACAAAAATTCAGTGTGCTGAAGCAGTAAAAAGGAAACTATTCATGAACAAGATCATGAAGGATAATGTGTCCATTAAAGTCTGAAATAGTTAAAGCAATGTTTCCCTTCCCCCAGTGGAAAATAATGGGATTGAAAAAGAGCGAGAAGAAGAAATACACCTCCTCTAAATTACAAATTTGAAGACAGTTACTAAGAGAATCATGGTTTACCAAATGAATCAACCAATTGTTCCTGGAAGAAATGTCTGACTGCTCCATTGAGATAATGATAAGCAAGGAGAAAGCAACATTATTTGGTCAAGTGGTAAGAGCAGATGGTAGATTAGAAGAAATAACTTTGCTTGGTAAGACTGAGAAAGGAGGGGAAAAGAAAGGATAAATGGATTTGCAAGGTCAGAAAGACATTGAAATATCTTTGGATAAATTATAAATTATCACCAGGGAAAGTGAACTGGTACGCATTTATCCACACTCTTGCCAGGGATTGGACCTAATATGATGACACCTAAATGTTTCAAATGCTTCAGTCAAACTTCTTGTATCTATTATTTACATGGTTAAAATGCCCTAAGCTAAATTATTTGTTAATTTGACTTTAGAGAGTTGATTCCTCACAGCTCTACATAATAGTTTAAATGAAACATGGTTGTCAGTTGGTTGGACTTTATCCCTGTAGGGTAGTTTTCCTTAGCTAAATCTATTTATTGTAAACCACCTCTTTCAATGCCCACCTTTGGGAACTTTCCATTGCAATCCTATGCATGTCTAATTAGTCCATTGAACTGAATAGGACTTGCTTCTTTGTAAGCTTGTGTAGAATTCTGAATGCAGTCTGAATATTACTTGGACGTGTCTTATAGGATGTGTATTTCCATAATATTTCTAATCCATTATCAAAATGGAACACACCAGCAGACACAAATTGTCTCAGCATCTACCATGTCAATGGCATTTTTGATGATAAGAAAGTAAAATGAGAAATTGCATAAATCAGTGTCTTACTTTTCAGTAAGATTTCAGATCCCAATCCTATAAGCTGGTTGTGTTGCACTAGGTGGCTTAACTTAAACACAAATCGATGAGATTCTAAGATTCACGATTATACATTGCTTCACTGCTTTGCTGACCTCACTTTAGACCCTGATCTTCTCCCCAGCTGATGTTTTGATGCTAATTACAAGAAGCAAACTGAATCTTTCAACTGAAATGATGAGATGGCACTTGACGCTATGTAGTTCAATTCTGAACTTTTTCTTTTCTTTTCTAAAAAAGAGTGTGATGTTGCTTTTATTGATTTGGGAAATGGGGATACTATGTTACAAAGTGACCTTGAAAAATGTGGTAAGTGGCAAGAGTGCTGAAAAGCTGAATCACAAATGGTAAGGCTAAAAGCAGAGCTCTATCCATTCCTTTGTTGAGGTTAAAGAGCTCAACGGGTCTCTGTATCATAGGCTGAAGCCTTTTCTGCAACCATCAAGTGGCCTCTTTGCCTTTCAGCTTCCAGGAGAAAGTGCTCAGATCTGCAGAACATAAATTCCTTTAAGCACCTCTCTGTGCAAATATACTGTGATCCTGAGAGGAGCAGAGGCCTTAAGAACTCTTGCCATGAGAAAGCTTTGGGTTTGCTAGAAATCTTATTTATTTTTATTTATTTCAAGATGCAGAAGGCGACCAGCTCAGTGTCCCTAAGTTAACTGTTAACTAATAGAGTATTAACTCATATAATTGTTAATGTAATAGTTGATGTGGTTCAGAAGGGGAACCACATAACCAGAACCTCTCCATATTATTAGGAAGAATAGGGACTGACAACTTTTTGATGGCTGAAGCTGAACAATGGGAGGAGCAGGAACTTCAGCGCATAATACAATAATGGAAAGTAGATATGTCTGTGCCATACCTAGGCAGAAGCAGCATTTTTCTGATTTTCTCTCTAGGTTTGGGGGCAGGTTCTTTGAGATTTTAGTGATATTACCCCTATTTTAGGACTTAGACTTCAGTTTTAATAAAAGTAGGAATCCTGCTGCCAATTTCAAGCGATTAAAGAGAATCTTTTGGGCCATTGAGCCATGGTGGTACAGTGGTTAGAATGCAGTATTGCAGGATAATTCTGCCAACTGCCAGCAGTTTGATCCTGACAAACTCAAGATTGACTCAGTCTTCCGTCCTTCCGAGGTTAGTAAAATGAGGACCCAGATTGTTGAGGGCAATATGCTGACTCTGTAAACCACTTAGAGAGGTCTGTAAAGCACTGAGAAGTGGTATATAAGTAAGTGCTATTGAGGAAGGCATTTGGGAGCCACTGATCAAATAGTAAGTTGTTTCATCCTTTTCACCATAAAGGCAATATTTGCTGGTGTTTGTTACATGTTGAATTGGCAAAGGTTGTTTTTGAGATGCTAATTTTTAAAATCTTCATGTTTATGTGATGGTTATGTGCACCTGAAGGTGCAGTGGGGAGAGTTTTGGCAACACAACTTTCCCAGAGGGAGGCCCAGATTAGAAAACTACAGTCTTGAACTGGAGGGGAAAGTGGGGAAGAGATTCAGGGTGATGCAGGATATACTTAGTAAATTAAAAATTTATAGTTCTGGTTTAGCAAGATTCTGTCCATTAGGTGTAAGTAAATA